>NW_020229845.1:0-600000 GCF_003227725.1 Camponotus floridanus
AAAATCAAGAAAAGATTATTTTTATAAAGATTTTGTTAATTTATTAAATAAGAACACACATTAATATTTTTATCAAATTTTATTAATGTTTGATTGCTACTTATTCTTATGATGATACTTATCTTCTAAATTTATTATTCATCGTAGCTTCATCCATGTAAATTTGTTGTAGATATTATTTTTAAACTTTACTTTTAACTTAAGATAAAGCCAAATGATCATTAATTAAATAAATTGTAATATGATAAATGTATACACACAATTATAATTTTATTATAAATTATATATTACTATAATATTTACTAATTATATATATATTATATAATATCAATCAATTTTGGATTGATAATCTGCACAGAGACTTTTATATCATAAGAATTCTCTATATATATTATACTAAACTGCTAACAGTTGAAGTTATGTTAAATTCTGTGATACTCGACAAAATCTGCCAGTTATAATTTTGCCCTTGTTTTACCATGAGAATATAATCGTGTTAGCAGTCTAATATAATATAAAAAATTTATAGTAATTTGGCTTTATTTTAGTTAAAAATAAAGTTATATTCAAATTATAATATCGTTCGATTTTACAATTGTTACAATGAGCGTGAAATATTTACGCTCATTTGGCCGGCGATAATCAGCCGGCAAAACAGGAGTGAATTATCTCCTTTTTCGATCTCTGATTAGAGATCGAGCGAGATAATGGCCAGGACAAAAGGCTAGGTTTAACTGGCTGAAGAGCACGCCAGTTAGGATATGCGGTTAGGGTACGCGGTTAGGGTTACGCGGTTAGGGTACGTGATTAGGGTACGCGGTAGGGCATGCGAATGTAATTAAACATATAGGGGCATTGATTAAATATAGGGAATGTAATTAAATATAGGGCATTGATTAAAATATATTAAAAAGGAGGCTCCTTAAATCTAGAATAAGTTTCGTTTTAATAAGTTAATCAGAGTAGGTTATTAGGGATTGTTCATAGGGTTGTGAGATCATAGGATTGATAGGGGTTTGTTAGGGTTCATAGGTTTGTTGAGATCATATTTCTTTCATATTCCAATATCCTTCCAATTATTCAATAATTCTAGGGTGATTAAAATTACCATAAAAAAATATTAAATTAAATTTATTTTAAAAATATTTTAAAAATGAATTTAAAATTATCAAAATTATTTTCAAAAAAATTAAATAAATTGCCTAATTTATAAATATTTAAAAAATAGTTAACATATATATTTCAATTTTAAATTAAAAAAAATATATTATATATATATATATATATATATAATATAAAAGTTACATATATTAATCCAAGTGTAATGCTATATATCAAATTATTCATGTTTTTAAACATTTAAATAATCGAATATATTTATTGATATTGATAGTATCATTAATTTGTAACTATAATATTGTAACAAATTTGTAACTAAAAATGTACTCAGTTATAATTATATTTTAATTATGATTTAATATTGATATTATAATTGTATATGAAATACAATTATGACTGTAATTATATTATTAAATTGTATTTATGATTATAAATATGAAATGCATTTCTTAATGTTAAATTATACGAAAAATTATCGAAATATACGTATAATGATATATAATAGAAATTCATTAACATATTTTTTTCTATAGTATATATTTTTAAAATATTCATAAAATAACTGTGCTTGTGTTTTTTATATCAAAGAGTCATTAATAAAATTCGGGAAATTTTATATAATTAAATTTTAAATTCAATAATTTTATATATTTCAATTTTTATAAATATAGATTATAAATTTAACAATGTTGCTAATTTTTTAATTAAATATAAAAAAATATAAGAGCAAAATATAAATGCAAAAATTTGATGTTAATTAATGATTAAGTTTAACTAAAATTTATCAGCACCTTCTATTTTATAGAATCGCGATTCATTATTATAAATTTAATGATATTATTCATTTTATCTATTTACGAATTCTATATCAGAACTAAATGTAAAGTAAATTAATAAATTACGATTACGAAAATATCATATTATTTTCCACGGTTTTTCGCGGTTTTTTCGCGGGTTTCGTTTGTATATAAATTCTTAGTGAGATTGCCGTTTTGATTAAAAAATCTTATAACTGTACCTCCTGTAATATTGCTAAATATTAAATATAAAACTACTAATTAAATATAAAAAAATACGAATAAAAAAGTCGAATATAAAGTGTGAAGATTCGTGTTAAGTTTAACGATTAAATATTAGTTTAACAAATTTAACAATCATCTTCGATATTATAAGATCGCGAATTATTTTGGAATTTAATAATTTGCTTTAATCAAATTTATACATTTACAAATTTCATGTCAAAACTATTCGTGTATCGGAAATATTGTAAAATATATTAATAAATTATGAATGCGAAAAAAACTGTCTTCTCGCGTTCTTCGCGCGTTTATTAACCAAGATTGCGTTTAAATAAAAGAGTCTTATCGCTGACCTTCTCGTGAGGTAACCATTAGTAAAATTGCGGTGACTTCGTACTGGTGAGGAAGTGAAAACGATTTTCATCATGGGAGAATTATTTATTTCGATTCTTGTAAGATCCATTGCGACGTCTAGTTCGATGTCTGTGAAATTAGGAATTTTCATTGTAGGATTGTAAATTAATCCCAGTTTTCCTGGCAATTCTGAAGCAATGATTTCTGAGTAACGTCAACAAGAACGCCATATGCCCCTTTAAAATCTGGATTAATTTAAATTAATACATTTAGAAAAAGAAAAATACATATTTCTTCATTGAAAATGAGCTATCATTATTACTATTCATATTATTGTCTTAATAATAAATACTAATTAATGATAAATACTAAAAATCTTAATAGTAGATTACATATGGATATATTATTGTATATAAATTTATTTTTCAAGTAATTTCAAATTGCAATTAGATTTTATTGACTTTTTGATAAAAATGATACGAAACGAATATATTTTAATTAATTAATATAATTTATCTTTTCTGAAAAATTATTTCTAGGTATGGGGATATTAATAATTTTAGTTTCTTTTAAGAACTATTTTCAGTGTAGGAACAGCCCGCCATTTTTAGAAGAACATTAATTTATATATATCTATATATGTATGTATAAAAATACATGCACAAATTAACATATCCAAAAAATTTTTATAATTTTTCTTAATATTCCATATGTACGTACGAAATTATATATATGAATGTAATATAAAATGTGCGAGTACTTAAAATTATGAGACAAATCGAATGGGTACCTTGATAACAGTAAGAAATCGGCAAATTAATTTAAATGCTACTAAAAATAATAAAAGCGTAGTACATAGACTTAACTATTTGAAATTATTTGATTTATTTTATCTTACAAATTATTCGAATTGAAATTTTTTAAATCTTGCTGTTATGGGGTTTGATTCGTCTCGCGCGCGCAAACAGTTGGTACCTCAAAATTATTATACGTATTCGCACATTTAACACAAGTTCCAATGATGCATGTATTTCATTATTTATAAATATAATCGTTCGTTATCATATTTACAAAAAATCATTATATCCATTTAGTTTTCAATAAAGAGATATATTTTTAATAATGATAGAACATATTTTCTGACGTAAATTTTAATCGTGAATTAAATGACAATAAGGGTAATTGTCGTTGATTTATTACTGAAATCATTGCTATCTGGAGTAGTCTGGAAGATCCAGGATTCGTTCTCTCCTACAGTGGGATCCCTGACGTTCAATGGGTCATTTAACTTTTCTTCGCAGATCGTTCTTGCGAAATCTGATATAAAAACAAGATGTTATTATTCTTTCCATCTTTAAGATCGTTCTCCTTTTGGTCGAACATTAACCGGATATTAATTATTATATTAGAAAATTATATATTATCATATCGAAATTAAATATTCTAAATATTATCGATTTATATATTTATCGCATTTTTTCGAATTTTAAATAGCAATTTATCTTATAATTTAATCGTCGGTTAATATCGAAGTTCTTCTATTTTTTCGCGTTTATGAATATTTTCTTTAATAATCTTTAATTATGCGCGAAATGTATTTTAGTCTTGTGTATAGTAATTACAGTTATAGTAATTATCTCGCGCGCGTCTATTGAGGATATTCTTCAGTTATTATAAAAAATTATATGTATTGCAATCGAATATTCCGAAATCATTAATTTATTTATTCGCCGCGTTTTCTTGCAAATTTTAAATCGCAATTTATAATCTTATAATTTAATCGTTAACTTACATCGAAACTTTGGCGATAACGCGGTTTTTTTAATTTTTTTAAAACTCATGATCCCATTTTATATTATTTAGCTATCATGTACGAGATACAATATATATGTTATTCTCAATCGCGACATTCGTATAAAATCGCGTGTTAATCACGAATAAATCGGATCTTGAATTTTATATTTGCAAACAATTACATATTACATATATCGCGCGCGTGGCTATGCTTCGATATTATAAAAATTATACATACCGTAATTGAATGTCCCGAATATCATCGATTTATTTATTTATCGCGTTTTCTCGCGAATTTTAAGTAGTGATTTATCTTATAATTTAATCATTGATTTACATCGAAGCTTTGTCTATCTCCTTTCGCGTTTTAAAAATTCTTTAAATAGTCTTTAATAGTACAAAATTGCACAAATAGTATAAATTGTACAAAATACGTTTGTTGTGCAACTATTTTTTCCTACAATTTAAAAGACGATTGATAATTTATTAATGACTCTTTGAATCGCGAATGTTTACATTATATAAATCTTATAAAGCTCTCTTATTACATCGATTATTAATAATAAATATCATATAATTAATAATCGCTAATTAGTCTTGTCTAAATTATATGCATATTTTTAATAAATTCTGTATTTTACGGATATTTTCGATATTTTCGTGTAATCTCATGTAATGAACTATTTTAGCTTCAAATTATATATTTTATATTAACTTTTGTATATTATTGTATGTATGCACACATATTTGTAACATTGTAATAAATTTTGTAAATTTTGTATACATTTGTAATATTTGTAAACAAAATTTGTAATAAATTTTGTAATAAAATTTGTAATAAACTTTGTAATAAATTAAAAAAATAAAATAAAAAATATTCCTTCTCAAGTATCTTCACCTTACCGAAGGCTTTTGCCGGGTGAGGAGGTTTGTGCACTCTAATGATCCTGAGAGCTATGCCGGCGGTAACATCGACTAGTATTCATGTAGTCTGTTTTTATATTTAAGATCATCTTAAATATGATTAAATATAATTAGATTGTATCTTAAAATTTAGCCAATAAAATAGCTATTAACATTTTCAAACTTTAAGATGATTTTAAGTATAAAAAAACGGACTATAAGAATATTAGCTGTAGTTACTGGTAGGGTCACCCATGCCGGACAGGTCGAAGAGTAGGAGTCAGACTAAGAGAGATACAAACATTATATATATATATATATATATATATATATATATATACATATTAATACATAACATATATACATATTAACATATATAACATATATACATATTAACACATACATAATACATATTAATAAACATTATTAACGTATCGCGATATTTCATTACTTGTGAATTATTTGATTCTGCACTTCATATTTTATCTGCGAGAATCATTTTCAATCTGAAAATGTTTGAGAACTGCATTTAAATCAACGACAAATTTAAAATATAAAATATAATAGAATTCAAGTGTCGTTATAGAAACAATTATTGGCTCAAAGGAAAATTGCAAGAAAAAGTTAATTTATAATTTTTATCATGTATCTTTTAAAATTTGACTGAAAGAAATTGATGAAATTGTCGATGATAAAAATTATAAATTAACTTTTTCTTGCAATTTTCCTTTGAGCCAATAATTGTTTCTATAACGACACTTGAATTCTATTATATTTTATATCTTAAATTTGTCGTTGATTTAAATGCAGTTCTCTAACATTTTCAGATTAAAAATGATTCTCGCAGATAAAATATGAAGCGCGGAATCAAATAATTCACAAGTAATGAAATATCGCAATACATTAATAATGTTTATTAATAATTAATTTGAGAATTTCAAGAAATAGAATATTTAACAAAATTTATTTTATGTTATTTTATGAAATATTTCGTCGACGATGAATTACTATTACGTGGCTTTCATTCTATGTGACGTAGGACAATGTTTACACGGTTACCTTTGCGGCCTTCGCGCGTTGAGACTCGTGTGGGGGGGACAGAGCCGCTCCGTATATCGCATTATTTTTCGATCATTCCTCACGGTTACTTAGACTTGAATAAAACGCGAAGAACGAAGTGCGTGATTTTACATAAAAATATATATTCCAACATGATTTTAAGAGATAAATAAAAGGAATTATAAATTATCTTCTCCTTGTGCGATCTTTATAGCTGATAATTTTTTTAACGATACTTGAATTCGATTATATCTCGCGATTTAAATTTATCATCGATTTAAATCAAGTTTATCGAACATTTCCGAATGAAAACGATCCGCATAGATGAAATATGAATCGTGAAATCAAATAATTTATAAGTATTGAAATGTCGTCAACAATATCGTTTATTAATAATTCTAGAAATTCAAAGAATAGAATATTTAACATAATATTTAACATAACAATTGTTGTGCCAAATTTTGCCAACTCGAGACAGCTTATTTTTAAAATAAAGTTTATGACACATAGATTACGGATATGCGAATCTCTAGATGGACTAAATTATCGTTTAATTTTAATTTTTATCCTTTTAAAAAAATACTTATTTTCTCAATTATTTTCTCCGAAGTATCATAAACTTTAAGCCAAAAATAAAGTCTCTAGTTGAGAAAATTTTGGGTAACAAGCTTATGGGCACTTGTCGATACTCTTTATTTTATATTAAATATTCATCGATAACGAATAAATTAACTGTTCGGCCTTCACACACGGTTTGGCCTTCGTTCTTTGTAACACAATATTTATACGGAAACATTTTTGTTGTCATTCGCACGATACAATTCGGAGGAGATGCGGCAAAAGTCGCTTCGCATATATCGCATTCTTTCCATCATTTCTTACGGTTATTATGAATGATTATTATGAGACATTGTTATAAATAATTAATATTTGATTTCTCACTAACTAAGTATCTCGTGCAACTTATATTTTTTTCCTACAATAAAGTTATAATAGAATAAAGTATCAGTCTCATGTTTGTCGAGAGTGTCATTCAAAGCATCGTGCGATTGTCATATTCTGATTGATTGTTGATTAGTACATGTCCGAACATAATTAAATAGCGTTTTCGCGAGTGAGTATTTTATCATTGCCCTGAAAGAACAACAGAAAAGGAGTACATTCAGGTATCGAAGCTTCATTAAATTTATATAATATGTGATTAATGAATAATTAATTTGCATTAATAATATAATCGATATAAAATATAATATAATATACAATATAAAATACAATCGCACGTAATATAAAATACAATAGCACGTAAAATATTTCATGACTACGAATTATTAATAATACAATGTGTTCAACCTTGGCGACGTAAACAAAAACGCGCTATTGTATCTCGGCTCTCGATTCTATTATCATTCGCACGGCGACTCTCGAACAAAAATGTAATAGCGCGAGACGTAGGATATTATGCGCGGACAAGAGTCGAGTGAACTTCATTCGCGTTGATTCTTGATAATTGAACGCGTTGATAATTGAACAATTATCATGATTTTCAATTAGAATAATTAGATTAATCTTTCGATTTTATAATTTCGCGTATATATTTGTCAAAGTACGTAAAATATTTCGAACAGACAATAATACAATGTTTAGCCTTGACGGTGTATACAATAGCGCGGTAATGTTTACATTCCGCGGTCTTGGTATCATTCATACGGCGACACTCGAGCAAGATAATAGTGCGAAACGATACTCTTCATATATTATCGAATTTATTATTAATTGGACGATTATCATGATTTTCAATTAGATTAATCTTTCGATTTTATAATTCATGTTAATATAATATTAATAAAACGGAGCATTTGTAATGAGTAGAGCATGAATTTGAAACTTTATATAAATATCGAACGAAAATAGTACTTCTCTCGTATCTTCTGTTTCTTACGATATGTTAAAAAGTGCATTTCTCATGTAATTATTCCGCGATCGGGAGTGTCGTGCAAAGTGTCTCGCGATGGTTCCATATATAATTAATTATTATTATTCCTATTTTGGGAAGTGAATGTGAGTGTTACCAAGAAATAGCAAAGAACGAAAAAAGGAGAAAAGGGAAAAATATCGAACAACACATACGGAGCAACGAAATATAAAATGTAAGTCATTTATAAATTATTTATCATTCATGTTACTTTTAGACATATTGCCTGTTCCTATTTCACCTTTTCGAATTTATTCTTAATTATCATCTAGCATATATAAAAAATATTTCAGTTTTTATTTTAAAATATTCTAAATAATATAATAAAATATTTTTCGTGTTAATTGATATTTCAAGATAGTTCAATATTTTATAAAATATTTCACAATAATGTAATTATTATATACTTTATATATAAGAATTGGATATTTTTAAATAGACTGAATTTTTATTAAAAGTTTATATTCAAGATAATGCTTGATAATTATAATTTACAATATTAAATATCTGTTTGAAAGGCAAAAAAATTGATTGCGCGTAATAATTAATTTTACAATCAATTAATTTAGATAATTAATTTATATAGAAAATAATTTATAAGAAATTAATTTTATTAGAAAATAGATTTATAAAAATATTAAAATTGAATGTATTTGCATTTAATTTGTGTTTTCGTAATGATTAATATTCGCGTCAGATGTTCCATATATGTAGCATCCCGAATTTTTTCTGACCTAAATAATCCGCGCGGACTGCTGAGCTAAATACTCCACGCGGACTCAATCGATAGCCAATAAGCATAGTTCCTCGATCCTTAAATCCAATAGAAAACCCGGATTTTGTCACTCGCGTCGTATCTCTCGTTTTATTCGCGTTTCTTCTCGCATCCTTGTCGCATCCTCGTTGCATCCTTTTCTCTAATTGCTTTTAAAGGGCTCGAGCGAGCCTCGACTCGGCCTTATCTATTGTAACTCGATATGAACATAAAAACTCGATATGAAGATAAAAACTAAGTCAAAATAATACCGATTTTCATGTCCGCCTGTCATCACTTTTTTATCGCGTACAAGATTTATGTCTCAATTTAGTTACACACAAATGTACTCGCACAAATGTATTTCATATATTTCAGTTACTTACACACTCGTTTGTACGGTGTAGTTTTGAGCATTTTCTTTTTAAATTCGATTTATTAAAGGTGTACTTTATATATTATTCATATATTACAATTAAAGCAATCAATGTCATCTGTATAAATGTTTAGATATATATATATTCTTTTGTTTTTCAGCTATAAAATATTGTTGTAATTAACGTACATTAATTCATTGATAATTTCGATTTGCATTTAGAAAAAAATATATTTAAAGCATTTTAACTATATCTTCTAAAAAATTATTTGCAGATTTTAAAAACACATTTATTGTTCTATATAAATAATTCGCAAAAAATGTTATAAAAAGACAATGCTTATTTAAATGAGAAATACGCTGTATTACATTTTAATCAATAAAAATTTTCATTGATTCAGTTTAAGATAGTATGTTTTATATATACAATTAGACAGCTATCCAGATTGCTTTTATCTTTCGGTCGACATTTCGCATATAAGAACGGAAATAAATAATAAGAAAAAGAATTAAGCAGTTATATATTAATATGAACGCTATTGCAAATCTAAGGAGCAGCAATTGTGATAATAATTATTATATATAATATATACAATATAATATTATATATAATATAATTATTATATAATTTTTTCATTGTTATTTATTATTCTAACATCTCTGTGAATTAGATTCCAATTTTTCTTTATTAAAGAAAATGATCGTCATGTACCTAATCTTTTATTCAATAATATTCATATAAGTAGACATTACAATGAGAAAAAAAAATTTTATTTTAACTAAATGCCTACATACTTTTCGTACATGACGTAAAAATCAGAAGCGCTATAATGAGTCAGATTACATTATTGAATGATATAATCAATCCCACACACAAATTAAATAAAATTTTATATAACTAATATAAATTTCTTTCTTTCTCTTTCATATATATAAATTATATTATATTATAAATTTATATAATGCAACCCCCCACGGGTACACCTTGACGCGGTGGGGTGGCTCAGTACTTGGATGGTGCCTTGAGGTTTATTTTAAATTTTCTTATTTAGGATAAATCTCAAGGGCCTGAAGGGGAAGCTAAGTACCCAGCACAGCATTGCCATGAGTCGCACAATGGCTCGCTCATATGTGGCACGCATATGATGCGTTGGACGCATTGCGTCGTCGACTTTCCGTCGTCGGTGCTGTCAACGTGTCGCGGACGGCGGCGTCTCGTTACCGCGTTTTCGCGTTTAGTTTTCTCGCATCATCGCGTTTTCGCGCTTCCGCGTTGGACTTTTCGTATAAAAATCCCACGATCGCGCGATCAAATATAAAATTTTTAATCGCATCGAAATAGTGCGGCAGTGCCGTTCAGTATCGCGCGTAAAAGTGCGAAAATAGCGATAAAAATATCGCTCGTGAGTGCGGGAGTGCCGTAAAGTATCGCGCGTTTAAGACTGAGAGGAGGAGAAGGCCTAGGAGAGGCATCGGGCTCCGGCAGAGCAATCTTCTGGTAAATAATTTCTTTATTTGTAATTATATATTAAATATAAAATATATTTATTATAATTTAAATTAAACAATTAATCGTGTAATTTGATTTTTTATTTATACGATTTAAATAAGAACGAATTAAAGATAAAGATTTTTAAATAAAAGCTATAATCTTGTAAAAATATAAGCTTTTATAAAATTAGTGAAGATAGAGGATTATTAATAAATGTTCCGTTTTTTTTTTATTTTATAGAATTATTTTATTAATTTGATTATTATTATACATATCATATATATAATTATATCTCATATATATATATATATATATATATATATATATTATATGTATTATATCGAATATAATTCAATGCACACATACAATAATAATTTTTTGAAATATTAATTATTTTAAACTCCGATACAATTTGAATCTTTTCTTTATATGTTATAGATCGACGCAGCAAACCTGACGATCTGAGAGGAGGAGCAGGCCTAGGAGAGGAATCCTGCACCAGCGGAACAACCTGATGGTATTATTATTTGTATATTATCTATTATAAATTGCATTAGTTTGATTCACTTATTCAAATGATTTAAACAAGAAAGATTGAAAGAAAAAGATTTTATATAAATCCTGTAAAAAAAGTTTCGATTTAAAAAATAAGTTTTTTATAATTTATAAAATTATTCCATATTTATATATTTGTTTATTATTGCTCGTATCGAATATAAAATTCGTTGCGTACAATAATAATTGAATATAATAAAATATATATATATATATATATATATATATATATATAATAAAATATTAATCATTTTAAACACTGCTAATTTGAATTTTATATTTGTATGTTATAGACAACGTAGCTTCGAAATCGACTCCGCTGTTGCGCATCAGTGTCGGTGAGTCAAAAACTTTTATTTAATTTTAAGGTAACGGATTTGTAGATGTAGATTGGAGATATAGGTTGTAGATTATAGGTCCGTTATCTTAAAATAAATGGGCTACAACAAATTAAACAAATTACATTTAATATATATATATATATATATATATATATATATATATGTGTATATATATATTAATTTTAATACGTATATTAACTTGAATAATTCTTTTCAATATATAGTAATACAGCATCTTAGGAATGCAAAATTTAAAATTAAATAAATACAGAAAAAAATTTTAATTTTTTATCAAATCTTTATTACAGTCAATTATTTATTTTGTTTAATAAAGAACATGCTATTAATTTTATTAATATTTTATGTAATAATTTGTTTCTTTATAACATACTGATTTTGTTTTAATTTTTCGTAGTCCATCTATTTATGTAGTGTAGCATATCAGAAACTTTGCTTTGACTATTATAAATCTAAGTTATTGATTAAGTAAATCATATACATATAATATTTTAAATAATTAGTGAATAAGTAAGTAAATATAAAAAAAATACAATGAAAAATATAAAAATGTATGTTCAATTAATTTTATTTTATTATAAGTTTATTATAAATTTTATTACAAATATTTTATATACATACGTATAACATAAAAATTTCAAACAATCAATTTTGATGGATGACTTAGTATTATATTAGTTAAAGCAAAGTTATATTAAAATGACAATGGTCGTTACATATTATGACTATAAATGAGCGTAAAATTACGCTCATGCGAAAATAAATAACTAGCAATGAAAGGAGTTGTTCTCCTTTATTGACCTTAGAGAGGTCTCTAAACTTTTTGGCTAGAAGTAGCCAAATTAAATACGGTCGAGGATGACCAAAGGATACGAAGAAGATGACCAAAATATTGGTCAGAAGTAATAAATAAACGAAAAATACATATGTATTTCTACGTGCAATAGCACGCAATAAAATAAACGTGTAAAATAAACGGGTCCGACATAAAATATACGTTAACATTTAAAAAATAAATCAAGACGCGCAAAATAAATGGCGACGAAAAAGAAATCGATTCGCGAATCGTGTTTAGGGCACGGAATTTCCTAAATCTTAAGTAATCGCGGATACTTGCTGGCCTAATCAGCAAATAAAACTACTACAGTTTTTAGGATCGGTAGGGCTGTTAGGATGGATAGGGCTGTTAGGATCGGTAGAACTGTTAAGATCGGTAGGGTTGTTAGGATTTGTAGGATTGTTAGGATCAATGTAAAGCTGTTAGAATGGATAGGGCTGTTAGGATTGATAGGCCTGTTAGGATCGATGGGGCTGTTAGGATTGATAGGGCTATTAGGATCGATAAGGAATGGTAGGATTATTAGACTGTGAATTTTAGTTAAACTATAGTATTTTATATAGTAAGATAATTACTATATAATGTACTATAAAGCTTTCCCTTATTGAAACATAAGATATAATTTAAAAGCGCAAAATTGTATATTATATTATGTAAAATTGTATATTAATTGTACTCTGAAAAAGCTGTACAATCAAGATTGATGTATAATGTTTGACATCAGTCTTGATTTTTTTAATAAATATTCACATTGCATATATAATGTGAGTTACACGCAATGTGGATATTTAATAATTTGATTGTGTTGTAAATTACGTTTTTATATATACGAATTATATTATTAATTATATTAATCATATAATTCGTATATATAAAAATAAATATAATATAGTAAATATTGTATGTTATTATAAACATTTTACATAATGTTAAGTTCAAATTTAAATGCTATCATTATCTAATAATGCCGATAATTAAGATATTAAATAAAGCTAAATTAAATATTAGAACATAAATAATTTCTTATTTTTTTAAATTTACAGTTTTAAATTTACAGTTTATATATATATTCGATTTGATAAAATATTGTCATTTATCAATTTAAGCAATAAAAGACGTATTTATTTTGGAACATTTTTGTGCAAATTTGCAACTGATATCGACTTATTTGATAAAGATAGCATCAATTTAATTTATATTCTACATCTATACTATGTATATAATCAATATATTGTAATTTATATATTGTAATAATTTATATATATTGTGTATATATATATATATATATATATATATATATTTATTTATATGTGTGTGTGTATACATTGCAATTTATATATTGTAATGATACAATATTGTAATATTATAATAACGTAACATTATAATAATATTGTTATCTATATTATCTCTAAATACTATAATTACATATTGTAAATTATATTAATTGCACAAAATTGAAAAAATGCACATAATACATATCACAAAATTTACAAAATTAATATATATATCCAATAAATACTCGTTGTCTGTTAGACATTTTATTTTAAAATTATTCTAGAATTCAATAGTCTGTTTTTGATACTAAAGTTAATAAATACGAAAAATTTTTATTTCCAAATTTCGTAGTTTCAATTACCTTTTTAATTATTATAATGCGTAACATAAAAATGATTAAATAATGTATGTGATTTGATATTAAGCCAACAATGCAATATTAATTTCTCACTCGCGAAATTTAATACTTGCTCTTTCGATAATGCAAAATCGCAATTTGACAAAATTATTTAGAAGTTCGGGATTTTGTCAATTAAATATATTCGTGAATTTGCGAATTAAAATTAAATATTTGTTAAATAAATGAATAATATTTGTTAAATAAATGTATAATTAATATTACAAACATCGCGTTTTTTTCGTCTTTTTAGTTTGAGGCGCGATTGCTATCTTATTGTCTTTCGTGTAAATACTAACGCGGTTTGTGCTATCGAAAAAATGGTCTTTATTGCAGAAATATAATTTCTCGTCGGTTTTTGAACAATTAATCTACAACGAATTCAATGCCTCGTTGAAAATTAGGAGTTTCGCTGCAGAGCTGGAATTAAACCCAGGTTTTTTCGACAGTTCCTGAAAGCAATGGTTTTAACAATGAGTTAACGACAGATTTTTTTAAAGTCGATTCACGAAATTATAATTAAAATAATATACTTTGAACAAAGAATTTTTTCTTCTTTTATTAAATCTTCTTCTGTTATTATTATTCTTAATATTAATATCGGTTTAAAAATTTTTTTATTGCTTCGGAAAAGACTTATTGTTAGTAGTAAAGCATTGAGCATGGATGTAGCTATTATATAGAGATAAATATTAATTTACCAAATAGGTATATTTAAATTGTAATTTATTTGTTCGTCTCTGAACTTTTTTTAACAAAATATATGGTTACGAACGAATATGTTTTATTAATTGATTTTTAATTAACTTTACTTTTGATCTCTTTTGAGAGATCATTTCTAGGTGTTGGACATCCTACCATTTTAAGTCATTAATATTAATTTTTAAGTATAATTCGCTTGATATTTTATATAGAAAATTTGTTAGATATTTTACATGCAGGAAATATATGCGCAAAATGTGACACATTTGATAAAACTTTTCTTTTGTTAATATTATATCAATAATATTATATTAATACACACAGATATACATGAAATGTACAAGTACTAAAAAATTCGAGGCAAGTCGAATGGGTACCCTGATATCAGTAAGATATCGACATATTAATATATTATTAAATATATTATAGTAGAATTAATAATTTTTTATTTTACGTCGCGAAATATTTAAATACGAAATTATTCAAAATCTTGCTGTTATTGGGTTCGACTCGTCTCGAACAGTTGGTACCCGAAAATTATTGTACTCGTACATTTAACAAGCGATGAATGCGCATATGTTTCATGATTCTTAAACATACTCGTTTGTAACCATGCACAGTTCCATAAAAATAGTTATATTATAATAGTTTTATTATTTATTAATAAAAAGACATTTTTAAATAATGGAAGAACATTTTTTTGAGTAAATTTCGATCTTGTGAATGAAAGATGGTGATGATAATTGTCATTGATTCATTGAAATGGTAAAATCATTGCTATTGGGAGTAATCTGGAAGATCTGAGATTCGTTCCATTTTGCAGCGGAACTCTTGATATTTAACGATTCGTTTAATTTTCCTTCGCGAATCAATCTCGATAGAATTCTACATAAAACATACGTTAAAAAAAGTCGCTCTCTACATTTAATATTGTTCTTCTACCTGTCGAATATTAACTGACGATTGGGCAAAATTATTTTAATCTTTCGAATTGTTATCATCAGATTATCCGCGAGATATTTTCATCTTAATATATTTAATTGCAATTATTATTTTTTTACTTGATCGTTGGCTTATACAAAATTTTGCTTATTTTTTCACGTGGCAAACTTTCTTAAAAAATTAAAATGTATCAATATAAATACTTTTCTTTTTGTAATTAAAAGATATAATTGATGAGATATAAGATATAATTGATAAGATATAATAATTAATGAAGAAATATAATAGGTAATGTAAATGTATTGGCGATTTTTTCATCGCAACTTATTCATATTACGCAATCCTTAATAAGTTTTGTAATGAAAAATCGATAATTAATAAATATCACGAATAATTTGAATCGTCTGTTTGAAAATCATTTGATTTAATTTTGAATGAATGTTGTGTGCATTTCAGACATTTTCGTGTAATTTTATATCATAAGATATTTTGTACTAATTTATAAATATTATAATTATATTTATAAATTATATATTGTAATTATATTATATAAATATTATAAATTCTTATCATAAATATATTGTATATGTTGTAAATATTATTATATATTGTAATAATATTTTATAAACTATTTATGTTATACTTTATAGTTCAATTATTGTATATTTTATATTGAATAATTATATATTTATATAATTAATATATTATAATTATATGTAATTATATTATATAAGTATATTATCTTTTATAAAATATGTATGTTACTTTTTACAGTTCAATATTATTATTGTATATTGTATATTGTATATTTGTCTCTATTTTGTAAAATAATATTATATTTATTATATTTAAATAAAATAATTATAATAAAAATTTTACCTCTTCGATGGTATCTCCACCTTAACGAAGGCATTTGCCGGGTGAGGAGGTTTGAGTACTCTAATGATCCGGAGAGCTATGCCGGCAGTAATATAGGCCGATATTACAATCTGTTTTTATATTTAATCATCTTAAATATAATCTTAGATCGCATCTTAAAATTCTGTTCAGTCTCAATGAAATAACAAACATTTTCTAAATTTTACTTAAAACGATTTTAAATATAAGATTGTGTGAACACCGGCCTTAATTACTGGTAGGGTCACCCATGCCGGATAGGTCAAAGAGAAAGAGTTAGACTAAGAGAGATACCCCGTAATTATAATTATTATATTAATAATTATTAATTATTAATTATTAATATAATAATTATATTATAATACTTAGTTATAATATTTAATTATATTATGATACTTAGTTAATAATTATTATAGATAGAAAGTATCTTTTATTAAAGATATACAATGCGCTTTTGCAGGGAGCGTTCTCGAACCCTTTACATCTTAAACCCTCTAATTTTCCCGACCTGGCCGCTTTTGCGACCCATACATTCTAGAACCCCCTCCCTCCCCACGCACCCTTCCCCCTTCCTCCTCTTAAACAGGACCCTCCCCCCTAAATCCCTTCCTTCTCCCTCTCTGTATCTCCCTTCATTCCGTCCTGCTTCCTCTCGTTCTTTCCCCTTCCTTTCTCCTCCCTTTTGATGCTCCTTCATCCTTTCCTCCTTCCTGTCCTTCTCAGGGCCCTTCGTGCATCTTCCTCCTCCTTCCTCTACCCTCATGTGCTCTCTCCTTTACCGCTCTTTCCTGCAACATAATAGTTAATAATTATTATATATTTTGAATAAGATGGAAGAGAGTAAAAGAATGATAAAACCATAAGAAGAAAGAAACGCGAGTCCCTATGGTCTTGGGAATGCGACAGATCACAACACTGCAAAGATTTGAAGAAGATCGGATAAACATGCGTAGTAATTAAGAATAGCTTGCAATTAAATTGATTAATAGTAGTAGTACTTTATATAATTATGTTACACTTTATACTTTAGCACATTGTATTATATATACATATAAAGCATCAAGCATTAAATATTTTGCTGTTATGAAAACTATAATAAAATAATATAAAAAATTTACTATATAAAGTGCAATATTTGAAAGCATATCTGACGAAATACTGTTAAAGATCGATGATTTTACAAAATTTACCGTAATCACAAAACATTTATATATTTATGTGTGTGTGTGTGTGTGTGTGTGTGTGTGTGTGTGTGTGTGTGTGTATGTATGTATATGTGTATATATATATATATATATATATATATATATATATATACACATTTTGACAAATTCTGTTATATATAAAATGGATATCCACGCAAAAATTTAATAAATATCAATATATGTAATATATGTAATATATATATACATATATATATATGTAATATATATATAAAATATATATGTAATATATATAAATATATATATGTACACATAAGTATCCACTGGATGTTGTATGAATATTTTGTGGATAATGGCTTATACATCTTGTGGATATTTATGAAACTCGTTTGCCGAATATTTGGATATCTATAGCTATTTCTAATAACTGATTCTCATATGCTCGTGGATATCCTTAATGTGTATGAAAAATATTCAATGAATCTAATATCAATTATTTTCTGTATGGGTATACTTTCTTTCTTATAAAAATGTCCGTGTTAAGGGATCTTGGGTCGCTTCTTTGCTATCCCAATTCTTCAACTCATCTAGAATTTTTATTAGGAACGGATTGCCTCCTAAGCGATCAATCTCAGCTCTTACTTTCAACTCCAATTCTTCAAGTACGCTTCTTGTATACTTGAGAGAGCCAAATTTCTCTAACAATTTAATGCAATGACGTTTCATTTCGATATCTTTCGTTCGTTGTTTCAAAATATCTTTATCAGGCATTATTAAGGAAACATATATATATATATATATATATATATATATATATATATATATAATAAAATTATAAATAAAATTATGAAATATCTGAAAATTGTATATGTGTATGTATATGATGAGAAATGTAGGGCTGCTTACATTTCTTTAGTAAATGTGTTACTAGTGAGTTAATTAAAAAAATATAAACAAATAATATATAATAAAGGATACTCATTATTTGCGTATCATCAGGATTGGTTTTAAGCGCATGAATAACTGGAAAGCTGAATTTTCCTTCAGTCAAATCATCACAGTAACTATTTTCGGTATACTATAACAAAAAATATATTGATAATTCAATTTTTTCAGTTTATTTAAGTACGTATAATGTTGCAAATATATATATTATTACTCACATCACTGAGGCATAAATTACAATAATCGTCACGTATTTGATAGTATAAACTCAAAAGAGCTAACAGCGGCGATAAATCTTCTTCGTAAGTTGAGAACAAATTCATTAATCTTATTGGCAAGTTAAAGAGAAAACCAATCTCTGTAAAATTAATAGATATTTCATGTGTATATATATATATATATATATATATATATATATATACACCCAGTAAACACTAAGTAACAGTAATATAATTATTAGTTATAATTTCCCACTCAATAATATAATTGTTACAGTTATATAACATGTATAACTTGAAGTTTGCGTATATATACATATTATATATATATTATATATATATATATATATATATATATATATATATATAAAATTTTTTATATGTAATTTTTTTATTTCAAAGAAATATATATATGTGCACACACAAATATTAACATTTACTTTTTATTGCCATAGCCTTATAATCTTCCTCACTTGGACAAATGAAATTATCCCGCCAAAAAATATCTATTCCTTGACCTCTATGAAGTTCCAACAATTGTTCTATATATACTTTTGTTGCCTGAAAGAAAAACGTAGATAGTGCAATAATACAACACACAATTTTATCTAACATGCATTATGGAGCTTATCTTTTACAATTTTAACGACATTTAATGTGCTTTATATTAATTATGTTAAAATATCATAAAATGTTTATTTTTTTTTAACGATAAAACATTTATGTATGTTTTTCTTTTCAATCAATTCCTCGCAATAATTTTTATTTTTTCTATAACAAAATAATCTTTAATTTTTTTCGATTTATTTAAATATATAAATACCATATAATCCAAGGATAGTATTTAAATTTTGCATATTTTGATAATATTTAAACACTAATAGAAAATAAGATTTGTTACTTTCAATCTTGCTTTGTAAAGATAATGCGACTAAAATACTGTATACTTTATCTTTTTTATGTAAGTATAATGTGGCTACTTACTGCAGGATGTTGTAAATTAATAAGTCGTTCCACAGTAATAAACATTATATAAAAGGCTGCATTTAGTGAGTTAGCAACCCCAAAAACAGAATGAGTGACAGGAATACCTTTTCGTAAAATGGAATTATCTTGAATGTCATCAATTCTATAAAAAATAAAACAAATTATAATATTAAGAATGTATAGAAAATTGCACGTTTGATATATAAATTCAATTTTATCCATGTAATATAAAAAATGTAATATAAAATACACGTAGTATAGAATAATAATATAGAAATAATAATATAGAAATAAATGTAATGTAAAAATTATGTTGTGCTCGTCGATGCCATTTCTTACGAAAGACCAGTCAGAAGCCAGCATGTACTGCACGCGAATACTTCCACCGACTCTTATTTGATTAGCGAACGACACTTCAAGAGTCCTCCGAGGCAATCAGAATATTCTTACATATGTTTAGAATCTTCAGTACAATTTTTAAATCGATTCACTAAAGCGTTCACAAGTTATAAGGATTTTAATTTGCACTGAATTAGCATATGTTCTTATGGGAAACCACGTCGTATTATCACGTCGATTCAAATGATAAAAACATATGGGAATAATATTCAGAATTTGTTTAAAATTTGGAAAAGTGTAGTTTAGATACAAAGGAAATATTTGATCAAATAATATTATGCAAGTAACTGGTTAAAAACATATTAAATATAATTCAATGAAATTAGCCATGTATCTGTGACAAGGCGAAATTCTTTGCCAAAAGTTAATCATTTCGATTAACAAAATTCGGAATATTTCAGTAAAAACGCAATAAATATTAAAAAATACATCTCTGCACTGTAACTGAGATCAAATTGTAATATTCTATGCAATTTCTCATACTCAAAATACACCAAAAGCAGCAAGTCATGAAACGGCTTGTAGCCATTTTTCCATCGACTTAACAATATCAGTAAAAGATATCTATGACAAAAATATATTCAGTTTCAAGAATAGGTACTTTTAGACTTGGTGCTGTGTGAAATATTACAAAAATAATATCTTTTAATGAAAATTATATTAAACAACCATAAGAATTTAATATATATTGGAATAAAAAAACATGAAAGATTATGATGTAGCAAAATGCAAACTTACATAATGAGCGAGTTGTGAAGCATGATTACTATTTCTTCGATTGCTTTTATTCTGTCAGGCGATATTTTTAGCCAGTAATTAAAAGTCTAGATTAATTTTGCCATTATCTGCATTCCAGGAATTTGAAGATTGTATCTGATCGGTTCTAACAGTTTCTACAATAAATCATATAATTTTCTTAATCTTTTATGTCACCAAAATCTCTGTAGTCATCATAAATAAATGAAATATCTAAGAAAAAGAGAAAAATTAGAATGAAAGATAAATTCTTACATCATCTTCTTGTTTGTTGCCGCTCAGAGAATAATAAAACAAGTTGTTATTTGTATTTGTCATGTTTTCCAATTCTCAGCGATATCTTTCTCTCCCAAAACTGTAAGAATTTAAGGAGAAAAATATTTTTATATATGATCCAACGAGAAATGACTCGACAGATTAATTGATTCATTTTTTGATTAATTATCAATATAGAATGATTCGAATTCGGTTCAATATTGAATACTTCTTTCTCAATGCAGCTGTATTATTAGAGGCGAGAAAATATAAATTTTTTTCTTGTATTATACACATTAAAATAAGTTAATTTATCTACATTTCACTACTTATATGTTCAATATTGAATATTCGTAAAATATGTCGGTCTTGTAATCTTTTATTAGTAAATGTAACGGAAAAGGACTGAAAAAATATTTGTAAATATTTAATTGAAATAGATATAATCAAGAGTTAACTTATACGGTAAAATTAAAATTTGACAACTATTACATTTTTTATAAATCTAGTCTTACCAAATACTATGGAACATGAATAGTGAAATTTAGAAATATTAATTTATTTCGACATATAATGCAAAAAAAAGTTTATACTTCTCTTTTTTATTAAAATAAAAGTAAAAATTCAATTAAATATTGAAAGATATAACTATTTATTTTCCTTTGACATTTATAATATGAAAATTGTTTTAATTAACTTAAGACTAGACACATCACAGACGCAATTTTTAAAAATCACAATTAATCTTTATCAGTCAACTTAATCTTGTACGACATTTGTTTTAATTCAATCATATTTCAATTATAAACAAATAAAATTAGCGCAAAATATAAATTTTTTAACATTTTGTAAAAGATTTTTTGTAGGGACACTTAAACTCCGTTATTTATAAAACACCAATAATATAAATGATTTGCGTCGAAGAATTGTACAAGAATGCAATAATGTAAATGATTTGCATCGAAGAATTGTACAAGAATGCAATAATATAAATGATTTGCGTCGAAGAATTGTACAAGAATGCAGAGATATTCCTGTAGAAACTTTGAAAATATTCGTTCAGAATTTGAAAATCATTTATATTATTGTTTATAAAACAATAGAGGCCATTTTGAACATTTATTATAATAAATAACTAATAAATAAATTCTAATAAATAAATTCTCCAAAATTTATCTTTATATAACATAAAACGTAAAACATTTTTGGCATCTAAAGCTTCCAAGGGCGATTTCTCGAAAAATATTCACTTAAAAAAAAAGAAAGAATTGTATAAAAAATCAAAAAAGATTTTTAAAATGATCGTTATACTTGACTCTTATTGCTATTTAAGATTTTTGAAGAGATAGCTACTTTGACGAAGGGGATGACAAAATTTCATTATATTCAATGTATTTAAATGTCCCCTTCGAAAACAAAATTGACGTATTTGGCATTTTTCGCAAAAAATAGTCAATCATGAAATAAATGGGTGATAGGTTTTAAAATGGACACCCTACACACACACACACACACACACACACACACACACACACACACACACACACACTGCACGCACGTACGCACCCACGCACGCACGCACGCACGCACGCACGCACGCACGCACGCACGCACGCACGCACGCACATATATATATATATATATATATATATATATATATATATATCGATATAAAAATAGATGTTTATTCACTACAGCTGCAAAATTATTCTTATGTTCTAAAAATGCTTCCATAAATTCAATTGATCTTCTGTCTTGATAGGTAGAAATGGGAGATTTGTATTTGTGTTTTTGAGGTCTCTCTCTTTTCATTTGGAAGAAGAGACCTGTTGAATCTCCCTTGATTCATAATGATTGTAAAAACAAAAGAGAATAATGGTCCGTAAGATAACAATCAAATTTGATAAAAGAGAAAGGCTAAGGACTGTGGCATAAGTTGTTATTACGTAATTAAAATTAAAAGATATATTTAGGACAGAAAATTTATATATTCTTTAATAATTGATAATAGAAAAAAAGAGCATTATCCATCAAAAAAATAATATAAATACAAAAATATCGACAAACGTATGTTTCGATCCAATGCGGATCTTTTTCAATGTCTTAAAACGGATCGCATAAGTGAACGTGATTAGAACGTGAATATTGCGAAGGTGCGCGCAGTAAAAAATAATCAATAGGTCAAACAAACATATTAAAACGATCGACTATCTAATAAAACGCAAAGACAACAAAAAAATAATAACGGTCAAAAAATAAAAAGCGCTTATACAAAACGATAAAATAAAAATAAATAAAAAATATGTATATGCGCATCGCGATGACATATTCAAGCAAAAAGCGCAACGCTCACCTCGATATCAAAATCGTCCAAATAACACGAGGAATTAAGGAAATACTTTACCTTATTAAAACAAAGAGAAGTCCGAATTATAAAAAGTTGTCCATATTGTTGAGAGTCGTTGTAATAAGAATATGATAGTCCTAATGCGATGAAAACGTGAAAACCACTCAAACATCTAAATCTTCAAGATGCCGAAAAAAATTGATAACGAGGTGGAAGCGTAAAGAGTGCAAAGACAAGAGAAAAAGCCATGTATAAAAAGAAAATAGTATGATCTTGACCAATAATGTAATATCTCGACCTTCGTTGTGATCATACTTTTTTTTTAACGCGCCTTTGCAATGTTTGCGTTTTAATCACGTTATGCAATCCGTTTCAAGACATTGAAAAAGATCCGCATTAGATCGAAACATACGTATGTCGATATTATTTTTTCGACGGATAATATTATTTTTTTTGCTATCAATTATTAAAGAATATATAAATTTTCCATCCTAAATTTATGTTCTAATTTTAATTACGTAATAACAACCTATGCCACGGTCCTTAGCTTTTCTCTTTTATCAAATTTCATAATGATTGTATCTGTCTTTTTATTAATTTCTTCTAGTTGAACATATATATTCTTTTACATAATTTTTCTACTATCTTATCATTTTCATCAAAATATAAAAAAAATAAATATATATGTTCGCGGAGCGACTGCGGATTACCGCGACAGCGGAGAAAATTTGAGAGAGCGTTATAGAATAGGACACGACAATTTTGTTATAGCTACAGAGACTCTACACGACACGTATTTTTTTGTATTTTTTCTGATTTTTTATTTTACCACACAATTAAATAAAATTATATTTACAAAAAATGTACAAAGTTTCAGGAACTGAAATGGCGAAGATGTCGAGGTAAGTCCGCAGATGAATATAGCGGCGTAACTTTGCGACATATATTTTTACTAATAAGAACAGAAGCAGTTTTAAGAGCGGTTTTACTAAGAGCAGTTTTACTAAAAGCGATTTTACTTGCGGAAAATTCTGTGAATTTCTAAGTGCGAACTACGAAGTGCGCACGTGCGGCGTAATTTTGCGACATATATCTTTACTAATAAGAACGAGCAGTTTTAAGAGCGGTTTTACTAAGAGCAGTTTTATTAAAAGCGGTCTTACTTGCGGAAAATTCTGTGATTCTTGCTAAGTGCGAACTACGAAGTGCCCACGTGCGGTGCCTGTTTTATAGCGAGCGTGACAAGCGTTCACTCAAAAAAATGTTTCGTTAATGTAAATAGATTTCTGGATGTCGCAATCAAAATTTATCGCTATTTTTTGTATCTGATAAAATATTGTTTGTTACAGCTAGAATTTATAGCAGTAACATTCTAGCAATATCTGCTAAAAAATTTAGGATTATATATTCATTTGTTTTTGCTACTAGTATTTTTTGTGTACTACAGCCAAACTTTATAACAAGTATGGATTGATCATAACATGGATAGACGCCACAGAAAAACTTTCTTTCTAAATTTCACAAACAGTTCAGATATAAATTCTGTCTCTGTCATTTAGATTGATTACGTGCAACATATATACGATATTACAATATTTGCTAATCGTTTATCTGCCTCAGTTAATTTTTCACATCTAGAAAATTTTTGCTATAGTTGCAAGATCATTTTTTTGAGTATTTCATAAGGCCGCAGCACACACTTTGGCATAAGCGCATAACCATAAGCATAAGGAAATTGATTGGTCCCCAAGTATATGCATAAGAAAATGAATCAATCAATTTTCTTATGCTTATGGTTATGCACTTATGCAAAAGTGTGTGCTGCGACCTTTAGGCGATGAAAAAATGGGAAATAACGAAAACGGTCGAGTTTTTCTGATAGATCGAAAATTCGAGAAGATTCTCGATGCCCGTTAAATTCGAATTCTCGAATTAGCGAATATTATTTGAAAATTTATGCGTATTTTAAACCGGGATAATTTTTATGTTTTTCGAACAATATCTTTTTTTAAAATTATATATTATTCAATTTGTTTATAGAGTTTTATCACCTTTTACCACTTTTTCATATGATTTGTCGAAGAATTTTTGACTGGGGAAGTAAAAAGAATACGTTGATGAAATCTAACTTAAAAAGAAGTAGCTTGTTTGCGTAGGAGTCGTGAAATATTATAAGGAAACTTTCGTGAAATATTATAAGGAAACTTGAAACGTACTGCATAATATCTCTCAGTGGCGTAGCTATAATATTGGGGGCCTCTGGGCAAAAATTGAATGGTACCATTCGCAGAAATTTAAGGCAAGATTGGTTGTTGATTCAGTTATCTAAGTAATCGATATTTACTTATTTATTAATAAATTAATATTTCATTAATTTATTTATCAATTTATTTATTCAAGCATGTTAGTTAATTATTCAATGAGAATATAAAAAACAATTACATGATAATTTACAATTATATGATAATTTTTTCTTAATGGAAAGCTACGACACGATTTATATTATGAAAATGTCTTTCATTTTTACGTCCGAGTCATCGTTGTTGTGTAGCGTTTACATTATAAACAAATATATCTCCAATAAAATGTAAAATCATAAATATTTTACAATTAAATATTAAATCTGTATTTGATTACGATCCGGGCACGCCAAATTTTCATAACTTCCCAGTAAGCAAGAAACATTTGATCAACATTCTAAAATGTTGATTTTATATAAATTTTCTAAATATTATGATATAATGTTTTATAAATATTTTAAAAATATTTTAATAAATGTATTAATAACATTTAAAAAAATATTTTAATTTATGTTTTATAAATATTTTAAAAATATTAAGATAAAAATATTAGGAATGGGTGGCGCAGAGTAATAAATATAAAAACAAATACACAAAAAGGCAAGTAAGGCCACCGGCGTTAGAAGTTGACGCAATAAAAGGAAAATGAATGATAAACACGTGTTAAATTACAATCATGTTAATTTAAAAATATTATTTAATAACATCCTTCTCAAAATATTAATAAAATATTTTAGAAACATTAGTCAAAATGTTTCTTAAATGTTATTAATACGTTTATTAGAATATTTTAAAAATATTTTTAAAATATTCTAATAAACATATTAATAACATTTAAAAAATATTTTAATTTACGTTTTATAAATATTTTAAAAATGTTATTTAATAACATCCCTCTTAAAATATTAATAAAATATTTTAGAAACATTAGTCAAAATGTTTTTTATATGTTATTAATATGTTTATTATAAATAAAAATATAACATCCAATTACAAGTTCGTTCGCGTCGTATTATTTATTTCATACATATCTTTAGACTATTTTTTTTTCATAATATATCTTAATTTTTCTCTCGTGATGGGCATGACGACACCTAATATGTTACTGAGAAGCAACATTCGGTGAGATATGCGTATACACTCTATTGCGTATGCGTGAGAGATTTATTTTTTTGTTCTTTGACTTCGGAATTTTGACTTCGTGCCGGCTGCCAGCGTGCCATGTGCTCTTACACGATCTCGCATAATAAGTAAGTTACAGTGTTTTTGCGAGTTAGTGCTGCACGAAAAAAAAGGAAAGTGTTTCTTCCAGTGTGTTATAATATCTTGTAAGTTATTTTTAAAGATATGTCTAAATATTCGTTCTCAGATTTTTCAGTGAAAGTTCTAAAAGTCTTAAATTAATGTTAGAATTAATATTATTGTGATATTAATATTAAGTTATGTAGATGTTGATACTAATGTTATTTTATTATTGATTTAATTTTATGAGAAACATTCTCTCTCTCTATCCGATTTACACATTAAAATATTAAAATTCAACAAATTAATAAATTGATAAAGAATTCCCAGTAAGCAATTCTTTATCAATTTATTAATTTGTTGAATTTTAATATTTTAATGTGTAAATCGGATAGAGAGAGATAGTATTAATATATTTAAAATCAACACTAAATGAAGATCAGGATTCTTTTAATTTTTAAAACATTTTTTATATAATGTATATAATTAAAAAAAACGTTTTACGCAAGTTTTAAATCGTACAATCTTTAAATCGAAGTAACCCAGTAAGCAAAAAATTATTACCACAACGTTATTATAATGATATTCACTAACATAGTAATGTTGTCAAGTATGGAGTTTTTAACAATGTATGCAACATCATTATGAATAAACTTTGACACCGATTTAGAGGTTTCGGTAATGTTGAAATAACATTTTCTATGTCATTATAGTAATATTGTATTAATGTTGTTTTAACATTCTGATAATGTTTCTTATAAAATTAAATCAATAATAAAATAACATTAGTATCAACATCTACATAACTTAATATTAATATCCCAATAATATTAATTCTAACATTAATTTAAGACTTTTAGAACTTTCACTGAAAAATCTGAGAATGAATATTTAGACATATCTTTAAAAATAACTTACAAGATATTATAACACACTGGAAGAAACATTTTCCTCTTCTTTCGTGCAGCACTATACTCGCAAAAACACTGTAACTTACTTATTATGCGAGATCATGTAAGAGCACGTGGCACCCTGGCAGCCGAAGTCAAAGTTCCGAAGTCAAAGAACAAAATAATAAATCACGCATACGCAATAGAGTGTATACGCATATCTCACCGAATGTTGCTTCTCAGTAACATATTAGGTGTCATGCCCGTCACGAGAAAAAAATTAAGATATATTATGAAAAAAAAAATAGTTTAAAGATATGTATGAAATAAATAATACGACGCGAACGAACTTGTAATTGGATGTTATATTTTTATTTATAATAAAATATTAATAACATATATATAAAAAACATTTTGACTAATGTTTCTAAAATATTTTATTAATATTTTAAGAGGGATGTTATTAAATAACATTTTTAAAATATTTATAAAACATAAATTAAAATATTTTTAAATGTTATTAATATGTTTATTAGAATATTTTAAAAATATTTTTAAAATATTCTAATAAACGTATTAATAATATTTAAGAAACATTTTGACTAATATTTCTAAAATATTTTATTAATATTTTGAGAAGGATGTTATTAAATAATATTTTTAAAATATTTATAAAACATTATATCATAATATTTAGAAAATTTATATAAAATCAACATTTTAGAATGTTGATCAAATGTTTCTTGCTTACTGGGATTAATGATTAATTTGACAAATTCTATACATGTGTTAATAATTAAATTTTTAAATAATTAAAAAAATAATTGATAAATATCAGAAATCAATTTACTGTTAATTAAGAAGATTTATAGAAATACGGTTAAAAATGTTTTTATCCCATAGCAGGCATTTTGTGTTTTGTAAATAAAAAGATATAAATATGGCAATGAATATAGAAAAATATTTATTTCATCTTTAAATATTACAGTATCTTTCGCGATTGAATAATTTATTTACTATCAATTTACATACATAAGTATCTTGTTATACAGCACTGGTGCTACCGGCATTTCGTACACATAACACGGAACAAAACCAGAAATTGTGCACATTATATATTATCCTTTGAGAACATTCATGAACATTGACTTTGTAGTTCATGTCTACGTTTTCAATGTCCATAGAGGGAGTATCGCTTTCAGGGATCATCTAAAAGCAGACCATGACATCTCTCAGTCTTATCTCTGATTCTGACTGGATCATGCTGCTGGACCTTCGTCACACATTTTCCCGCGGATTTCATTACGATCGTGTGGTGCTGCTAAGTGTAGTCGAAGTTAATTTCTATCGTATAAATTGATTATTTTTTTATCAATGTTCCTTCGAAATATATTTATTTCGTTTGTGTAACAACATATTGTCCATACAACCGACTAAATTATTCGTGTTTGCTCTATGTACGTAAATATATACAATTTATTCCAGTTTTTGTTTAGGTTATGATAAAGAGACTGACAGATCTACATCTTTGTCTATAACTTTTTAAGAATATTCTAAGTGTAAATATATCGTGATGTTATGATATTAACAAGATAAATTCACAATTTAATTGCCTTTTACAAGTATGTGTGTTGTGATCATTTCCATATTTCAACATTTCTATTGAACAAGAATTTAGAACAGATTATATATGTATATATTTTTTATCTCAGATTTAAAGAAATAAAAGATGGATATTTCATTGGAGGATGATGATTGTGCAGTAGAAGCAGTTATACCTGCAAAGAAAAAGAAAATGAAACAAGGTTTCTTATACTATATTATAAATTGCAAAGTTTACATGATATGAAGAAATAGAAACCATAAAATATAAAATTTTATTATATATACAAATTTTAGTTTCTGTTTCTTTGTAATGTAATATGTATGCATAGAAAGTTACATATTATATATATATAATGGTAATATTTAGTAAATGTTTAACTAATGATTTATTCTTTCAGCACAACTGCCATTTCAAATATCAAGTTCCTCTAAATCACCAGATAGTACAAACAATATGTCTAACAAGAAGAAGAGAAAAGTAATATCGCCAATGGGATCTAAAAATTCTAAAATAATAAAACTTACAATAAAAGAAAATTCTGTCCCAAATGTTTTTGAAGATGAAAGAGAAAACATAGAAGAGAAAAAACTAAATAGTAGTGATGAGATTGAAATAATAATACCAGATGAAGAGAAAAAAAACTTGGAACAGAGTGATCAAAATGAAAAAAAAGTAGAAAGTGACACCACACCTAAAAAGAATTTAGGAATGAATAAAAAATTGAATAGATCTCAACAAAGACCTGGTGCCTTAACCAAATTTCTTAAAAAGCTAGACAAGGAAACAGAAAATGATTTACATGAATTGAAAGATAAACAAAATTGCCAAGATATCTTTGTACATAAAGATGAAAATGAAATCTGTTTGAATGAAAGTTCAATCACACAAACAAATGTTTCATTGGAAAATTCACCTCAAGAAAACAAACAATTAAAAGATGTCAAGCTTGTTAATGAAAGCACAGATTCTCTCTGTCAGAAATCAGACTGTGATGTTACTATTTTATCTTCGGATGAAGATCTAAGCGAATTAGACAAATCAACATTAAGTGGAAATGAAGTGGAAATAATAACTAGCAAATCAGTAACTCCTGTCACTCCAAAAACCAACAAAGTTGCAAACAAGAAAACTATAAAGCTAACACCAAAACAATTAGAAAAAAGAGAAGAAATTGCTAGAAGAAAAGAAGAAAAATTAAGATTAAAGAAGGTATATATGTATGATATATGATATATGATAAATGAATATGATATAGGAATATATGATATTCTATTTTTTATTTTTTAGGAAAAAGATAAGAAGCGGGAGGAAGAAAAAGAACAGAAAAAAAAAGAAAAAGAATTGAAGGAGCTTAAGAAACAAATGGAAATTGAGTACGCATATTTAATTGTATCTTAAAATTTTACTTTATTACATTTTAATTAAAATTTTATTAAAAGTATCAATTATTTCTAGACAAAAACAAAAAGAAAAGGAAGCAAAAGAAGAAGAACGGAGAAAACGAGAAGAAGCTAAGGAAGAAGAGAAAAGAAGGAAAGAAGAGGAAAAGTTGGAAGCTGAACGCAAAAAGCAAAAGGCAGCTTCAAATTTTGCTAGTTTTTTTGTTTCTAAGAAACAAGAAATTAAATTGGAGGAAGAGAGTGTTATTGAAGTAAAAAATTTTATGCCTTTTGAAATAAAGGCTGATATGAGAATTGCGCCAGTCTGTCGAAGAAAATTGACTGAAGAAGAAAAATCGTTATTAGATAGAAAGTGCAACTTAGACGTACAAAAGTCTGAACTATATCTCGAAGATATTAAAAAAGGAAGGATTATACCTTGTACTTCCTCTAAAACGTGGCCACTCGAAGCGAAGGATGAAGATATCATTATATTAGGTAAAAATTATATTTGTACATAAGTTTTTTATATGCTAATGTTTTAAATGTAATTAATTATTTATGCAGACGAAGACAATGATGGCAGCTCCAACATAATAAACAACACGCATAAATTGGAAAAGCATCGAGCGAAATTGTTGCAGTTCAGCGAAAATCGCCGTCCTCCATATTGGGGTACATGGCGAAAACGAAGTAGTGTTCTAAATTCTCGGCGACCGTTTGCAAAAGAGAAGGTAAGAATTAATTAGTACATGTTCCCTTATAAATGAATTAGTTAAGTATTGAGCTGACTTATATTTTAAAACAATTATTGAATGATTTACTTAGTAAAGCAACTAATACAAATAGCTGATTTTAATAATCACAATTGCATAGATTTGTGTTACTTTTAACAAATGGTATTTTGAAGAATATAGGATTTATATCAAAAATAAGGCACACAAATGTATTTTCATAGAATTTATTATTACTTTATGTATCGTCGATAAAAAACTTTCACAATAACTTTAACTGCCATTAATAGGACTGATTGGATTAAGTTGAACTGATCTCTCTTTGAATTTAATAACTTTTTTAGTTTATCTCTTGTTTTCGTCAAAATGATTTTAAACAGATTAAATATCTTTTATTTTTTTGAAATTGTAAAAAATATATCGAAAATCCAAGCAATATTAGCCATCGAAAAAGGCCAAAAATTATTAGTTTACATTATTTATTTGGCAAATTATTTCTACATTAGCTATTTTTAAAGAAACATTTTAAGTACTTGTCAATTTATATAGAAACTATAGCGTAGAACTTTACTTCGTCGATGACGATAAGCTTTGGCTGACTTTCTCAATTAGGAAAAAATCTAGAAAACGCAAACAATTTTAGATTAATCTGTCGATAAAACGTTCGTCTTGGCGCCGCGTAATCCCCTAGCACCATGGAACAAGGGATAGGCGTTTTTCCGATGCACTTTACGATGTTTGGCTAGATGATCGCTGCGTGCGAATCTCTTCGAGCACATTTCGCAAGGATACGGTTTAACGCCCGAGTGCGATCGTCGATGCCTCGCTAGCTCGTCCGATCGACTAAAACGCCATCCGCAACCAGTCCAGGTGCATGCAAACGGTTTCTCGCCAGTATGTCGTCGTAAATGAGCTTTCAAGTGAGAAGCTTTGGCATAGACCTGAAAAAATGTGTTAAAATGTTACAAATATATTATAAATATTATTATAAATTATTATTATATACAGGGTGTCCCATTTTAATGCCCCACCCCAAATAACTTTCTTATTTTTAATTTTAGAAAAAGATGTTTCAGACAAAAGTTGTATGGTTTCGAGGGGGACATAAGATGGTACCATTAATTTGATCTTGAAGAGTCACATGAAGGTTACGTGAAGATCATTTTCAATTTCTTAAATGGAACACCCTATATATTTTTGCATATTCTTGTAGCTTATCTCAAGAGCTTTCCAAAACACTATAAATAAACATTTTTTCATCAAGTACTTTTCGAATTATGAGGCTTGAAGTAATTTCCTAATTTTACATAAACCATAAAATATCTTGTAAAATATTCATTTTTCGATTATCTTACCTTAATATTTTTATGTACAAAATAATGAGAGGAATCAATTGGTGTAAAGAAAACATACAGTTGTTTTTAAGAAAAAATATGGAATTGTTAATTGCAAATTACATATTTTTTTCTTAAAAACAACTGTATGTTTTCTTTGCACCAATGGATTTCTCTCATTATTTTGTACATAAAAGTATTAAGGTAAGATAATCAAAAAATGAATATTTTACAAGATATTTTATGGTTTATGTAAAATTAAGAAATGATTTCAAGCCTCATTACTCGAAACGTACTTGATGAAAAAATGTTTATTTATAGTGTTTTGGAAAGCTCTCGAGATAAGCTACAAGAATATGCAAAAATATATAGGGTGTTCCATTTAAGAAATTGAAAATGATCTTCACGTAACCTTCATGTGACTCTTCAAGATCAAATTAATGGTACCATCTTATGTCCCCCTCGAAACCATACAACTTTTGTCTGAAACATCTTTTTCTAAAATTAAAAATAAGAAAGTTATTTGGGGTGGGGCATTAAAATGGGACACCCTGTATATAGGATACTCGCGCTCAAAATACTCGAGGTAATAGGGATGCATTTTTTTCATTGGAAATTAATCCTTTCTTAAGTGAAAATCATTTAAAAATTTAACTAAACCATAACTGTTGTAACCATAACTAAATCTTTTTAGACAAAAACTAATTATAAATTCTAAAAAATTTCAATTAATTCATACAGTTGAACTCTTTTTCTAAAAAGAAATACATTTTGATTACAATATATGTTAAATATTATTATATCTAAAAAATTATCTGACTATTAGGATATAATTAATTATAATTAATACTCGCGTCTATATAAAATACTCGAAGTAATAAAAATTCTTTCTTAATTGAAAGTCTTTTCTTAAATAACAATTATAATTGTGAACTATAAGGAGTTTCAATTAAGCCATAATTGCTTTTAATTAAAATTATAATTATTAATAATATTATTTAACTTAAATTATAATTTTCTAAAAAATACGGGAGTTTCACACGAGAGTTAATCTTTTATAGATAAATAATTATGAATCATAATTATGAAAAAAATTTTAATTAAACCAATTGAGCTCTTTCTAAAAAATATTTCGACTAGTATTTTAAATGTTATTATATAAGATATTCGCGCTCAAAATACTCGAGATAGTAAGGATGCATTTTTAAATGAAGAGTTACTCTTTTCTTAAAATAAAAACCATAATTGTAGACTATAAAGAGTTTTAATTAAATTGCACAATTGCTTTTAACTAAATCATAATTTTCTAAAAAAAATACTAATATTTTAAGAATTAATCTCTTTTTAGATAAAAAGAGATTAATTCTTAAATATTATGAATCATAAAAAATTTTAATTGAACTTGGATTATAATCTTTTTCTTAAAAATATCCCGACTATCATGTTGGAATTGATTTGGTGTAAGAGTCAATAAAAAATCAGTGTCATATCAAAAAGACTTACCTTTACACAGCCTTGATAAGTACATGGAAAGCATCGATCTTCAGCTGCATTTGCTAAGCTACGATTAGTATAATCGTGCGTTGCTAATGCGGCAGTAGCTGCTGATGGAATTAAAGGATCGTCGTCTAACTGATTATTATTATAATCTGCAATTGCAGGATATTAATCGATCTTTACAAACGATTATTGAAACAATGATATATTTTAAATATATGCAATATTGATCGTTAATGTCAATTACTAATTAATTATTTTTAAGAAACATGCGCGCGATATTATTCAAAAATATAATGTGGATTGCTTTCTTTTATACATTAGACAATAATATTAAAAAAATTTTCCATATTTTTAGTGACATCAATAATTTAGAATCTTTCGAAATGATTGCAATGAGGGATAATATTGTTCTAGTAATAGCGTACCTATTGTATTTGTTCCAAATTCATTCTCTAATGCTCGTAAATCGATTCCGAGCACTAGCAATGGTTCTTCGTATTGTGGTATCTGTTGCGAATTTGGTAAAGGCGGTAAATGCAGAAATCCTTCGCACCCTGCAGTACACAATGGTGTTCTTTCTGGGAGACCAAAATCCCAGCTCCTCTCTAGACACCAATCTAATTCTGAGTCCAATTCGCTCAATTCGTTTAAACAACCTACAATTATTTGATATGTATATTTTAAGAAAAATTCTATAATTTATAATTATAAAATGCAACACTCTCTCTTTTTCTATTGCTATTTAAAATTTAAAATGTTTTTAAAGGATATATTTAGGGATTATATTTTTTAAAGGATATATTAAAAGATTATATTTTTTTAAATATATCCTTTCATAAAATAATATATTGCCTATCATTATATATGTATAAATTAATAATAATAAATATAATAATAATGATAGACAATATTTCATGAAAGGATATATTTAAAAAAATATAATCTGCAATTGCAAGCATATATATATATATATATATATATATATATATATATGCTGTTATATATTTATATATAAATGAAAGAGGAGAAAATGCATACCTGATGATGTAGGTGTATTGATAGTCGACCAGTCATTCCAAGATGATTGCAAAGAGCAAGTTAAGTCAGTATAACAATCTACTGGATTTGTTGCGTTCAACTGATCACTATTGTGTATCTCAAAATCATTGTCAAACAGAGTACACGATATTTCGTAATCGCTAGGTAGATTTATCTTCACCGGTGAGAATAACTGTTTTTCGACGGTATTCATCGTCAATCCCAGAGAGGGGAATAGTAGTTCATCCGTCATCTGAAACAAATATCAACAGATGTTTTTTTTCCTTTTCTCTTAATGCGCACTTTAAGATTCTGCATTTGTATCCTCACATCTTCGTTAATGAGATAATTTCGTAAGTAATGTAGGTAAACTATAACTCTATTATTATGCGTATGATTTTTCATTCTTAAACGTGCAAGAATTATGTAAGCTTCAATTTTTGTATGATGCGATATAATGCAAAAATAGATACATGTGATGAAGTATTGATAATATATTATTATCGAATACAAAGTACATATTGCGTAGATATTAAATATTGCATTGCAATATATATTATGTTTAATATACTCACATCGAACGTCGTAGCTTCTTCAATCATATTAAAAAATTTATCGAATATAAAATTCAAAATCGATTTATGTGCTTCTTAATTGGCGACAATAAATTTTCGAAATAAGAGTTTCTCATCCGAAGTTTACATGATTGCTCTAAAGATCGGACTCAGACTCAGTGTTTTCCGATCATGATACAATTATCTATATTAATCACTACATGACGATTTGTATAAAACTAAGCAAACTTCAGTTATTCTTTGCGTTATATTTGAACGTCAAGCTAAAATTCGTTCATATTAGTTAATCATAATGTTATGTGATTTTTAGTTTTCTCGATGGAAGAAAAAAAGAAGTGTTCATAATAATATCCTGAGTGTTACATCAAAATTTGATAACATATTTCTCATTTATATTTCTCTTTTTATTATAGATGAGATTGAAAAAGAAAGAGAGAGAGGTTTCGCGATCTAAAAATTTAAATTAATGATAAAATAATCCGATTTTGTTATGACGAGACACTCTCGAAACCTCGCGTAACGATGGGGAAAGGAAAACGCACGATGAGAAACGTCGATCCGCGTGTCACGATCAGTCGGGGGTCGTGCCGAGACTGCAACTGGTGGTCGAACCCTCGAAATGAGAAGACATCGAGCGTGTGATGAGAGAGAGAGAGAAAGATTATGATTCCCTCGAGATAAGGATGCTAGCTGGTGCCACCCGGTGCCGTCACCACGTCGATCCCCAGGGAATCGCGATCGCACGCGTGCGATCCAGAACACCGAGAGAGGAGCGCCGTCACTGCCATCCTCAACGGCGACTCGTCGTCGGTTTATCTTTCCCCGGTTCGCATAATCGGTAGAGATGGGATTAAGTATTTCGCGATGATCGCAAAATTCTCAAATAATTGCCACTGCTAAAGTTTCGCCCAGACTTGACGATACGAAATATCATTCATCATTTTTGAGGATTTTCTGTCGAAACTGAGATAGGTAAGGTCGAAGGACAAAAATAACAAAATTTTAAACAGGAAAAATTTATCTAGTCCAAAAGGTTTTCTAAAAGGCAACTTAGAAGGTCTTATCTCATGACCTGAGTAGAAATTCGAGTAGTTTTGAGAACTCTTTTAGGCCTACTAGACATAGTGAGTGTAATCACTGCTGTTGTTATTTTACCAAAATCATAATACTTCTCATTTGAACATTATTTCGGTTTGATTTCTTCTATTGATTTCTGGATATTGAAATATATTAACTTGAAACTCTTCATCTATTCATTCCAAAAATATTATTTTTTATAAAGTAACTTTTAATAAAGTAACTTTTTGCGTGCGAATGATATGAAACGAAATAAAATAGTACCGAAACTAATTCGGATTCGTGATCGACACATATTGAACTTGATCCCATCCCTACTGATGGAGCAATTAACCCGCTTATTTACGGTCTCCCGGGATGCGAATTAATCGCGACGCCAGTTATCGCCGATTTTGTCGAACGAATCGTCACTCGAGTTGTCGAAAGAAAGAGAGAGACCATCCTCTCTTCGTCTTCGGGGATGTCTCGAGGATGTCGTCGCGCTGTCGTGCATGTGGCCCCAGATATATTGTCAATTTCGATTCGTGATGTAATCCGAGAAGCGGCCTGCTAGATCCACTTTGGTCGATTGTATATCTCGGAAGGATATCTCGAAATATTGTCATTCTAGATACGTTGAGGAAACTTTTAATTTTAGATGATAAGTAATTATTATAAAAATTCGCATAAATTTTAGAAGTACACATTCTATGTGCATTTTTAAGTATCCATTTTTACACTTTCCCGGAAACTTCTGGAGATTTGAATATCACAAACATTTCAAAGAGATCTCTATTTGCCAGTGTTTATTATTACAACATTACAGAAAATATAATTTTAAAAATTTTAGAATTTTTCAAATCTCTCTCTAATAGCATAAACATCCGGTAGAACATTTTTCTTATAAATTGAAACAAATCTCTTATTGTCCTGTCTGTTTGTTTTTTTATGTGAAAATTTCATTGGATTCAAGAATCATTGAAGACTTTATAATGTAATGACAATGAAAATCTTATAATGTAATGACAATGAAATTTATAGTACAGTCGTTTTTACAGTTGTTTTCCGATTGCAAAATATCAATCCGCGAGCCACTGACCCGAAACAGATTGGAATTTTTTTTCGAATTACATAGTCGAGAAGAAGAAAAAGCACATAACACATTTCGGGCGATTAATGTGTCGACGATTTTGTATGCAATGTGTTGTTTTGATGGCTTTGACCTAGAGTACGACCCGATAAAGGTGTCTCATCCGAGCCGTTGCCATTAGGAGTTTGATTGCTCGTTTATCGGTGTGAAGTTGACCTTAGATATAACGTAGCATACATGTATATACATATATATATTGTCATTTATTTAAAGATTCAAGATTTTATTCATGATTGATCAAAAATTAATAGGTGAGATTAAAATATTAATATCGAGGATATAAAATTCTTCGAAAAATTCGATAGTTTTCATTTATTTCCTCGATTTATTCTTTGATTCGATCTAAGACGTGACTTCATCGAAGTCGTTGATCATTCGATGAGAAACGGTGAAAAATATACAGAGTGTCCTATTTTAATTGGACAAATATTCCAAACAAATATCTTATAAGTGATATATTATCGTGGAAAATGTTTCAACAAAATTTATTTAGCTCGAAGAAGGTAAAAGATAAAGATATTAGTTTAATCTTGGATGTACGTTCTAAGATTATGTAAAGATCAATCTAGTTTTTAAATAAAGTTCTAATTTTTATTCATATAAATCGATTCCTTCAAATATTCGGTATAAATATTATAAGAGTAGGACTAGAAATGAAATAATTTACGAGATATTTCATACTTTAATTTGACATAATTTTACACAGACTATTTTACATGAAATATCTTATAAAATATTCATTTTTTATCTTACGTCAATACTTTTATGCACAAAATAATGAGAGACATCAGTTAGTGTAAAGGAAATACACAATTGTTTTTAAGAAAAAGTATGAATTTGCAATGAGTAGTTGCATATATTTTCTTAAAAACAACTATATGTTTTCTTTACACTAACTAAATTTTTTCATTATTATTTATAAAAGTTTATTTAGAAATTTGTTATAGTTTATGTCAAATTAGAAAATAAAAAATATTTCGTAAACAATTCAATTTTTCGTCAGCCTATAAATCTTATGACTTTTTACTGAATATTGCGAAGAATCAATTTATATAAACAAAGTAAGTTGGTTACATTTAAAAAACTAGATTAATTATATCTTAAAAAACTAAAACATGACTTTAGCATCTGCACTCAAAGTTAAATTCTAATCTCTTTTTTCTCTTTTCCAGTTAAACAAATTTTATCTAAAACATTTTCCACAATAATGTGTTATTTATAAGATATTTGCGTGAGCTAATTAAAGTGAGACATTCTGTATATATAATGGATCTTTATGCAGATAATTTGAAATGCTTTTTCAGATTTTAGTGGCAAATCTGACAAATAGGAATTTAAGAGAGATGGTGGAAAATAATCCAATTTACATCCATTATTACAAATTGCTATGGTGGGGTTACAATCATTTATGCTCCTTTTTCGAGGATATAAAGGCCATAGTTGATGAAAGTAGATGGAGCATACTTGAAATATTAAATAGTGCAAACATTTTAAGAATTAAACATCCTCGCATCGATGTATCTTTTATGTCAATTTCAAGATTATATCGAATAATGTTAATGATATTTTTTTACGAAATTTGACATTGGATTTATATATAATTGTTTTATAATTAAATTATGTGGGAAGAAGTAGAAAAATATTTATCGTTGTACGGATGATAAAAATATTAAATATTACGTGAGAGAAAGAGTATGTGTTTGTATAGAGAACATCTCAAAAATTATAAATTATAATGAAAAAATGAAGACGTCAACATTTTATACAAACTTGATAGTTAAATGATAGGCTGTGTCGCTTTTATTTTCATAAGAATTCGGAGCCTATTCAGCTCTAAATTGAGAGAAGCGGCGCTAAAAGGTATAGTTATCGTGGTGTACGATGTGTAATGAAAAACAGACCACGGCTTAGCGGTGACATCGTGATCAATCGGTGGCTCGTTTATCTGGCGGATTTATTTTATTATCTGGCGGATGCGCGAGCGATCCGATATATCATCGCGAGTGCTCTGATGCACTTGCGTGTTTTGAGAAAAAAAGGAGCAAAAAATTATTCTATTTTCTGGAAAGAAATTTTTATACATATCTATTTTAAAGTAACGTTATTATATGTTACGTGTAATTTTAAAATAGTTCGTAACAATAAAAGCGGATCAAATTATACGTAAGCCAAAGAAATGTCTACAGAATTTTCTTAAAAATTTCTTAATCATTTTGATTGATTATTAAAAACAGATATAATAAAAAATATGTAATATAATAATTAAATAATACAGTTTTTTTATACACATGACATCGAGTGTGTAAAGTATGTTATGTAAGAGTATATCTAATAAATATTTATAACAGTATATAATATACATTGAAATAGATAAAAAAAAAATACTTACTAAAAATATTATAATACTTAATCAAAATATTTATAACAGTATAATATACATTGAAATAGATAAAAAAATACTTAATTAAAAGTATTAAAGTGAAGGAAAAGATATTTTGGAGAGATGGAGATATCCGCAGTTATATACATATTGACATCTAATCCGCTGGCACGCGCGACTATCGGATTGATTTCGGATTTTATTGTGTCGAAAGAGCGATATCTCTCATTGACGTTTTCTCTCTCATTATATGCTACGTAATATTTCGCGAATACCGCGCTTTCATAACTCATATGCGTAGCTTTAACTCTTTCAATATGCGTCATATATCGGATATCAATTTTCATCGATTGCTAGCTGTATCGCGTTTACAAATTCTTGTCAGGCAGTTCTATTTATAATTCTCGCCGAAGGTTGGATGAAACTCGAAATAGCTATACTCTTTTGGTTGTCTATATTTACTTTGTTTAATATAATTTTTTTTTATTTTTTCAAATTTAATTATAAATTTGTTTTTAAGATCTTTTATTATTTTAGATATATATACACATACCTGTAGAGAGAGAGACAGAGAGAGATTTTATTTTTACGTATAAACATTATATATAATCTCTCTGAAAGGATTATATATTTATATTAAACTCCAAAAAAATAAATGCATACATTTTAAAATGACACAGTATTCTAACGTATATTTTAATTAAAGCATCAGTCGTAAATGACGATAGTCCGTTTCGTGCGAAATTTATGTGTTCGGAGATAACACACGTGTTTTATCTCATATACATTTTAAATTCTACGTCACTACGTAAAACACTGTTACGCGCGAATCATATCATGTGAAAAATTAAAAATTTAACTTGTTCGTATTAAGATAGCGGATTCTCATTTTTAATAAAAAATCTATTATTGTGCACCAGTTGGAGTTGAGATACTTTCCAACGATTGATTAAAATAGTTTCAAAAATAAATTTATGATATTCTCATATTTTTAAAGGATATGTAAATAAATATATTGATTAATTCTCAAATAATCAATACTATCTCTCTTTATATTTTTTTATCGTGCTTACATCGAGCCGCAATTTTACAAGCGTTTACTTTTGAATGCATATTTGAATATCGCAGCGGAATTGTAGGAGTTAATCACATTTTACAGTGATGACAGTTCACGAGAAGCAGCGGTCTTTGATGAGAGCGGGCTAACTCGGTAACGAAGCGCAGATCTAGCCGAATATCCGAGAAATAAATCAGTTCGATTGCCGGGCCTCCTAATCTACGGTGTACACCGATGAGAAGCACCGGTCGTAATCTTAATGGAGCATAAAACAGCCATTACAGATGGCCCGCCGGGTGACAACACGCTGTAAATAATCTACGACGCTTCAGCATCGCGCCCCCAGGCTGATAACTGCGCTTTTCTTCTTGAGCGTGTTGCATCCCTTCGATTTTATGTGTGCATGCGTGTGTGCGTGCCTTGGATACAAGAGATCTGTGTTTCGGTTTTTTCACTTTTGATCAGGTTCTGTTTCTATTTCTGTTTCTACTTTTTCACTTTTAATCAGGTTTCTACTTCTAATCAAGATAGTTGCTAAATTAATGCACTAAATTAATTCCCATAATTAAAAATAGTGCTAGTTGTAAAAATTATCTTGAAATGACGACAATTTTCGATCGATATTTTCCTCATAAAATTAGAAAATATCGATTATAAATTTAAAAACCATTGCAAAATAATAACATCTATTCTCACACAATTATTCTGATTAAAAATTCTTCACATACTTTATAATTTGTTTGCCTAACTTTGCTGAAGGCAGATCTTTACATAGAATTAAAATTTAATGTGATGTCATTCTTTTCACAGTTTTTAATTTTTAACGTTAGATATTTCCCAATAATTTCCTCGAATTTAAAATTTTCCTAAATTGGAATCAATTTTTTTTTTTTAGTTACTTGTAATTTGAAAAATTATTGATACCTTGAGATATTTTTACATAAAAAAAATACATCAACAATTTATAGTTGAAAGAAAGTACAGTTGAGATTTGGGACGTCTTGTATTCTTTGATAATAAATTACATGTTTCACGAGACGTCATACGTACCTTCGTATTGCTGCCAAAAGCTGCTTGAACGCACACTCTTCCTCCTTTTTTTTCTTTATTAGCGAAGAGTCGGCGATTGTTTTTGTGTTATTCGTGTTAGCGACGAGTGTATCAATCGCCCGCGAGATCACGTTTCTCCCGATAATAAATTAATGTCTCAAGAAGAATCTTGTAATTGATGCTCGCGTAGGGATGAAATCGACGTTGATTTATCGAACAAAGAATATCTCGCGCCGCGGCGCAAAGAGAAAAGGGGGAAAGAGAATTTATCGACTTTTCGGCGAAGAGGGAGAGGGCACACTTCCGCGATGCGTTTTATTAGTGTTGTCGAATTAATTGATTTCAATTATATGCCAAGGATTTATCGCGTTTCGTTGAAGCGTGGACCACGACTACTGTCATGCGAAAATAGTAATGCATGCGCGATAAGTATAAGTCGATACGTTCGATTCATCCCGTTTCAACTCCAAATGTCAAATCGCAAATATGTAAAAATAAAAAATATCGCAAAAATAGCTACTCGACAATGATAAGCTACTCGAGAATGTCACCATAAATGCAAAGAATAATAGCTACTTGGAACAAGCTACCAAGTTACGCATGAATAACAAAAACACGTCGAATATATGGGACTTTTGTTTAGAGAGTAAAGATATACATATCTTGAAATTATTTTGGACTTTTTAACACATGACACTTTACACTTTTTGACAATTCTTATTTTGAAAAAAAGAGCTTTATCCTTATCAGAATTTGTATTGACCTTTATCTTTATCTGATTCTTTGTATCCGATCGGTAGCTGCTGCTAAAAATAATTGAACGCGTTTATTGACACTTCATCAGTAGCATCACAGAAAGGAAAAAAAGATTCGGGAGACTTGAATACTACATTTTGATAGTGACCTACTACAGTTACTTCGTGACTAATTGTAAGAGAATCAGAAATGCAAAGTCCGGTATGTCGGAGATGCTGGTGGAAAGCCGAGATAACGCAAAAGGAAGTAGCTTATCGACGTCCTGCTTATTTGAGATTCTACGTGTTTAAAACTAAAATAAATCAGTCGTCGACAATATATAAAAAAACTACGATAGAAATGAAATCACTATTGACTCTGTCTGAATTAAAGCAAAAAAAAACGAAAACTCTTCTAAAATTATTTTCGAAAAGCGTTCATTTTAAAACATCTGATTTATAAATCTTTTGATTACCATTTGGTCGATTTACTATTTTTATATTATTATGTGGTATATATAAAATGGAAATGATTCTATATGAAAAAATAAATCGAAAAGTAGAGTAAAATATTTTTTATATGAAGTTTTATACTTGCAAGAATTAAAGATAATTTAAAATAGATTTGCCTAAATATTTGAAAAATAAACGGAAAAGATAATTCGTATATTTTATTAATGAATATACATTTTATTTTTTAGAATCTGTTTGATTATGAAATTGATTCCGACGATGAATGGGAAGAAGAAGAACCTGGCGAGTCTCTGAAAGGATCTGACGATGAGAAGGATGAAGAAAATCCGGAAGAAAACGAATACGATGTCGACAATGAGTTTATGGTGCCTCACGGGTAAGCCATACAAAATGATTTAAGTACAGAGATTATTAATTAAACATTAAATAAGATAGATTTTTAAAATGTTACTAATATTTCTTTTTCCTATGTCATAAATAATTTTAAATATATATAATTGAAATAATTTAAAAATAAAATAACAATCCTCAAATGTTTATTTATTGTCTATAAAGATATCATCTATAAAGAAATTATCTTAAAAAATTATCAAAAATGGATGTTGTAATTTTATAAAAAACATTTTTAAGAAATTAATCTATTAGAAAATTTGAATCATAGAAAGGATAATTTTATTATTTTTGAGAGCAAGTATTACTACTTTGCATTATTTTTACGAATATCTTTGCACATATTTATAAAAATTAAAAATATATTATTTTGTAATTTAGATACTTGTCCGATGGTGAAGCTCAGGCTGACGAGGAAGAAATGGAAGATATGGTAAATATATTATAATGAGATAAAACACTATTTTTTCATATATAAAAATTTTACTTTAAAATAGATATTACAGCGTAAAATGTTTGCTTTTGTTTGCAGTCGCCACAAACACAGAAGATGAAATTAAAGATATTAGGGGAACAATTCGAAGCCGAAAGAAATATAAAGACACACAAACTTAAACCGAAAATAATTGGATGCATCTGGCAAGGATCCGACAATTCTTTCCCGGAATTTGGTAAGAATATTATATATATATATATATATATATATATATATATATTTTTTTTTTTTTTTTCTTTTCTTATTTATTTTATTTAAATATATCATTTATAATCTTTATATATTTATTATCATAATTATTTTAAAATTTAAATTTGTTTTAGTCTCAGTGAAAATAAAAGAGTTTTTATTGGCACGACAAGCTTGGATCAACAATATACCGATAGTATTTCCATCATCGACATCTGAGGAAGACATCTCGGCTGGAACGGAATGCAAAACACCGACTCAACAATCTGTGAGAGGTCCAAAGAAAACAAAGTTTCCCGATGAAGCTTTGCCCGATTTAATCCGATTGTTGCACGGAAATACAAACGGCAGGCGTTTTCTCATGAAAGAATTTATGACATTCTGGAGCAAAAATGGCGGAAGTCAGCTTTCGAAAGTTAGCGTGTTATCAAAGATCAATGAAATTGCTAATAGGATTGCGTGTCCTGAAGAAGGACCGATGCATCTTAAATCTTGTTGGTATGTTTCCGAAGACATCCGGAAGCAGTATCTTCCTGATAACAAGTTGTCATTGCCGAATAGTTGGACATATATCTTAACGCCGAATCGAAAAGGCGATACGCAAGACGTTACAATCGACAAGACTGAAAAAGAGGAGAAAGAAAAGAAACATATACCACTCATTACTCAATTTACTAAGAAAATCACGCAAGAGGAAATGAAAAAACAATTGACAAAACCTGAGCAGGAAGAAATGAAAAAACAATTGTTAGTGAAACCCGACCAAATTCCAGTCTTGTCAAAATTACCTCCACTACAAAGACCACCTAAACGAGCGATTCTACTCTCTGTCGGTAGAGGAGAACAATTTCCGGAAAAATCTCGGGAGAATATGTTAGCTAAATTTATCGGTCTCAATAAAAGAAAAGAGGAGAAAGCATCGAGTAGCGAAAAAATGATTATCGACTCAGATGATGTCTTATTCGCGAAAAATATTGACACGCGCGAACAAGATGAATCGAAAGAGTGATAAAAGCGGATCTAAAAGATTTGAAGCGCATTGATGATTATCATCGATTATTGCGTAGAAAATAGATAATCGATTTGGAAAATAAAATGTAAATAACAAGGATGACAAATAATTATATAATTAGTCACAAACAAAAAATTTTGCTAATGTGAGTGATAACTTTTTCGATTAAAAGTAATGTGAAAAAAATAAAAAAGAGAACGCATCTATAGACATCTAGGCTTCTACAGACACATTTCATTTATTATTCTATTTGAAAAAAAAAAATTTATTTACTCGATCATCAATATATTAATAATATACTCAATTTATGAACTAATACTTCACATGTACAAAGCTTTAAAGAATTATTTTTTAACACAACATTATATGACTGGAGTATCACGTGATTGGAAACAGTATATGTTTTCGATATAAACTTACATATTACTTTAGAATAATTATGATGTTTTACAGATATATAAAGTTTTATTCATCTGACTATCTAGTTACTTAAATATTTTTTGACAAAATTTAGTTTTCTTCAAGAACAGTCATCAATTATGGAAAAAATCGTTCATAAAAAAGTTGTCATATTATATTTATAAGCTTTAACTGATGTTAAGAGAGAGATTTAATTTTACTACTTGTTTCTATTTAAGTTTCATGTGGTATAGCTCGTCTCCTTCTTAGAAATAATAGATTATATTAATTCGCGCGAAACTGCCAGATAATCATGTGGGTGCAACAATTTGCCCATATAAAACTTCCGTGCCTTCACTCTATGTGATATAAGATTTTTTATAATTAGATCTATTATGTTACAAAAAAAGATTGTAGTAGGAAAATATAAAAAATAGTTTTAAAAAATAAACTTATATCATTTTCTTTCTAATTTGAAATGCAACTGATTAATATATAATCTATTTTAAAGCGAATTCTGTTTATTTAAAACTTAATAATCTTTACATTCTTCTAAAATAATGCGACTGGAACATTGAAGCATGTACTTTAATTATCTAATTAAGATTAGTATTATATACTATGCAAATATTTACTGTGTACAACATATATCTGTCACTATCATACTTATAAAGTCTATCGCATTTTTGTGGCACCACACATTAACATTATTTGAATACATGACACTATAAATCTTGCCGCATAAATATTGAAATATGCAAAATTTCATCTAAGAGATAAATCGATTAAAATTATCGCAGAAATATAGATGCGCATAATAACATTCGATATTTATTATCTCTATTTCATATTTTATACTTTATATATTATCATATTTTATACTTTATATATCTATTTCATATTTTATACTTTATATATGCAATATTAAAAAAAGAAATAGATCTTTATGTTGAATTTGTTGCAGTCGAGAAAATCTTTCTCTTAATAAATTTTTCACATTATCAATCAAATCCAGATTAAGCATAAGCAGTCACAAATGAATATCAACGAACGAGCTAAACAAAGATATTATTAATTAAAAATACTTGTTATAAGGTTATTAAATAACTCTTTCTTACTGATATTTATTCTAAAATCGTAGAACTATAAATAATAATTGATAACTGAATTACTGAATAATTGATAAACCTCGCTTGATTGTACCTTACTAAAAGTTTATTAAGTTATTAGTTTATTATTGAATTTTTCATCCAATGTTATTCAGTTAAAAATTATAATGCAATCAATGATACGTGATCATAAAAATTTTCTGATTGATAATAGGATAAGATTCACTTTAATATTCTCGATCTATAACAAGATGATATTAGAATTATATATCCTTGTAAGTTGGAAACGTAGAAGTGATACATAAGCATTTATTCTTTGACGCATATCATACACAATTCTATTTTTTATCAAATCTATTGCGCGCGTGAGTTATAATATTCGCTGTAAATAAAATATATTATATTTTATATCTCAAAGGAAAGATTGTTTCCTTTTTTCAGGGACGCAAAACTGAAGTTCATCAGGTAAACTAGCGAAATTTCTGCGATCCAAAAGTTCGTTTTGCAAAAGAAAAAAGAGATTATTGTCGTAAAAACCGATCAGAAGATTTTCGAAGAAAAATCTGCGATCGTGTTTAATGCTTTATTGGAGTATCTTTTTTTTTCTCGCGAGATGAACTTCCATCGCGGAATCGGACAGGCGCCTCTCGATCGCGGACAGATTCGTTTCGGAAGCATCTCGAGGGCAGGTTTGCGATTCCGCTCGCGGCAAAAACTCGGAGAAGAAGAAAAAGTAATTTCGCCGTTCGGGAAAGCAAGTTTTACAGTCGGTAGTTCGGATCCTCGTACCTCCCGGGTGTACCGGTCCGCGGCATATGGCCGGAATAACGAAAGGGCGCTTCGCCGAGATTGCGGCAATTATCGAGTCACGTTACGAGATTCGTGCCGTTAAGACCCGCAGAAAATCTCCGAGGGAGCCCGCGAGAACCAGAGACCGAGGACTGCGTATAACGCTCGAGAAAGAGACCGAGTTTTATATGCGAATTACGCTAATTTGCCTGATTGCTTTGCGACAGGTGATTGCTTGGGCTCCTTGCGATGCAGGTATTGTGATTTGCCTAAAAAATGCGTCATCATCAAAGAGATCGTATATAAAGACTATCAAGACAATTAAGATTCGATTAGAGACACAAACGTGATCCAATAAAAACACCAATCTAATACGTATATAAAAGATGGATATAAGAGAAAAAGTGCAAAAATGTGAGCGGTGGGATGGTAGGCAACAAATTCCTACAGGAAAAAAAACAAGTCTTGTTTCTTGAAATTGAAATATGACATATATTAATGATATTATTCAAGGAAAGACTATTGCAAAAGCGTTTGATATGTATATGATAGTATATATTTATTTATTGTATATATGGCAAATTCCGTTCACTATACGCAAGTCCCGACGTATGAGAGTGCACGTATAATCTCATCAGGTTAATTAAAATTACAACTACTTCCATTCTCCACGATGTATAGGGTGAATCTGATAAAAAGTTCATCATATTTTTCTCAAAAATAGAGGTACACTCATTATCAAAATTTATTATTATTGGATAAATAAGGGAACATTTTATGGTAATTTTGAATAACTTTGAAGAACTTTTAATATGTTAATGATTTGTGATGAATATTTATTGTAATAAACAAATTTGTTTTAAATTTTCATTTTAACTTCTAATTATGTAAATATCACGACAATTTTTTGGAAAGATATTCCGACAAAAGTTATTAAGCTCATTGAATACTATTGATGAAATGGCTCCTTTCTATTTAAAAGAAAAAGAAATTTTTTAATTAATAATGTGGAAACCCAGGACACTCAAGATATTCCCCTTTGTCTTACAACTTATAATGGATATCTTCCTCTATCTTTAATTATTTTTGAGAAAAATGTGAACTTTTTAGACTCACCCTGTATATACGGAACTGCAACGTTGCCTCGCAAAAGTGCAATGCGTGCATTGTTCTCTCGCACGTGAATAACGTCTGTTAATTATTTGACAAAGTGGAAAAAATATCCATCAGTCGCGAAAAGAGAGAGAAAGAGAGACAAAGCGCACTTTACGGTGGAACCACCGAATACTTCTACATTTTTTTCTCTCTTTATGAATATTTTTTTCTCTCTTTATGAATATTTGTCTGCTTAATAACGCGCTTTTCCTTCTTCGTCTTTTTTCCTCACATTTTATTTTATTTTTTATGGAAAATCTTGAAAATTGCTGATCATATTTCATATTGTTAAGTCTCTCTGAATGTACTACTGAATGTACTGTTTTCGCCCTGTGAAAAGGGAGAGTGAAATAGAACAAAATAATATTTTATCCAAAATAATATAAAAATGTACAACAAATTCTATTATATAACAATGACAGGAATAGAGATCGAAAAATGTTAGAAAATATTTAAATGTCAAGGTATGAAAATTAGAATGAGGATTGAGAAAGAGAGAATATTTTTTTGAAAATTTCTCTTGTTCGAAATCTCATTATAATGACAAATACAGCGATAATAAAACATATGAAAATTATAGAGTAAAAATAAATATATTTACATATTGTTACGTGTATTAAGAATTTAATCTCCTCGGCGAAGCTTTAATTGTAGTTGATTTCGGAATAGCATTCGCATTAAATCGAGATTTGAATATCTTAATTATAATTATAAACAAATGTAATTACAGCATATAATAAATAAATAATATTAAATATAAGTAATATAATATATCTAACAATAAATAAGAGGGAAGAAAATTAGAAGAATGATAGTTATAATATAATTATCCGGATTTGGCAAGATTAGACTATACTGAGCCTAAACAAAATGAACAAAAAGATAATTCATTAAATTCACGATTTCTTGTGTACTCGATTATTCACAGTTTATTGCGTAAATTGATAAAAACAGAATATACAGCAAACACAGAATACACATGCAAATTTTTTAATCCGTTTGATTCGAATTTTTCCACAAATAATACATCCCGTTATGCTAGTAGAGAAAAAAAAACGCATTCCGGTCCACCTTCGACCCTCGCGATTTTGGTGCAAAAACTTTTTCTATTGCTCATGTTTTTCCGCTCCTGATATGCGATCTCGCGGATGGCGCGAGAGCAGCGAGAAGGGGAAGAGATGGGAAGCACAGAAGCAGAGAGCATGGAAGCAGGAATAAAGTGGAGTAGACCGGAATAGAGTACAAGGTGTATGCCTAGAAGGTATAGAGAGAAAATGGTAGCCAATGGCGCTGCCTCGGCGCGTCGTTGCTACAGTATTGAACGTCTCTTACGTGGGTCCAGATCTCGTCTTCTCTGTCTTCCTCTCTCTCTCTCTCTTTCTGTGTCCCTCCGTCCCTTTCTTCATCTCTCTCTCTTTTCTTCTCTCTCGCTCGTTTCTTGTTCGTCTCCTCTCTCTTTCTCTTTCTCTCTCTCTCTCTTTTCGAGTCCCGTCCTTCGTTTTCTCTTGGTCCTCGTCCTCTACTTCCTCCTCCCCCCGTCTCTCTGCCGTCTCTCTTTCCTAGCTCTCTCCTCTCTTTACCTTCCCTCTGTCTCTCATTCCGCGTCTCCTGCTGCTCCCTCTGTCCTTCTCTCGTCTTCCCTGCCTTTTACCTCCCTCGCTTATCCCTCTTTCTCTTTCTCTCTCTTTCATCCATCTTTCTCTCGTCTTCTCGTAACCCGACGATGTCCTCCCTCCACGATCTCGTTGTAGGGTGGAGACCCTCCCTGGTCCTCCCTACCTCTACCTCCTCTTCCTTCTCTGTACCAGTGCTTCTCTTCGGCCCTCATCTCACGAGGTGGCGGTGGGAGGAAGGGGTGGAGGAGGAGACCTCTCTCGGTAACCTCTCTCCATCAGAGCCGATCCGTGAGTCTGCTGCCGAGATCCGGAGTAGTGTGAGGTGGCCGCTTCTATATCCTCTCATTAATATCCGACCTTAGGAGGTCCAAGGTGGCCTGTATGGCCGTGGCGGCCCTCTCTGTCAGTTCAGATCTTCAGCGACAATCGTGCGCGATTGCTGCCGTCACGAGAAATAACGTGCCCGTTAGCACACGGAAACAATAATCGAAGCTTTCTTTCAAAGAACGTTCTATATTACTTTTGATGGTTCGTTCTCCGGAAGAGAAAGTTTTTCCGTCATCTCTTACTACTTACTACTTATAAAGTAAAATAAAATTACATGAATAAATTTAGAGATTACAGATTTATAATAAAATAAAATATCTTCTCCTAATATAAACATGTATAGTAATGATAAACTTCTATAATAATCATACACACACACACACACACAATTGTAATTTTAATAATACGTAGTCTGCGAGACTACCTGTATCTATTGATTATACACATTTCCTTTGCTTTTCATATTAAATAACGAAGATGATAATTTATTCCACAGCTGTCACTTGATAATACAAGTTTTGCGAATTTTCGCGAAATAACTTTGATCATTTCTGCGGCGGAATATCGATCAAATAGCGAATCGCGCCGCAATCGATATGATCGAGGCGCGAATCAATGCGAGTCAGAGAATGATTGCAGAAGAAGCGGAGGGAGAGGCACGCAAGCAATCGAGACAGGGGAGAGAAAAATGAAGAGAGACAGAGAGGTCAGAGGGGCAAGGTGGGATACTTAATTGAATATTCAGGGATACGCGCGATTGATGCGCGATGTCAGTAGCCATGGCGTAGAGTCATAGCATGCGGCGGTATAATCGACGTATTACGCTGAACCTTTACTGGCAATTATGTTAAGGTCGAAACGCGTATTCAAGGTGTACCTATCCGCGCCCTTTCGACCGGCACATACATTTAATGTCTATCTATCGCCGTTCATATTGCATAAGTTGCAGTAAATCCGCCCCAGTAAACATTATTATATATCAATATTAATTATTGTTGTATCAATATTATATTATTGTTGTATCAATATATATTAATTATTGTTTCACAATATTATAGAAACAATAAAACGAAATGTTACAAGTAATATACATAAGTATCGGTGGTCCGCTAATTTCGCATTTATAAGTGTAATATGTAATATAGCATATGTTATAATGTTACATTGTAGTCATACTCCATGGAATTGATTTATATGGAATATATTGATCATGTATAGTTAAATAAGTAAAATAAATTATATGTATTTAATTTATAAAATTTGGGATTTTTATATAGAAACTTCGATTTTTTGCTTCAAACAGACGATAAACTAAAAATAGACGAACTATTTCCCATTTATCTGCTTAATTTTAAATAATATTTTATTAGATTCAGAATATTTATTTAATATTCTGAATCTCTTATTAAAAGTGTATTAGATATTAAACTAACAAAGAGATATTTGGATCTTATGTTTAGTATCTTTATAAATTTTTGATAATGAAAAATTGAATATAAATTAATTAAGACTGAGCAATGTAGCGACAAGTGAAGGAACACGTTATAAGGAACAATAATATATATTATACTACAATAATATTCTGTTACATTGCTATTAAAATGCAAAATAATGTGTAAATTAGGTATAATATATTATGATTTTATATATATATATATATATATATATATATATATATATATATATATATATAGGTATATAGGTAACTTGCGTTTTATTATTTATTACTTTCATGTTATATTATTGCAATGTTTGCTGGGTGGTAATTGCATATCAATGATAAAGAAACAGAATTATTGTTATCTATAGCATTTTACTATGATTAAGTCTTGGAGGATTATCTCCTGCTCTCTCCCTTCCTTCGAATAAGAGACAAGGGGCTCTAACGCTGAGTGTCTTAATACATGTGTGCCCGATTTGATAAAGTGATTACGATACATCTCACGAGAAGAACGGAAGAACTCCTTCCAAATCGGAACTTTCAAGGATACGACGGCGGTTGTGGAAGTATGTGCGATGAGTCTTTCTTTTTTCGCGGAATAAAACTCTCGGGGGAGGAAGGAAGGGGGATATAGAGAGCGACCCGTAGAAGCGGACGGGTCCTCGCGCGCGCGGTCTGCAGCTGCTGGATCTTATGCTAATCCCACCCCCGGAGGCTAACCCCGGCGTGCGCATCCCATGAAAAAGTTGCTCGTTACACGTTCGCCCATAAATCTCCCTCCTAAGCTTAATCTGTCCGCCGCCGCCGCCGCCGCCACCAACCCCGCCAACCCGCGTCGCGGAAAACTCCTGCGAACCCGGGCGGCAGGTGTATACGTCTCGGCGCGCCCACGGATTTTCATAATTTTTTATCCTTCGGCGAGAGAATTTAAATCCCCGCCACCCCCGCTCAATGGAATGCAGCTTCTCGGACAAGAAATGATTGTGGCTGCGTAAAAATCGCGACGAAAGAAATTCCTTTCAAGGATAATGAATGGCGATTCCAAATCAAATTGTATCTCGATTTTTCCTCTAAAGAGATCTTGAAAAAGGATTTACGATGGAGAGGACAAAGATTATGGAGCTTCTGTTTATTATTATTCAATGTGATAAATATTGGTGGAAAAAACAATTGATGTACATGCCAATTTTACACTCTAATCCTCTAATGTTCTTTAATATCAGTTTTTTAAAAAAATATTTATCAAGTATACATGTGCAAAGTGTACAAGTTTCGGGAAGGTATATCAGATCCTTCGTTCAGGAATTTGCGTACGTACATATCGGCGCACACTAGGATCTCCGCTAAGGGAGGGAATACGCTCGCGATCTCCAAAGCCTTCGTGCCGTTCGCGAGTATGGAGTGGATTGGACACGCATAATGAGAGCTTCGCCCCCGAAAGGTTCGTGACGCTGTCGAGCGAGTATACCGAGATACGAGTAGGAGGGCAAAGAAAGAATTATAAGAGGTGGGCAGAATGCAACGTATAGCGTGAGAACTCCCGGTGAGCCCTCTCCTTTCTTTCTCTCTCTGTCTCTTTCTCTCCCTCTCTCCCTCTCTCCTCTCTTTCTCTCTCTGTCTCTTTCTCTCCCCCCCCCTCTCTCTCTCTCTCTCCCTATCTGCTCCCGGGTTTCCGAGATGCTCGCGTGAAATCCCAAATGTAGATATCTACTCCGTGAGAGGCGTTCGGGAAAAGGGCTCATTCGGTTCTCTCTAGGAAGAATATGTCGAACGGAGAGCGAGGAGGCAATTCTTCCAACTACCCTCTTGCTTCCCTTGCCTCACCAATCTCTTGTCAATCCCCGATTTTGCACGCCACCAAGGAATACACGTCATCGGCCCTGAAGTCGAGCATATCTTTCGAGCAATGCATCAAAAAATCCTGATCGGTTCCTTCGAGACATCTCCGTCGTATGTACACGGATTGGATGCATAGATTCTTTCGCGGGCAGTGTTTCATATTAAATTAACTTGATATTGAAAATTCAAGATAAATTAAATTTCATTAGTGCGAAGAGAAATAAAGACGCTTTGTTTTCCATTTCTGATAGACTAACTTAACGAATTAATCAATGAAATATGCGCATTAATATCAAAACAGTCATAAAAAAGTATCAAAATACAATATTATAATAAAATTGCATGTATATAACAAATTAAATCCATATGAAAGGTATCGCATTATTCATTAAAGACTGAATTATTTTCTCTCAAATAACATCATCAATTTTCTTATCCACCATAGTAAAGATTATAATGTGAAAATATATACGTATATATATTATACATAGATAAGAAGAGAGCAAGCAAGAATCTTTAGCTTGTATATTAACGTGTAATAATTAATTCGAAAATATATCGATGATCAATAATCGTAATCGTTCTATTCGCATAATCCAATAAAAAAATCTGAATTTGAGAAATTGTTGATCCATATCTCGGACATATCTCGTGACTTATTTTGATAGTATCTCGTATGATTTAAATTAAATAACTTACGTGGAGTTATTGATCAATAATCAACAATCATAGTCGTTCTCAATTCTCATAGTTCAATAAAAGATCGTTGTTTCGAGAGATTTATTATAATTTACATGACTCGTCTTACGATATATCGCTGGCATCCCGATTTTCTAAGTAACTTGAGCGGAGTCATCGAGAGAAAATAATTATATAATAATAAATATTAAATAATTATAGTCATTCGATTTTCAATCCACTAAAAAGCTTGGATTTCGAGTTGAGTCGCGAACCATCTCGCGTCTTGCTTCACTTTTTCGTCATTTCACCTTTGTAATTTTATTCAAACATCATAATTTTATTTAAAATGTAATATATACATATTATATAAAATACATACACATGTGCATGGTCGGTCATGTGGACGAGTTCGTGAATTTCCAGAACGACATATATACAATGCGGATAGAACGTGTGAGAAGTCTATGGGCGTGGGGGCCATTATGGAGATGGATCTTCCTTCGAATAAAGCTCGCAGGATGGGCACGGGGATAAGGGAGGAGAGACAGCAGGGAAGAAGGGAAGAGAGAGTAGTTTGAAGAGCCGCCACCGTGCTCGGAAGGAAAAGGGGCGGTGGGTGGTAGGAAAGAAGACGAGAGAGGAGCGCGACAGAGAGAAAGGAGAGAGGAGAAACGAAACGCGGGTAGGAAGGTGGTAGTAGTGCTAGTGGTGGCAGTCCCAGTGGGTAGTTCGTGGTAATATATCACCCTCTTGTCGTCCGTGAGACGCGAGTAAGCCTGTCGGCCAGTATCCACCCATCCCTTCCGCCCCCGGCGATGAGGCTCCTAAGGTGCGAGAGGGAATCGATATCCTAGATACGACGGACATTGCGCCGAGTGTATTCGAATGATTCTCTTGGTTTTCATCCCGTGAAAAGAAATCGGGATCGATATTCTCGAGAGTCTTGATTTTGATCCGCGGTATCGCCGGTATTTTTACCTCCTTTAAGAATTAAGTTAGTATATACTTTAAGAATTAAGTTAGTAAAAACTCTCACATAATTCCGATCTTTTCAATTATAAAGTCTCAACTATTTGTTTCTTCTTAGGCTAGTATTAAAAATATGAATTTAATATTTGGAAGATTAATAAAGATATTTTAAAACGAAATATTTTTCGATATACAATTGTGAGTTGAACTCGTTTCTAATTAAGTTTATATTCCTTTGTGAAATAATTGACAAGAAAAAAAAGATTTTATATATATATAAATTCAAATATTATATCAAAATTAGGAATTGTAGCTTTTTAAATTCCTAGCTTGTCATTGATACTCTTCTCTAATAGAGTTTTATAAATGTTATCAATTCTTTATAAAACGGTATCATATGATAATTTGCACGTGCAACAGTTAATAATCATCGATCAAATCTTTCAATAATTATTTTGTTGCTCATTGATAAGTTGTTAAAAAAAATCTCGAAAAACCACGTATCAACCCTTAGCTCTGCATCAAGCAGTGCAACCTCCGTACCCTCTTTTATCCTCCGGAACGTAACCGGAAATCCCTCGCGCCACCCGAGCGGCCTGATACTTTCACGAGCAACAACGCGGAGGCGGAGGCGGCGGCAGCGAACGCGGTTTAATCAAGGAAAGGAGACTGAGGTAGATGTAGGGGTGAGTGGATGGAGACGACGGCGGATGGAGGGACAAAGCACGAGGGGTTCCCGAAGGAGGAGCATAAGGAGAGGGTGAGGAGGGCGGTCGAGAGGTAAAGGAGGAGAAGGGAGCGAGGGAAGAGGAGGGTAGTGGCAGCAGGACCTGGGAGGGTGGCAGGATGCGGGTGGAAGGTAGAGGTTGTGGAACCGTGGATCGATGTGTCGCCCGTGTGTCCAGCGGGTCGCGAGCGCTTGCGCTTTGACGTCTTCTCTTTCTCCCTCTCTTTATCTTTCTCTCTCTCTCTCTCTCTCTCTCTCTCTCTCTCTCTCTCTCTCTCTCTCTCTATCTGTATATCTTTCTGCTCTATCCTCTCTCTTTCCTCCGTTTAGTGTCTGTTCGTGCCCCTGATTCGTCGAGAGCGCGGTGACAACTCCTCTCCGAGTTTGTCACTCGACGACCCTCGACTCCCCCGCACGTCTCTCCTATCCAAAGCCCCCATTCTTGTACCCTTCTCCGAACGCGGCCGCGCTATTGTTCCTTTCCCTCCGGCGCTGTGTCGCCAACGGGATCAAACGTTGGTCGTCGACTACGGGGACTCGCCGACGCTTCCCTCCGTAGCTTGCGACAGATTTCTCGAGCCGTTACCGCCCTTCATGGGTGGGGCTCTCGCTGAAAGCTTGTTTTTCTCTCATTTCATTAAGCTTTTTTCAGGTTGAATTTCAGAGTAGAAGAATAAAATAAAACAAAATAAAATGATAATACGAACATAGATCAAGCATAAGTCGAGTGAGATTAAATGTCAACGAGAGATTCATTTTATTGATACATTAAGGTATTTTATGTACAAATATGATATATATTTAAAATGATGAAAATATACAGTTGCTTATGCAAAAAAAATTTAATTTTTATTTAATTTTGATATTTACAATATATTCAACAATTAAAACAAAAATATTGTAAAAATAAATTATAAAATAAATTAAAATATTGTAAAAATAAGTGTATTAAAACTTATTATTTATAATATTTCATCATAATACAATCTTTTACATTTGATTAATTAATTTTCTTTGTTAAAAAAATTTATATTAGATATATTAAAATAATATTTTATATATGTAATAAGAAAGAAAAAAAGAGAAAGAAAGAGAAAATATTCAATAATTCAGTATATATTTTTCTCAACTAAATCTCTCTTTCTCTCTCTCTCTTCTCTGTCTCTCTCAAATGTATGAGATAAAAAGATAGAAACAAAACGAAAATAATTTATTTATATTAATTTTTTAATCAAATATATCGTGGCTTCTAATCGCTTTAATAATGTAATTAAAAAACATTCCATTTAATTTTTTTAATTAAAGAATTATCAAGTCCAAATCATGAAATATTTATTTCACTAAGTATGATATATACTGTGATTATATGTATGATACATACTGTGATTATATGTATAATTGTAATACATATTATTTCTCTGCGTTGCAATCATTCGATGACAGTCGTACAAAATGTCACCTGAGTTTTTAGCGAATCAGCTGACGTTCCACGTTAAGCACTTCCCCCGAATTAAGAGCGGAGACACGTGTATTGGATTTCCTCGCCATGCTGTACTTCCGTCCTTCTCGACTCGGAATGTCGTTGTCCTATGTCCCCACTACAAAGCAACACCGGCGACAGCCGGGATTGGCTGACAAGAGCGAGATTGGGGACAAGGGCGTGGTTGCTCTCCATTGCGTCTTTCGATAATTATACAACTCGAACTATTCGTACATGTTTGTTGCAGAAATAGCAAATTAAGATTTTTTTGTATTTAACATGTCATTAATTTTTAAGAAATTTATTTTCATAATTATAATTATTTTAATCAAGAATCTCATCTCTTATTTTACATTTCTCGTAATTATCGAAATATATCGATATTAATATCCAATGTACCTACAATAACTGTAGTGCGAGCGTATTTGTTTAAATTTTAGAAAAAAAACTTAATGTCGCTGACATTTGTTCCAGTACTTAAAAGTTAAATTCTTTCCATGTCGCTGTCACGATCGAGAACGTGAAATTCTTTCGATGCCAATGTTCTATTTGGAGCTGTTCCACCGTAATATAGGATAACCATTTTTCAAGAGTAAAGTAGTCGGCTTCTAACACGCCATTATGCATGCACATAAAGGAAATCGAGTTTACGACAGGATGAAACTTGAATTAGGTCGAACACGAGTACCGCCGCACGTCCTGGAGTTTACGTTATGTGAATTTAGAGATTGAAACATTCAGAGTACGCAACATTTTTTATTTTTTAAGCAGAAACGAATTAACTAATGGGTCAAATTTTTTAACTTCAATGTAAAACACACGCGTGAGGCAATTTACGCTCGAAATGTAAGATCGAGGTCGGATTGAAATTTTACGTCCTACATTTTTCGTGTTGCACGAAATTAAAGATCCTACTTTCAATAGACCCAACTTGCAGTCGTCTTGTTGTTTCCGATTTCGAAAGGGACGAGCATATTGCTCCAGACTTGCGTGCGTTAAATTGGCCATCCGTTGCTAATAGGCGTTGTTCGCCACAAACGCCTGCGTTTGCTTCTTTATTTATCATTCTACCCTTATTTAAGAGGATACTTTATTTATGTTGCAGAACTATATTAACGTGCCATCAATTTAATATATCATCTTACCTCGCAGCGAAAAGCAATATCGAATTTTCATTATTTGTTTTTACGATAAATAAACATAAAAATGATATTTGATCGCATTATAACAATTTGAAAATTTATTCGTCGAAATTTTGCTATATTACTTTTTTTAAATTTTATACAAATTACTGAAAACTTATCTTTTGATGCAGAAAATACTTAGATAATAGTAAAGATAATAATCCGTTTATACGAACACAAATGAATAATAAAAAATATAAAGAAGCATATAATTACTTTTTAAATTTTATACAAATTATTAGAAACTGTTTAGCTCTTGATATAGAAGATACTTAAAGATAATAATCCGTTTAACGAGCAGATAAATAAGAATACGAACAGATAAATAAATAATGAAAATTATAGAAGCAAACGGTTCTCACAAACTGCTGGAATTCTCGTCGATGAGAAGCTGGATCGGAATTTCGCGATTTACAGCGTGGAACCGAGAGACGTACTCGTCGTTCGTGGTCGCCTACAAGGGTCCGACTGGTACGCAAGATGAGAAGGGGAAACGAGACAGGGGGGCAGCAACGGGGGCGTGTTGAAAATGCTCTCACGGCAAGCGGGCGAGAGAACGAGCCAACGTGGGCCTTGCCGTGTCGCGGGATAATTGGGACACCGTGTATTATCGCTTGCGTGCCATATACGCGGTGCGCGGTGTGTGATTGGATAGGCGGAGATGGGTCGCGCGAGATAGCTGACCCTAACCAAGGTGGAAGACCGACTGCGGGGGTATATCTCGGAGGACCATCTTCTCCATCTGCAGCGGCGTTACCTATCTACGTCACGGTTGATGCATGGCGTAGGCGTTCCTGCGTTCGTACTCAGGGGTTCTCATTTAATTATCGACTAACCCCGTCGGCCTTTTCTCCCCCAGGCTCACACAGTGTGAAATTTGCCTCCGATCTAGGAGGACGAAAATATTCTCCATCTCGGGATCGCTATAAATATCTCGCATTTTTTCTATATTTTGAGGCCATTCGGCTCAAATGTGAAATTTGCGTTAGGATTCAGAAGGAGAAAAGTTTTAATTATTTTACGATTCTATTCTATTAATGTCACGATTATACACCGCGATTATTCGTCGATAAAAATCTCGTATTTCCGGCGCCATTTCTGTCGGCACGGGTCTCTGGAAGGTGTTAAATTGAATTTCTCGTCCAACGTTCTCTCCCTCTTCGAGCGAGATTAGACTGATCGAGTCTCTGCCGCGATATGTTAGATATATATGTCAAGTGAATTGGAATTGGAACTCGCTTGTTCTGCTTATCTATGCAGTTGCTTTGTCCGATCGATGACCAATATTGATCCAGAATAGCCGATGTCGTTGACTCGAATATCTAAAGCGAGAATATTATTTATGTATAAAATTCAGCTTTTCATTACCAAGCCATAGAATATTATTATAATTGTTCTATCTTTAATATAATTTTAATTTTGTAGATTATTTTATTTTTGGTGTCATTAATTATTATTTATTAGGTAATCAACCATAAATACTGCATCGATGATAATAATAATATTGATTCGATAACTGTATCGAATCCGGAAAGATAGGACTAAAGAAAAAGAGAAGAATTGGCCCTTGTAAAAATGTTTAGCGATTCATTTTCACAATTATTTTAATTCGCGGTTCTATTAAAAAGTATATTTTATTCACGATTATTAGCAATTTTTGAACAAGCAATTTTTATTAAAATATTATTGGAGTTATTTTGTTTATGTACACAATGTACAGCTTATAATAGGACTATCCTGATCCAGCAGCTATTAAAGAATAATTATTATTCCTACGGTTTATCTCGCCATACTTTCCTCGAGACAAGAGTTTTATTTTGGTTCGAATCCCCCTCCCGATTCTATTCATCCGCCGCTGTTGCACGCGGCCGATTATAAATCATGACGTTTGGCGGGGCCCTTTGACGACCGCGGCCGCGAGTACAATGTGGCGGTTCGTGGGCGCGTGTGAACACGCGCGTATGTGTGCGATCATCCCCCTCTGTGTCCGCAATGGTGGGTACGACGAGTCAGTCGTATACGCACGCATATACGACAGGCGGGGGTGGGCAGGGAGCGGGTGGCGAGATGAGAGTCCTCATTAACTGGTTATTAATAGCTCGGCCTGCTCATATTAATGACAGACGCATCTGCTTCTTATATATCTACCTGGCGTGTATATATACCGAGCCTCCCTTCTCTCGGCTCTCTGTTCCTCGCCTCTTCGTCAAACGGTCGACATTTTTAGCGTACTCCCTCTCTCCCTTTCTTTCTCTCTCTCGCGCGCGCGCGAGTTTTGATCGTCTATCTTGTTAAGTTGTAAGTTACAAACCGCCGGCGTGGATAATAATTATAAAGATACACCGTGTATAGTCTTCTCGGACCGATGTTCCTCGAACAAAGAAGACACAATGGCGACTTTGAAATTAAGGTGTTTTTCTGCAGGATGTAGACTGTAAATGCAGGCCAGCCTCCTCTTCCAATTCATCCTCCCATATGTAGTTCATCGCTATCGAGCGATTTAACGGTGCTAAATCACCCGTATATAACGGAATAGCAATTGCATAAGAATCTCAGATGTAGAAATATAATTAACGCAGCGAATGACGTTTATCGAGCGCTTCTCATCAGCATCGGATCGGCGCAAAATACGAATGACCCGATCTACTTTGCTCACTGATTCGAGCCTCCCAGGTCGATGTTATCAACTAGTCGTTATGTTCCTCGTTCTTCGGCAATCATCGGCCGATTAACGTCGCCGATGGGAAGATCGCAAGTGTACCTCCGTGGACCAATTTTAGTTTAATCATAATCGTTCTTTTATTTACTAAAGTTTTATTTTCTCATCTTTCTCCCTTTCTTTCTCTATCCATCTCTTTCGCCGAATCTGATTAGCTTCAGGCATTGACGAGTCACCGTCCGCTTCTGGTGGTGAACATGATAAATCGTGGTGTTCGCCAACGGGGCGATCCGGAGGCCAGTAGCCTCCCGATGTAGCTCGCGTTCCCCAATTTAAACGGTATTCAAGGCGACACAAAGAGCCCCGGTAGCTCATATGTCATCGCGCGAGAGCTCGCGACAGCTTGGCTTCGCCGCGTCTTTTGTCGGGACTTTCCAGCCACGGTCCACGGCGGATAGATCCGTGAACACCGTGGACATTTAAGCGCGCTGTGCTCGCCGTCAGACGAGGCGCAAAGGAGGCGCGAGCAAACGCTAATTGACGTTACTGACCCATCGCGTCGTGTGTGGTCGAGCTTTCTAAGTGTGTGTTGTTAACGAACACGCGTACCAAGAAAAATTTGTCGCGAGGCGATAGAAAATTCAAATTTTTATCGAGAATGCATTTTTTGGAATGTGCTTTGATAATGAGAATCTAAAATCAAGATTATATGAATTAGTGGCGGACTTTGTTCCAACTAGCAATGTTGAAAAGCCTGCCAAATGCTCGAGATTAATGACAGAAAACACACATGTATAAGAGGACTATTTGTCTCTCTTGATGTAATATATTGTTATATCCATTTCCAAGCGCGGATGGGGGCTCTAGATGACCGGTCATTTTAGCGCGACGTAACGCAACTCGGCGATATAACATTCGCTCCGGATGAGCACGATGGACGATCGCAGCTGCTGGCGAGGACGATATACAAAAGTCGGCAGCTAGTCGAATCTATGCAAGGGTTGTTATTATTTCGTACGGCCGCGCGAGTGAGGGAGGAGCGGGCCGAGAGAGCCAGAGGGATGCGCCACGTGTAATTTGACGTTTAGCGATTTAAACGTTTGTCTGTGATTACCGCGACACATCTATAATCTACACGCCCGCGGTCGGTCCCTGTCTTTGGGGGTACCCTATGCGTGTGCAACGCATGGCCAAAAGACGCAGCAGCTGCCTCATCGACCGGAGGTGAATCTCCCGGCGTGGCGGGCGGACTTTCTCTCTTTCTCCTCTCTCTCTCTCTCTCTCTCTTTCTCCATCTCTTTTTCTTCCATCCATTTTGTCGATCGCATCTTTTTTTCATCGGCAAGGCGCTCTCTACGCCTGGCAGTGTGCCGGAGCTATCGCCGATGCGAATCAGAAGTCTATTCGTAATGGGAGTAGCGTTTTGGTCGTGTTCGAGTGGTCCGCCAGACTCTCCTTCGGATAAAAATGGAAATCAAATTACTGGGCTAGATGCACAACCAAGTGAACGACCGGTTTCTCCAAGCGAATGACCACTGAATCTAAACTTATCTATCTGCGGATTTGTGTTACACATACGTGTAACACAAATCCGAATACTTGAACAATAAAGGTGATATTTTCCAAGGATTGTTCGCTTTCTTATGATTTAATGTTTAATACAATAATGTGCGATATTATGATAAATAAATATTGCAGATAATTTGTAACACTAAATAATATTGCAGATAGTCTAACACTTTGATTTGTTGTGCTCTATGCTATGAAAATTTATTAGAAAAATTCTTTTTCAGACGCGTATTAGTTATCACTTAATTAGTCTATCTAAGATTGATTTTTAAAAAAATATTTATATAAATATGAAATTTAGATTTTCTTATAATCACTGGATCATAATCACATAATCACATTCAGTTTATTTTACAGAATCATCTCTGAAAGAATGTGCGTCTAAACGTTTTCCAGTGCATTTTGTTGAAATCTCGCAAAGCTTCAAGTTCCACGAACAAGTATTAATCTTTATATTCATATCATGTCATGTCAGTAATCTTTTCCCATTCGTCGAAAAAATTAACGGGGCGTCTACAAATTTACTGCAAACCTTTCCTCATTTTACGGAAATTTTCTGGAGACGTTCGCATCTTCGAGGTAACAGCGACAAAAACACTCGGGCCCGTGAGAGACCTCGGCCGCTGTTGGTCCCGGCAGCGTCATTCCGTGCACTATGGTGCCGGATACTTGAAAGAGGAAGGAGGATGGGAGAGAGGGAGGAGGGCAGGAGACCCGGCTTTCTCGCGACCGTTGGCGTGATACCCTTTTTCGACAACGACCATTCTCGACCAGCCTCGGCTCGGTATCACACGCTTCCCTCTCCCCCTCAATACTTCTTACCTACCCACCTATCCCCCCAATCGCGCTACGCAGACCTGAGTTCGGCGTAAGTGCGAATTCTTTCTTTTTCTCTCGTTTCCTTTCGTTGGGCGGACGTGATTACTGGGAGAGGCCGAGGAGTTCTAAGCTGCTGCTCGTTTCTCCGGAGCACGGACATCTCTGCGGAGGAGGTGAAGGAAGAGAAGAAGAAGAAGAAGACGAAGAAGGAGAAGAGAAGGAGGAGGAGGAGGAGCGGGAGAAAGAAGGAAGAAATGGTTGCTGCGATGCTACAGGGAAAAGAGCGAGAAAGATGCGATCCCGAGTATGATGGAGGGATGGGGAACGGGAGAGAAGCGGCAGCGATCGGCGGAGGGTCGGGGGTGTACAAGAGCAGAGGTTACTTTTAATGTCTCGCGTCACGCAGCCCAAGGCACCGTGGAGCCTCGCCTCGCCTCGTCCTCCTTACTAATTTGGCGCCAATTTCCAGGCAACCTCCCGAGCAAAAACTAACCGAACCATATACCGCTCTCCGCTCCCTTCCTCCTCCCTCCCTCCCTTCCTCCCCCCTTCCCTCCTCTCGCGGTATACACGGTATACACGTGTACCGTGCACTTCGACGCGGGGCTCTGATTAAATGCTACTTCGCCGCGTTTCGAGTCGTTCCCTCTTCCTCTTTCCCTCTTTTCGAGCGCAGCCTCCCTCTCGCTCTCCCCTATCTCTCGAATGCGGCGCGGTTTCCCACACTGCACGGACGATGTGATACGAGACGGACGGTGGTTGCTCGTCGCGCAGCACGTGTGCGTGCCGGTTGAGGAACGACCGACGCGTATACGCGCGCGGATGATGCTCCTTTGCCTCCGTGCCGCTCTTTCCGACTCGGATCGCTATTTTTTTCCGCCGTCCTCGCGGGACGCGCGCGCCTGCCTTTCCCGGGAGTCAATGCACGAGATCGCAAGATTAAACGCGAATACCAGCGTTAAGCGATATCACGCATACGTGTAGAAATATCTTAACTATTGGGATGTGTATCTGTCTTCCGCGTAAAAGTAAAGAAAGCTGTAATATCATAAAATACCATAAAATTGCACCAATGGATGATAATTACTCTTTCAAAACTCTTTCTTTACCTCGTGTGTTCATATAAATATTCCTATTTGCTTAAAAATCTGCTTTTTTATAGAGTAATACGCTCCGGCAGGGAAAATATCCCTCATTACTTAGATATAATGAGCTTAGTAATATGTTATTGAAACGGAAATAGATAATCACAGGAAAACTACACACATAATTACTCTAAATGCAATTTTAAATTTAAAAGAATCAATAATTTTTGAAAAAAAATTGTAAAATTTATTGATAAGTATTTTTAGTCATTTTTCATTCCATAAAATTGAGTGTCATGTTTGTTCTCACTATATTTCTAAAGGTGTAATTTATAAAATATAACCAGTGACAGAACAGTGTACAAATATTTTTTCTATTCATATATATAAGAAAATACTTTTTTAAAAATACTTTAAAATTGCAGAAATGCAGAAATGCTCCATATAAGAGTAATATGAGTTCTACTTTCCTAGTTCTATTGTAGTATTTTTTTATTATTTATTTTGACTAAGTTATGGGCAAAACATATAAGAGAAAAACTACAAGGGTGCAATAGAATGAAGAGACTTTGCTAGAAGCAATGACGGAAGGCAAATCTAAGTATCTATTTTTTTGGAAAAAATAGAAAGAGATGCAATTCTTATAAATATTCAATATTTTTATTGAGATTTACTTATTTAAAATATGAACTTTATATATTTCACCGAATTTTATAATTTAAAAGAAACATTATTTTTGTTAATTACAGTTATCTAAGATGAAGTCCGAGGGAAAATGCTTTTTTCACTTAAAAAAAATTGATTTCATAATTAGAGTACTTCTATTAATCAAAAAATCAAAAGTGCAATTATTAATTATAATATTAATTATAATAATAATATCGTGCAATTATTAATTATAAAATTAATTATAATTATAATATTAATAGATCTTTGCAAATCAACTACCAATAAAATATATTCATCATAAATGTATTTTATATTGATTTAAATATAAGACATATTATACATACCGTTTTATGCTATACAAAATTGGAGAACTGTTATTTAAAATATTGCTTGAATGAAAAGTTACAGCTGATCAAAGTATCGTGCGTAAAAATGCTCAAAGGAATCGAGTGCATTTCTCTCCGTGCAAGGTGCATGATATTTCGTCACCGCTTTTCAGATTCCCACGTGAGTCGGTCTAAGCATCGGAAAGACGACGCTCGTTGTTCTTTGACATTCGTCGATAACGCCGATCGTACGCGGTCGTTGGGTTATGCAAATACAAATCTCAGCGGGCGTCACTTTAATGACGAAACGATGGCGTACGGCCAGCGCGAATGAAGCGAGTGGTCTCTTCGGTCGCGGATACGCGAGGATACGAGATCGGACAGTCTCAAGGTAGGCAGTCAGTCAGTCAGTCAGATTGCCGGTCAGAGAGGGCAGCCAGGACCAGGTCGAAGGGGAGGGAAAGAGAGAGAGCAAGGAAGGACGAAATGTTGAGGGAAAGAGAGGGAACCGAGAGTGAGCGAAGGGAGAACGCTTGGCAGGCATCCACGGGCAGTATATCACGTGGCAAGGATAAGTTTTTGATCGGGCCTCGCTATACAGGGATGACTCCCTGCTGGTTGACCTCATCACGCTACGCTATGGGGGTCTTTATAAACCACCATCGACTGCGCGTATCCTAATCACCTTTTGTCTTAAGCCTGCCAAACTCTTTCTTCGAGAGAGGGAGATCGGTGTGCTGACTCTTTTGTTGAAGAAATCAAATATCTGTCGTCGTCACCGATACACTCGAAGAAAATACCCTTCTTGGCGCACAAAAATGCAAAATTACATTCATAAATAGTAATTATAGAAATAAATATATAGCCACTTTTTATTTTTATATTATATGAAAAAATAGAATAATGTTTATAAGCTCAAAATTATTGCTTATATAACAAATTTTTGAAAAATATACATACATAAAAATCTTGTCAAGCATACGTATAAAAAATCTTTCAATCATACGATTGAAAAATATTATGCAGTAACAAATTTCATTAATTATTCCCAAGAAAGAAAATGATTCTTTCATTTTTTTGATAAACAAGTTATATTTCTAAAAAAAATTTTTTTAGATAAATATATCGACAATTTTTTTAAGTAAATTTATTTACGCTTAATTTATTCTAAAAGTGCGTATTTACGATTTCGGATCTCCGGTTCCTTCAGTAAAAAATTTTTAGTTATTTATTTCGTTTTGTTTCTCAAGCGCAGTTTTATTGAGCTGAATCGATAAAGCGATGAATACCTCGTTTCAATGGGAATAAATCCATCTTCCGTCAGAATCTTTTAAAACACAGTTAGATAATAAATATGAAGGATGTTGTCGGAGAATAGTTGTCACTAGTTGAATTGAACAAAGACAAGAGAGGCGCAACAGTTAAACAGGTAATTCTCCAAGTTGAATGCCTTCCACTTCATCGTTAGTAATATGTTGGACAAATGAATGAACGTTATGTCTTCTATCGCTTTCAAAAGATGTTACTTGCCATCAACATGTTGTATTATAGAACCATGGAAAGCACAGCTTTAATTAATTTTATGAAATTTTTTAACATATTATAACATTATATTATAGAAATTATCATTGATTTGCAATACACATTAAATTAATTACGTATTTTTAATTTAATAAGATTATTTTTAATGACGCAAAATTATTGTAAAATGCAATATTCAGTAATTAAATTTCATATCTGATACTAAAAAAATATATTTATCTGATTCGATCTTCTTTTTTATCATAAAAAAGAAAACGTTTATATAATGTAATGTTGAGCAACTGAATGTGTTGAGGTTTCGGGTTTTTATGTTGTTGCCTTCACAATAGAGAACAATGGAAACTTTTAACCCCATAGGAAATTAGTCTCGAATATTGCCGAGGGCAATAAGAAGTTTGTCGGTCGTTCAATCGCGGCAGCAGCGTTGAATAATATGCTATAAAAAATCCGAAAATATTTGTTGAGGAATTTAAAAAGTCAACACAAATTAACAACATGATTATAAGCAAGAAGTCGCATTATTTAAATTTATTAAATATCGAATATGTGATTTTGTTTTTGTGAGAAAGAGGAAGTTAAAGGAAGTAATAATCGACAATAATACATCCACCGAAATTACTTTATTATTTATAAACATATAGTGATAATTTTTTTTTAATTTTACTCTATAACAGTTACATTTATCGAGTTAGTCGACAATCATCATTACTGATTTAATTTGTTTGCGATATGTTTCTTTTTCAACTGTTGTCAACGCGATCATAAGTCCTTCTTGGTTATAATCAATTAATAATTTTTAATTATCATTTTTAATTATCATAATCGTCGCGAAAATTTCACGCAGATGAATCAAGTTGTTGGTTATTCACCCTGCTGGATACAAGGCAGTAGAATTGAAGAAATAATTTGGATCGGCAGGGACGTGCTTGCCTGGTGCACCGGTTTGTACATCGTATTTTTTCACGTCGTCGAGAAGCGGCAGACATTGCGTTGGTGCTGGAACAATGCGACCGGCGACGGTGTTCGTTGCATATCTAGTCATGTGTCCTCGCCAATTTTCGCCTTCTCTGAGAGATCGCTGAATCCGCGAATCTTTGTCCTCGCTTATCCTTCGATGACGAAGATCTGCGAATGCATTCAAGGATGCGAAAGCGGTTACTTGGAGATCGCGTTCACGTCTCGCGATCACCTCGTGTCGTTGGGCTCTTACCCGAACTTCCCGATGATCGTATGGTGCTGGAGAACAGGCGAGAAAATGGTGATTATGGATACGCCTATACGTGACGAAGTCGGTCAAATACTCAGAATAACTCCGGTAGGACGCACTATCATTGGTCAGATGGGAAAGACTTGCGGAAGATTGCTGACTTGGGAACTCGATGTTATCGGCAAGATTGTCATCCTGAAAGGCATGTGATTTTGCTTCCAGAACAATTTTCCAATCCTTTCAAGTATAATGGCACGACATATCTCGGTTGAAGATCTTAAAATATGTATATATTTCTTTGTGCAAAGATTACGAAGTCAAATTACCGGAGGAAGCTATGATCTTCGGCATCAGCTGGTGCCCCACGTCGAGTCATCCTTTACTGGCCATCACCGATGAAAATGGTCACATATATTTGAGCGACTACGACGGTACTAATGTTCGCCGCATCGTTGTTTCGCAACGCTGCGGAATTTGCATCGATACCGAGATACCGGCCGTGTGCTGGTTTCGCGAAGGGATTATCCTCAGGACGACCTTCTGTCAGATCCGCTATTTTAAGGAGGATCCGAAGATCAGCTCTTGGCGCAAGCAGTGGTACGTCAAATCGATTTACAAGCCGCATATACTGGTCGCGCATCCCTTCAGGAACGATTGGCTCTTCTATTATACTCTCGAGGGATACCTGATGCAGATAGTCCTCCCCGAGGACGAAGGCACCACGCCAACAATCTACAGATACTTATACCATGGCAGTAAATATCAATTTGTCGATTTCCTGTACCCTTGGTGTCATCATCTCGCGGTGACGGATGAACTCAAGGAGTTGACCATCCTCGAATGCTACAGTGGCAGTGAAGTCGCGAAAGTAGAGCTCGACATGGAAGGAGTTATATCCGCTCAAACGTCACATCCGAATGATCCAATGATCGCCGTTATCAGCGATCAAGGTGAAATGACGATCGTAGGTGTCACTAATCCGGAACAACCAACGATACTGACATATTTTCGTCTTCAGAGAAAATCCTTGGATCTCATAAAATTCTCTCTCTCTGGCAAGTAAGCTTAAAATATTATGAAATTAATTATTAAATCCAATTTTATAAAATTTGTAATATAAATTGTTAATATATGCTATTGTTAATAATATCAATAGATTTTAATCAAGAATTTTTTTCATTTTTATTTTATATCTTTACAAAATCTACAAGATGTATTAAATATATAATTTTAAACAAAAGCGAAATTTTAGACAAGAGCGTAATAATATTTTAATACACAAATCAAACTGAAAAACTAAAACTTTTCCCTATCTAATTTCTAATAAAAGTATGTAGATAAAAGATAAATAAAATTGCACCACGTGAGAATGTTCTTTGTGTATCAGTATCGTTCATTATATTTCACAACATGATTTTCTATTACGTAACTGTTAATTTTCCATGTTTCGTTCCCATAGGCAAAAGGGCACATATACACATACACAAACACAGCTGATAGACTCTCTTTTAAATATACCTCCGCCAAACGTATTTAGTTTCGAGCGTCGATAAACGCTCGTTATTTCAACGGATTATACACCTCTCACTGGTCGATTTATGTTGCCGGCAGATTCCTGATCGCCGCGCAAAAGGATACGGGCAATTGCTATTGCATAGACCTGCGGCGCGACAAGCCGTGGAGCGTGATCGCCCAGCTCCGGACGAGGAGGCGCCTCGTCGATCTGGTGCTGTACGACGACGAAGCACGTAGGAGCCTGAAAGTGTTCGCGCTCTACGTCAAGCATCAGCTGTGCTCCGCGGCGGGTCATCAATTTCTCGTGTACGATGTGTCGTACGACGTGTCGCAGGATCGCTTGATCGACGAAATTAGCGACATAGTAACACTACCAGCGCTCTTCTGCGAGTTGTCTCAAGCGCCCGGCAGTGGCCTATTGCTGATAGGCTCGCCTTATCTAGAACGGCAATTATGCGCGTTCAGATTGCAGCGCGACTTCACGATTGCGACTTTGACAGATGCGACATTCACGGGCCATCACGTGCGTCTCGCCCACGTGTTTACCGATCAATGTTGGATCGTCACGTGTGCCTACGACGGATTGGTCGTCGTCCGCGACAGAACGATACGTCAGATTGTCGCTGCGGTGCCGGCGCATCACAGACTCGATTCAGGTAGCCGAAGAGCGATCATCGATCACGACGGTGGCATGGTGATCGCTATTGGCCAGGATGGATCTTTAATCGCGGTGCGCATTCATCGTTTTAAAAATAAAAAGGTATGTGTTAATGCAACTGGCAATGTATGATTTTATTTTTGTTCTCTTTTAATTAATATTGCATTTAATTTAATTTCTCCCTCATGCTGGCTCTTATTTATGAAATGATGTTGACAATTTTTGTTTGTAGTATAGGAGAGCGAAGAGTTAGCTACGATTGAGACAAAAAGTACTTATCCGGTGAATCATGGATGGTACGAGGAGCAGAAGGAGAAGATACTATCCGATTACGCTTCTCTGGATCCGGCGATTCGTGCCTCGTTGACTCGTACCAGACAGGATTTCCCAGCAGCCGATGAGAGGAAATACGGATCCTGGGAGGAATGGCGAGAAGACGTGCAACTGGAGAAAGAGGCAAGATTCTACGCCACGGAGAAGGCTGCCATTATGAGGGATCTGGCAGCCTTGAAAGCCACCGTAAAACAGCTTCTCGACGCCAACGAGACTTGTCCAGAGATGGAGAGACTGCCAGTGTCCGCGTTCGATCTGAACAAGACGGATCGCGATCAGAAATTGAAGACAGCTAAGGACGAGCGTGAAGACGTTCGCATGGAGCTCGAACATCTCTGCGCTTCTACGAATCGTGTAGCCGATTGGATCAAGACGACTTTCTGGGATCCGCAAATCGTGCTCGGTCGCTCGATATTTTCCTTTCGCGGTGACACGGAAGTGACGAACTATCCGCTCGTCGAGGAAGATCCGTATTTCAAAGATCATCTACAATGGGCGCAGTTTGCCAGAGATTCGGTGCGTAGCATCGTGGACGATACTTTTCAGCCATGGCGCAATTACACGGACCATCAACTTCGCGCAGAATTGAGTAAACCCGTCAGAGTGTATCACGAAGACAAGAAACGCAGGATGGATGTGCTTCTTGAAGACGAGGAGCGCGAGACCGATCCTGAGGAGCTGGCAGAATTGCGGGCGGTCGAAGGTGAGATGATAATTTTCTTTGATGAATATCGCAACATTAAATCGATTACATTCTCGCCATTTATTAAAATCAATACTTTGTACGCCTAAACATTTTTATTAAATAATAACATTTTAATACTTTAATGATTCTCTATAATACATTTCTTTGCTTTACAGCCTCACTTTTTTAGAGGTAATAAAAAAATGTGCAAGGGGATGAAAGTAAAAAATTTAAATTGAACAGGTTAAGGATTTTGTTTTGCATGAAACTGCGAGACTTGTAATTTTCCATTTTATTCGATTAAGTCTCGCTAATCGCCTGGAACTCGTTCGCAGGCATGACGACGCATCGGTTCGTCGAGCAATCGCCTTACTATTACTCGCAGATGGAGTCTTACGGGTTCGCGCACGTGACGTTAGACGATCGTTATCTGATGCACGATTATAGCAAGCTCCGTGCCTACTTCAACGAGCTCTTCGACGACATGTACGCGGCGAAGGAGCGGGAAATGAGCGCAATACGGGAGAGGAACGAGAGGATACGTCATATAGACGCCGAGCTGAGGATAATGTTCGGTCAGAGCATGCTGCAGGTTTCTGTTGATCCGCAGTGGCATCCCAAGGTAAACACGAGATACGAACATTGCTTCTATCGGGTGTCCCAAAAGCCGCGATCTTAATTCCTGAAAGAATATAAGAGTCAATTTTCTTTTAAAGTTAGAGAAATTAAAGTGAATTCTCTCATAAGAAATTTATGTCCCTCCTCTTTCTTACAATTTGGAAAATAATGAATAAAAGTAGCAGAAGCATACTGTAATGTAAATAATTCTGTGAATAACAAAGAAATATTTCCTCGCAAAATTGCTAGTTTAAATGAATTTTTTGCAATTATAGACGTCATAATGTCTTGAAAATTATATATTAAATAAAAATATAAATATAAATTTATATTAAGTACATAAAGATTAAAATTAATCTATCTTCTGTTATAATACAATAAAAATAATTGCCCGACTATGATATTTTAACACTAATCATTTATAATACGCAAATACGATATCTATTAGGAGAAAGTAGAGAATATCATTCAAGTGCTTCCTGAAGAAGTCGAAGCAAGGCCGTATGTGTCACCATCGCAGCAGGAAATTCTGGACAGTCAGGCATTGGAAGTCGAACGAATCAGACAATTGTTGATGGCCGATGATTTTCGCGAACGCGCCCTGATGAAGATGATGGACGGCGTGCTGGAAATTCGTTGGGAGGAGATCATCAAAATAGATGTGCGTAAGCCCGCGTGCATGATGGAAAAACAGCCGCAGCAATATACACCTGACGATATTAAGGCCGTAAAGAAGTACGAAGCGGATGTAGAAGTTCTTCGACAAGAACGCGAACGTTACAAGAGGATGCTCGAGGCAGATTATGCTAAAATCAGTGGACTTCTGCAAGAAGGCATCGACAAGTTTGATGCTAAATTGAAAGATTTCTTTCAGGTCTCTTTTTCTCTCTCTCACTGATTCTGACATTTCATTGTCAATTCATCGATGACTGAATTAATTTTTTCTTTTACAATACATACTTTTATATTTATTAAATATTATTAAATATTATTATTTAATATTTTACAATACATATTTTTATATTTATTAAATATTACTTTATAGTTGAAGTTAACAATCGAAGCGGCGATGAATCAATTGAAGCTACGACATATTCGCGGACGTATGCGAAGTCTAGCGCGAGTCGAGGCTGTGCGAGAGGATGACAAGGTGAAACGAAAGATATCCGAGAAACGTCAATACGAGGTCGAGCTGAAGGAACACGTGTGGAAGTTGCATGACATTTACCAATACTTGCTCACGCAACACGACGCACTCTGCATTCGCGAGAAGGCGATGGCGAAGAAGCTACAATATGAATTCGCTGCGCTGTCAAAAGTCAACATGGAGCTTCTTGAACAACAGTACAAGCGAAGACCGAAGGTGTCCTTGAAGAACGTTGCTGCTCCTGATCTGCTCATCCTCGCGCAGCATCTTGTAGATCATACTCAGTCCGCTTATTTACCGATAGATTGCATAGATTATTCGAAGATTCTCGACAATCTCGACATGAGACCTGATGGATTACCACAATCGATCGACGCGAATCACTGGAATCACTTCACCCAATCGCGTCGCCAGAAAATTAACATAGAACTGAAGCTCAGAGCTCAGCAGCTGGAGATAGCCATGGTCGAGCAGACGATCGTGATATTCGAGCATAAGATCGATGCTTGCAAATCGAGCATGGACCTCCTCAGGACTCAATTGAAGAAGGCGAGGGACGAGCGGGTGATGCGCGAGCAAGATGCCGAGATACAACTGGTACTCAAGAGGGGTCAGGTGGAGCTAGAGCTGCAAGGTGAACGACGCGACACTGCGGATGCCATTTTAGTGCCGCGTAACGAGATCGAGCAAGTTAACGAGCACATTATCGCCGCGGGAGCACGCAAACTGAACGCTCTGAAGCGCACGATCGACTTCCGTCATGGGATATTGTCGGCCGAGTGGGAACATCGTTGCCTGAGAATGCGTTTCAAGGAATTAAAGGAAGATCTGCACTTTCTGAGGGACCTCACGGTCACTCGGGACATGCGAATGTACCTGAAGAGGAAGGCGAAGGGACTGCGCGAGGATAAAACTGCGGTGAGTCTCGAGACGGAAGTCGAGCTCGCGAAGAAATCTCTGGATAAAGCCTTGTCCAAGGAAATGGACAAGCTGGAAAATCTCCGACGGAAGATCGCTTGCGTGAAGAAAAAGAACGCCGAGCTCGACCGGACAATCGTGGAAATGAACGTGGCAAGATGGGATTTGGAGTATCAACGTGATGTCGCTGGAGAGACAAGACAATGCCAGCACATGGATCGGAAGATGCGCCTGTTTAAACAGCGATCCAATCTAATTAGGAAGCTTCAGGATAATTATGCCGAGCTGTTGGTGTTACAGATCGAGCGCGAATTATTGCAACTACGAACGTATCCAACATTGGAATGCTTCAAAATATTAGGTAATGAGGATAAAATATATTAATAATCTTTTGAGAAGACACGCTTCGAAAAAATGAAGAATTCAATTATCTAGGGTTTGCAGGGAAGAAAATAGAACTGCTTTCAAGATTCGTTTCTTTTAATATAACATATTACATATATCATTTTTCTGTTTCATCAAGATAATTATGGAAGAAGATATAAAAGAAACCTGAAACAATATTTTCCATGATACTCGCGGCCGTTCCTTAGGTATACATCGCATTATCTTAATCTTCGAGTAATTTAATTAAGTTTATAAATAATTGCGATGTGAGTCTGTGTGCGTACGCATCTCACACTCCCAGAAACTACGAAGGAGCTGACGCCACAGCCACGCCTGCATTTTTCGCGCGCATAAACTTAGCGTAATCTCGCGATCGCTAATTTCGCCATCACGAGGCGGCGGTGCCCGGGCCCTCCTAAACTTCGCTAAATCACGATCAACGTGGCCGATTTAATCGGCGACGTTTCACTTCGCCCGTCTCACAAAGGACAAGCGGCAATTTGCACCGCCGGCATAAATCACCCGGCGACCCGATCTCGATACATAATGGGTGCCGCTCTCGCGGTCTACGCTTTTTTTCATCATAAATAACAGTACTAATAGTACACCGGCGAGATGAATGATGCGGTGATCATGGCGATGGCGACGGCGACGGCGCAGGATCATCGGGTCGCCGCAAAGCGCGTACGAATCAATTTAATCTGGGAAATTCCCAGGTGGTCCCTTCGAGAGGAAAGGAAAGCTGGAGGAAAGGAGGAAGGAGAAAAAAGTGGAGACTCATTCCGCGACGATTAGATTCCGTCGTCGCCGCGGCTTTAGATCCGTCTCTTCAGGATCAGAATCGCCGCGTTAAAAGAGAGGGAACAGCCCACCGCGCGACAGTGTAAATATTTTCGACTTAATAGCGATATGATTTTTATTAATGGCGACAGTTTACACGTCCCGCGTGGTATTACGCGCCTTATTCTTCGGCGTCGTTTCCAACGCGCGCGAGAAGAGAGAACGATATCCGTGACAACTCGATCGATTAATCATCGAGTTCTGCCGGTGACGCCAACACAATACCGCCGTTGTCGTGCACGGTGCTGGAGCGCGACGCCTGTTGTAAGGCGTCCGACGAGGAATACATTGCCAGCTGATTTTGTATTCACGATAAAAATGGGAGAGTCTCGCGTTATTATATCCAAACAATTTTGCACACATTGTATTACAGTATTCATATTCAATCACGTTGTTGCTGGCAGCAATATTGCTTTGCTCCGATATATGTTTTATTATTTTTGTGTGGGTATGTATAATAATATTTGATGAAATATGTAAAACATTTACAATAAAAAACATCATGGTTCCGTGGGTAATAAAATTTAAGAGAAAAATATGTCTCACATTCGGATAATATATCGCATTGCAATATTTATATAATCGTTTATAACTTACATCTCAATATTATAGATTTCCAATATCTTATTTTATATAAAATTTAATTAATATTTTTAATTTATTCATAATATATATGAATAATTGTCATAAAATATATCATAAATTATAGGATTCCCCTTTTATAAATTAAATTTCTAGCAATGGATGTAGAACGTAAATAAGTTGATCTTATTGGACAAACTATTTTGAACAATTAATTTATGAATAGATCTCTTTGCAGGATTAATAAAAAAATTGTTTGCTCGTCTAAGATTTGTAGTGAAATTCTTTTAAAATAAATGGTAAAAACGCGCTCGCACGCGTGTTTACGCAACATCGCGCTACGCGTTACAGAATCCGGAATCCGCAACACCGCGGAAGAAAAACGGTCGTTATCGGGAGAGCCGGCCACTTCAATCAATGCAAATCAAATCGAGAGCCGCGCATTCGAAGCGCGTAGTCAAATCAACCGAATAAAAGCTTCATGAATGTAAAGGACCCTCTGAATGCGTACGCGGGCCAATCTGGTAATGCGTCTTTGCCTCCTCGCTCCTGTGTATCTCGTTCGGCGAACAAAAAAAAAAGAAAGAATATATCGACGTATTACGAAATGTCAGGTAATCCTGTATAATATCCTGTATAATCATATTGAATATTACTATACCAGGGAACACGAATGTGATAACGGATTGTACAGTATAAGTCATCTATCTTGAATATTTCTATTGCCAATTCGAGCGCAAAATTTTATTTTGTTGATTAATTTCGAAATAGAGGGTTATCTCTTTCTTTCTCTTTGAAAAACGATGCATTAAATTATATTAAACAACTGTTGTATATTTCGATATTTATTTTTATTTTTCTTATTTTCATTTATTAATTTGTTCATTTTTTATTTTGCTTTCTCATTTTTTCTTATTATTTAAGTACGTATTTTTAAATACGTATGATTAAATATTTTTCACAAGTAAAAACATGGCGCTTATCTAAAGAAATTATTATTAAAAATAACAAATTTTACGAGTCTTCTGTTTTCTGTTCCGAGCCAGGAACTTTACCTTTTTCCGGAGTTATGCCATGCAGCTCCGAGGCGTCGCGGGCAGATTTCCCGCAGGAATTCCTGGACTCAACCAGCTCGTAATAACCTTTTCGACACAGAGGTGCAATCAATTGTGTCGCAGAATGGATGGATGAATTTTCGGGTGCAATAAACACATACGTATAAGAAAAAAGTTTACTTATCAAGAAAAAAAAAGAAATGCATTGGATAGGAACTTAGAACCACTTATTTTGTTTATAAAGTAATTCACTGAGATAAACATAATATGTGCCGTTACATTTCACATACAATATTTGTGTCGTTGAATTTTTTTTACGATATATCTATAAAGAATCCTCTATAAAGAATCAATACCCTTCTCTTCTCGATACCGCAATTTTTCCCTTCTGAAAATGCTAGCTCCATCGCTGCTATAATTTCGTAAATTGTTTCGAACTCCTACTGAATAATAAAAGTTTATCAAACAGTAAATGTGTGAATCTAAATATTTAAATTTATAGGTTTCTCAACATAATAATTAAGTCTTACCATTAACAGATTTATGAAGGCTAAAACGCAACATAAAACACATCATATTTACTGGATAAAAAAGTGAATTATACCGAATATCTTTTCTTTATTCAAAATTTAAGTTTTCACATCAGTTAATTTAATTAAGGTTAATAAAAAATGGCAGAATGCGAACTAGTTCAGAGTTTCAGAGTATTATATCGATACCAAAATATTTACTTGATGTGCAATTATCATATTGAAAAAATTTTTCCAAATAGAGAAAGCTATTAAAAAATTATCAAATATATTATATCAATAATGTTACTTCGAATTTTAATATATTATTGTTTTGTAATTTTGTCATTGTATTATTTAATATTTAATTTATTGTTAATCAGGTTATATCTTATCTTTTATAAAAAGATTCTCATTCGATTTATCAGAAAATCTAAATAACTTGTCCCTGACTTTTTCTTCATATACTTTTATTATATTTTATCGGATTTGTTATCACATATACAATTATCATCATTATCCTTTGCAATCTGTCGATGCCACGGGGGATGCAACATCGATGCAATCACGAAGCATGAAGTAAACTCCCTCTCTTTCTCTCCCTTTTTCTTTTTCCTCATCGTTTCAATGCCGTATATGGCGAGGCGAACGCGAGACAGGCTCGTTGGCGCAATAAAAATTTGACACAATCGTCCACATCGCCGTGGAAGAAAAACGGTCGAACGGGCGGGCGCGGTGGTTGACGGAACGGGAGGGTTAACATCGGCTGACTTTACGACTCGCGCAGGGCGAAAGGGACGACAACGAAACTCGTTATTATCCCACCGTACTTCTTCGTGGCGTCCAAGAAGAAGACGGCCGCGGCTACGAGACGATGCCGTCTTGGGTCTCTCGGGCCCAACCGCGGCCGTTCCACGGGCCACTTTCCGATCATAAAAAGAGACAAAGATGCGTTCTTCTCTCTTGCCCCGCGCGCGAGAGGCAGTAAACTCTCATATTCGCAAAATAAAAAAGGCGCTTGGGAGCACTCGCGCCGAGGAAATTCTCTTGCTCGCTTCAAGAACCCATGCTCGATACATTGCGAATGCGGATCGATTCTATAAACGTTTCTACTCCAGTTCTACTCCAGTATCCGATCGTATACCGTATAATTGATGCTTATTATTTTTAATGTTTGTTTACTCGAATCTTGAACGATAACTAATCATGCGATAATATGAATAACACACATCTATTTTTATAACATTAATTAACATGTAAAATCTTCAAATTTATTTAATGTATTGATGTTTAACACAAATCTTAATGAAAAATATTAATTTTTAATGTAGAGTAAAACGATGTAATATACTTATGATGAAGATAAATATATTTCATTGATAATTGAAATTTACAAACAGTTACTAATATTACAGTTAATAATTTTTAATTAATGGACGCATTTTAATTATGAGAACAACTTTTTGAAAATATTAAAAAAGATGTTTTTCCCCGAAAAACTTTGGTGAAAAACACTTGCGATAATTATAATAAACAAAAAATAATTTTTTTTAATTATAAAATTCGACGAAATATAAAAATTTAATAAAATAGAAATAAATTTTAACTCAATAAGAATATCGTTCTCTATTTTTTCTTACGAAAGCATGAACTTCCTGAATTTATAGTACCTTGATCTTCATCATTGCTTCTAGCAATATCTCTTTGCTCACTTTCCGCTGTTGTAATTCTTCTTTTATATATTTTGTCCCTAGTCTGCTGGTGAAAAAAAAAATATTATAATAGGATGTAATTTTATGTGAGGCATTTTTACATTTTCAAAGAAAAATATATACATATCGAATAGAAAAAACATATATATATATATACATCTCACCAGTTATATTTTACAAGTTATATCGTCATAAATACAATGAGGAAACATATGTAAACATAATAATAATTATTTTTATAAAATTGTTAAATAATTAAAAATACTTATCAATAAGTTTTATAATTTTTTTCTTACAAAATTATTAATTTTGTAATTTTTTTAAGTGTGAAATCGCATTTAGAGCAGTTCTATGCGATTTCTTGTTGATTCTTTATTTATTGACTCCTGTTGCCGGATGTTTTACATCGATTTATTCTATATTGATAAAATAAATGTCAAAAGAAAGTTTCATCCGCTTTATTCCATTTCGAAAAAAAAAAACACGATATTCTAATGTCAAACTCATAAAATGCGGAAAGTTTTTATCGTATCGCACATTTTCTCCTAGCTTACTCTGAAGAAGCAGACGCATACTTGAGACCGAGAGAGTACTTTTGTTCCCGTCGGTCCCACGGGTGGACTCTGCCAAGACGTGACATTAATCCTCCGTAAGCTGGACGTTTCTACCGCGGCAGGATATTTGCGTATGCACCGAGTCGACGTGTGCGAAGTGGCGGCGAATCGGTTGGGACGCGTTAACATCACCCTTCGTCCGTTTTCGGCGGATTGGACTGAATACAGGTGACGTTCCATCCCGTCATGGTACCAATAGTTAACCAACAGAATTTGCGAGGCACGACCGCTTTTCGCCGACATACATTATCATTTTTAGAAACTTCGTTGTCGAATCAAACGAAAGATTGCCAATTTTATAAACGCAAATCCAAAAGGAATTTAATTGTCACTTATATGAAAATAAAAAAAGTAATATTAAAGCAATTAAAGTAATTTAAAATAATAAATTAAAATATAATTCTCTATAAATCTTTTAATATTGATAATTTTAATAACTTGTTTATAATGTTATAAATAGATTGATTTAAATCAATGAATAATGAGTTATATATCCGTTTTCCTGGACAAGCAAAATTAGGAGATGATTTCTCGAGCGTTTCTAGAAAAGTTGACTTTTTTGTTTCTTTAGTTACAATCTTTAAAACTTTTAAAAATTCTTCCTGGACAAGTTTTCTGGCATAACTTTCTGGAGGATCCGTTCGTGGGCGAGCTTTCGGCTCTTTCGGCGCCGGCCGCGGTGGAGACTTGAAATACGACCGGTGCTTATTATCATCTTTATTCTACTTTGTAGCTTGGGCGCGCGAGCGAACGAAGTAGTAGAAGGAGGCCTTGTCGGTCGGACTTTACGATTACGAGACTAATCTCGTTTTAATGACAGGGTCCCACGTGGCCGGCGAATAATGAAGTGTCAAATCGGCTGGGCGCGGTGGGCGTTGTTTTCCACTTTGGGTCCTCGGCTACATATATGCGGCGGTGGGGCCCCGGTAATGTATTCCGCGGGCAGATTTTAATTAGCAGCGGGAGGATCTCGCCCTTTACCACCAGCCCCACTATATCATTATGTTCTGAGACTCTCCCCCGTATTACCTGTTTCGGAAAACGTCCCGCCAGATGTTTCGCGGCCGTCACGCTCATCACGCCGAATTTTACGCCGGCTTTTTGGCTTTTGGAAATTCGGGAGGCGCCTTGTCTCTTTATGGCTTTCTGTGATATATATTGTTTTCGAGGTGGAAATGTTGAAGAAGCACATTATCTAGTGTCAGGAAAATTTTAGCGTATCTAATTCTAGCGGTTCTAAGAATAATTCGATTTTTATACGCGGCATTGTGTTTCCAATGACGGTTCTTGAAAATTTATTATATTGAAGATTTTTTAATTACTTAATACTTTAACAATTAATTCAATGTAATAACTAACTAATATAACTATTTGTCTAAATTATAAACAAGAGCGTGAAGAAAAATTAAAGTAAAGAAAAAAATATACAAATTAAATATACCTTTATTTTGTGTATATTCGTAAATAAAACCGTGTAATTATCAAAATCATTTTCCTGAGTGATCATCAAAATGTTTTAGCTGTCGTTTGCTGCTCGTTGTTAAAAATTTATTAACATTTAAATTATATTAGTTGTACATATAAATATTTAATTAAATACTTATATAAACGAAAGAACTTCGTTCCCCTGCATCAACATTTGGAGAAATTCTAACTTAATCCAAATCTAATTTTTATTAAAGAAACAGATAGATTTGAATTAAATTAAGATTTTAGCCGTAAAAACTCAAAAATATAAAATTGTTGTATACATTTTATTTTGGGTGAAAATAAATCGTCGTGGAGCGATAGAAAACCGCTGATTACTAGTGTAATGTAACGAAAACTTTTTTCCCACAGCGATTGATACAAAGTGGACAAACAACGAGTCCTTGCACGCCGTCCGTGCGATATTTACGATTGAGGGAGCATATCCTCGAGCGTAGTGCACAGAACAATGCGTCACGTGTAACATGCGATTGGTTGCACGCGACGAGCGCGGCGCAATTCTCCTTACTCGCTCGCGAAAATCACATGTGCACTGTCCGCCGATGCATAATGAGTTTGCATGCCAATACCGCAAGAAGCGAGCCTTGTCGATGTTGTGGCAACGCATACTCGGGCGCACGCCCGACGGATGATTCGTATGAAAATGTTCCTCTGCGCAAGGAGCCTGATTCTCTCACCCTCGCCCTCCCTCCTCCCCTCTTCCTCTCTTTGTTTCTCTCAGACCTGTCTTTTTCTCTTTCCCTGATTGGATACTAATGACCATTGCCACGTATCAGTAATTTCGTTTTTTCGCCGACGGTGATTCCGGGTCCAAATGATCCTGTTTTTGACTAATGCACGCTATTATGATGAACGAGGACGTCCACGCTGACGGGACTCGGAATGAGTGGAAAATGATGCGTTACGATCGAATGCATGTTGCACTCAAAAAAAATGATCCTACAATTACAGTAACAATTTTCCAGATGCGAAAAATTAATTGATAAATGATTAGCAAGTATTGTGATATTACGCATGTTTTGCATTTAATCAATCTAAATGACAAGAATAAAATTCATGTCTGAACTGCTAATAAAATTTAGAAAAAAAAGACTTTCTATGTCGCTTATCCATGTTAAGCCTAATCAATATTTGCTGTAAAGTGTCGGATTGAGGTATATACATAAATAGTTTCTTATAAACATCGCTAATTGTCATATCAAACTTTTGTTATTTATCTAATGCAGCTATTGATATTTGGCAATGGGATCTAAATTTGCCAAAAGATATTACTAGAATTTGCTGCTAGAAATATGTTATAAACATTATTCTATTACAAAAAAGATTGCAATAAATTTTTGTTGTAATAACTATCAATCTATCAGCAAAACATTTTTTTAAAGTATGAAATAATTAGCATAATAATTGCGAAAGCCTCGATGATACAATAATCGCATCGAATGTAATCGTGAAAACTAATTTAATAATCAACGATTTATTCTCAACGTGCATAGTTGTTATTTGAAAATCAATTCCGCCGATTTATCAACTTGTATATGTGTATAAAATTTTAAAAATCCGCATCTAAAGGTTTCGCTCGCAATAGATCCGGGCGGATACATATACAGTGTGCATAATTAAATCAAAGTCTCGTTACAAAAATGCATGAGAGTGACATGGAAAATAGGTGTGCCTAATAAAGCAGCCAATTACGCTCACGTCTATTGTTTTACCGTCGAAATTTCCATTCTCGGAGTACAGTCGCACGGACGGGGCACATTTTTTTTCAAGCAATTAGGAGCGCATCAAGCGACCGCCATAAATGCGCTAGGGACGGTCGAAACGAACACGCTCCGCGGTTTGCCCCGAACGACTTCCCATTCAATTAGCGCGAGCTTTCCAGCCACAGCCATGCTAGTGCACGCACTCATGATGACCCTTTCTGAGAGGAGACGAGTGCATATCATTGTACATTCACCTTTTAAATCGGCACAACGAGATTATTATAACCATTTCGGATAACGATATTACGATTACAATTTAACGACCAGTTAAATTGCCAGTATATTTAGCTATTAGGAATAATATTATTAATAATAATAATAGTAGTAATCTTTATTATGCAAGCAACATTGATAATTGTGAATTTAAAAAGAACGATTATTGCTCTAAATGCGCGCATGACAGCTGTCAGCTGATATAATGCCTCTAATGTATACTCTTTGAAACAGTGTATAATTATGTGAAAATGCATGTGCATGTATGAAAAGAGAGAGTGAACTGACAGTAAATATAAATATATTTATGTATATAAGCATGTAAGAGAATAATCAACGCGAAATAATCAAAAAATACCCGATATGTGAAATTAATATTGAGATAACCGATACAGTGGATAATCGAAAAATAATAAATAGGAGAGACAGATAATAATACGTATTCGTCATGTGAATTAAAATAATTCAAAGCAACTAGTACAGAGAATAAAAATTTTACAGCATTAAAGAAAAAAGCGTTGTAAAATTTTATAAAAAATGCGGACAAGTGTCTACAGTTTTGTTGCCCAAAATTTTCCCAACTCGGATGTCACATTTTTGTAAAATAAAATTAAAATAAAATTTATGATGCGTAGATTGCGAATATGCAAATTTCCAAATGGATCGAATTACCGTTTCATTTTTATCCTTAAAAAAATTATAATTTTTACTCTTATGCAAAATATTTATTTCCCCAGCCATTTTCTCTGGAACAGTAACTTATTCCATCTAAAAATTTCGTATGCATTATAAAGTTTACTTTAAGCCAAAAATGAAGTCATCTCGAGTTAAAAAAATTTGAGTTGTCCTCATTCCTTCTGTACTTTAATTACAACATTTTTAAATAAAACATACACATTGCGACTTCTTCAGTGAAAAAACATATCCCTGCCTCGTCTAATCTTTCATTAATATAAAAATATCCGTTAATAGAAAAACTCGTTCCACGTTAGATGGAAATTCGATTACGCGAGCGGACTCGTTCACCCGATATACGGTAAGGGTCGGCGAGTATACTCGTGCGTCACGATTCAAGACTGCCGATTGCCTTGAGAAAGAGAGCCGGGGAGATCGACGATCTTCCACCCCGTGGGCCCCTTTTTCCTATGTGGCCGCTTTTACCACTCTCTCTTTCTCTCTCTCTTTCACACATACACGCACACTTTCCTCTCTCTCTTTCGATCATCCCTCCTCCCTTATTCCTTAGCGCATTCGTACCGATCGTCTCGTTTCCACGCGAAATCTCGGCCGCCATTAATTCAGCGCCGGCCGACAGGTCACTCGAGTAGAACAGCCCATTACAGATATTACAAACTTGGCATAAGCTCTTTCCCTCTCTCTTTCCCATTTTCTTTCTCTCTCTTCCGTCGACTCGTATCAAATAATTATTATTGTTGTTTGCTTTGCGGCTCGTCCGCTGCCCTATTCCCCCGGCAATGCTTCAATCCCTTCCTCGCCGGATCCATCGCGCCTTTTCGCGATGGGTCGTCGAGGTGACCGGCAATTTGTTTCTAAATTTATTACCGATGACTGATATATAGGCGGGTAGCGTGCGCGAATGCCTTCTCCTCCTCCTCCCCCTTCTTTTCTTCCGTGCTGCGTCGGTGTGATATCGAATTGGAATCGGCTCTCGGGACCATTGGTCCCGGCCGCTCGCGGCTCTCGACTCTTGACGCGCGCGTTACGGAGAGCCGGCGAGAGCTCGATAAGGGTGCGAATGGGCTTCGGTACAGTCGTAATAAATATCGAAAGGGAGAAGAGAAAAGGTTTCGCGGCTGTAAGAGTCGCGGCGGATGAATCTTGTCGAGGAACAGGTCGACTCGACAAGATCCTCATCGTTGCGTTCGCAGCCGGATCTAGAAGCGTTCTTGAGCTGACCATCTTTCTTACTTTCTTAAGAATTTAAAATTCATCATAAAAATGAGATTGCAAATTGTGATATTTTTATTTGAAATGTTATAAATCCATTGAATAAAAAATATTTTGTAATTATATATAATAATTAGGGGAGACTTTAGTTGATTTCTTAGAAGGAAGATAAAAAAGAGAGATTGATAAAAAATATGCAGAAACGAGTTTTTATCTTTCAATCTTCGCATGATGACGTTTCCCTGAAAAACGATTCTCTGAAATTCTTCATATTAAAATTACCTAAATCGACGAGAAGAAAATAAGAAAAGACATCATCGCGACAGCGAAGTAATAAAAAAATGCGCGAAGAGAACTAGAACGGACGAGACCGGAAATCACCATTTTACAGTATAATCAACTAGCTGCTCGACTAGATCGAATTAGAGCGGTCTGCTACACGCATTTCACACGTGCTTCGACGAAAGCGAGGACCCACGGTTCTCACGTTTGCGTGCACCACGGAGAGGGGACGGTTTGCAAATAAGAATCGTACGAGGAGGGCGGCAGCCTGGGTCTCTCGAAACCACCTTAAATACAGGTCACGCGTGCTTCTCACCCGCTTTCTTTTTGCACCGCCGTCGTACTTACCTGCTGTCCGCATGTAAAAGTTAAAGATTCCGTGGACCGGCATTCAACCGCATGATTTGTTTCGTGTACGATAGAAATGACGTCAGTCGATCGGCGATATAGATAGGAATTTCTACATTGATCAAAATTCGAGAAGAAAAAAAAGTACATTAAAGTTGCACGAGCTAATAATTTGTTTTGTTTTGTCGAAATTCGAGACAAGATCAAAACAAAATTTTTATTCAGTAATCAAAATAATACCAAAACTAGGATCATCAAGATTGTATCAAAATCATTGGTATTTAAAATATGTATATTCATAAAAGATGATAAAAAAATCTATATTATACAAACTTAAAAAATTTTATTTTATAAATAAAAATTTTTGTATTAACAAATTTAGAAACAATTGATACAATAAATAAAAAAAATAATATAAAGTTCTATGATTGTATGTATGAGTAAGCTACGCTTGCATTTTGACATTATTATATCCAATTATTATTATAAAAATAATGAATATATAGTATCTTGGGAAGTAAACGGATGGCAAATATATTAATAATTTTCTTAAATTATTACATTATAAAAGTTATATATTAATTATATTAAATAGTTATTCAGTATTGAATAAAATCGAGACAAGACAATATATGTAAGACGAGATTTTTGTTATAAAAATTCAATCAAGACCAAGATAAAATTTAAATTTTTACAAATTTTCAATATTAATATTTTTACAAATTTTCAATATTAATACAATATTTTGTTAAACCTTGTGCAACCCTAAAATTTGATAATTTTCTGCCATTTAGAAAAAAATTTCTGAAAATTCTTTCATTTTAAATTACAAAAATTCCTTCGATTTTTTATCATATCTAAATTAACGAAAGAAACCCAAAATGAAGGATAACACGATAGATGGTATCTTTTTTTAGTAGCCTTTCGGAATGACTGTGTCATTCTCAGAATGCTTAAATTATTAAATGATACGTCTCATGAAGATCATCGGAAATAGTGCCTTGGTTTCGGTAGCTGTGTGGCAAGATGTTTGCATATACTGTATCGGTGTAACCCATCTCTTCGCATTTTTTTTTTTTTTTTTTTCGGAAAATTATGCTCGGGTTCCATGCAAATCTCGACGGTCGATGGGAATGACGGGCACGACGATGCAAATTCCTAATCACTATTTTCGCATGTTCGCCACGGTGTAGCTGAAAAATAAGAGCGCGATCGCCGGTTTCGGGCCAAGAAATGCGTGGTACCCGCCCTGAACCCGGCCAAATCACTCACGCGACCCTCGATCAACAGCAGCGTTAACGCTTCGTGCGTTTTGAGCGCACTCGCTTTTTTCCACCGTTCATTCGACGTCCATCGATCACAGCTAATTTCGGGTACACAGCGGCGCCCGTGCATGATGATGAGCCATACCTTCTGTGTTTTCATGATATACGTACGAGAAGTCGCTATCTCTTTCCTTCTCTCTCTTGCGTTTTGTATTTTTGACCGCAATTAGTGTCCCGTTGCAAAGAGAAGGTATATGTGATCTATCGTTCTCTTTTTTTTCGTATCCCGATCCTTATAAAGTAGCTTGAACGCTCAACGTCGAGGAGCGAAGTCTTTGTAATAGTCTTCGAAGACTGATAATTCAACGAATAAGAGACAAGTACAGATTTAATGCAAGAATAAGAAGCGTCACGAAAAATTGCAAATTATTCAAATATAATAATCAGGAATGTTAAAATCTTTATTTATTTCTAATCTCTGATCTGATTTGTTAATTTCGTTAAGAGCTTTCACAATATTCAACGCTATAAAGTGGATTAAATCCATAATTTATTAAGTTTGCTTACTTTAGAAACACATGGTTTTGTATCTCTAAAGTGAATTACAAATTACGGACTTTCTGCTTCGCATTTCTCGTAAGCTTGATCGATCGATATCGATGTCGCATTTACGCATCGTCCCTTCTGATCTTGGGGTTAGTTCCCGATCACGTCAGGATTCTAATTCGTCGATATCACAAAGCTAGTAAATCAGATCCATTTCTATAAATTTAATGATCTCGAAATGAAGCTTTCCTTTCAAGAAAAATACACATATTATATCACAAACATATGATCTCGAGAGCCTTCCTAATTTTTAGTGTTAACTTTGATCAATTTCCATAATATTGTTGCATTCAACGTATCATGTGTCTGTCGCAGACGTAATTGCGTTAATTTTCACTGAAGTAGGAAGCCGCTAAGATGTTGAAATGTCGATTCCTCCGAGCGATTGTATCTCACCTGTCCTTCGAAGACGAGATATGAGTCGCTTGGCATCTCGTCGAGGACGCACAAGTCTTTAAACTTCGCCGTTTGTGCTCTCGCTCGCTCGTCACTCAACCAGCGGTAAGTTTCTTCGTCAGCAGGGGCAGCAATTATATAGCAGTAAATATCGTAACGACTTTTCTCTCCGTACGTTCTGCCGCAAGGGCGGCCCAGAGTACGTTTAACGCGCAAAGACTACCACGAGACTAATTATATAATTGCCGAAGAATTACTTACCGAAGAGTCGCCTCGCGGACCATCATTCAGTGACATTCCCGTCGTTTTTACGAGGGCCTGAGTGGCAACTCGTCTCCAAGAACCGGGTTGTCTTTCTCAGTCTTCTTCCCCATCATTTGTTCTCTCCGTTTTCTGCCTTGAGTCTCTCTCTCTCTCTCGCGTGATATCTTGACGTTAGTTTCCTTTTACACTGGCACTTTTCTAATTTCGAAAATGGCGACGGTGGCAAAGCAACAAAGAGCGAGAGCGTGAGAATATCCGAGAACACTCATTTTCACCATCGAACGAAAGGGAAACGGATAAGCTATGATTCCACGATGCAGTCCGTCGCATGAAATCTCTTCGGATGAGATTCCATTTTCCTTTTCCGTACAAGGTTGTTCATTCGGCCGCGCAATTGCGGTCAGAAGCTGCGTGAAAACTACACCACGCACGATGCATTCTTCAAGCTCCACGTCAAGTTTCTTTTTGCGTTTTTGCGCGCCTTCCTTTGATCCAATCCAAGTATATACGTCAAGTGCGAACCGCTGTCTCGCAGTCTATCTTCCTGGATCTCTTCCGAGGCGATTGATTACGTTGTTACGCTTGGCTTGTTTATTGGTAGATGTAAAAGAGGAAAAAAGAGAATATAAGGAATATATCGGCAGAAATATTATTACATCAAGTAGTTATGTCTCTTGTATTGTAAAAAATCTCTTGTATATAAAAATTACAAACATCTCGTACTTATAAAATACAAAATAAACCTGATAGAATGAAATTGTGTAATACACATTTGCTTAAATCAGAACAAAATATATTTGTAATAAACAGATGTTATTGGTAGAAAAGTTTACAAAGATTTATTAAGATTATCATTATTAATCATCAATTATATTTCATAAGCTGCAGCTTCAAAAATATAGTGAAAAATATATATGAACATAATGATAGTTATTTTTATGAAATGAACAATATGATTAAAAATATTTATTAATATAAATATTTATTAATAAATTTTACAGTTTTTTTACTTAAGAATTATTATTAATTTTGTAATTTTTTAAATAATTTTTGTAATTTTAAATATAAAATTGCATTCAAAGCAATTCTGTTGCGGTTTCTCGGTTGATTGTCTTATACTATCATCTATCAACTGCGCTTCAATTGCACATATTTTTCTTGCTTATTACAGGCTATAATAATCCAGGCATATTTCTATCGACAAATTTTTTCTTACATTTTTTTCATTAGTGTTATTATTAAATTTACCATGATTTCACATCATCCGATTATAATTATTCTCTCTTCACTATAGCTCCTTCATTTTACGCGACATCGGTGTCTGATCCGGTTTCGCGCAAATTGAAAAAAAAAGAAGAGGAAATGCGATGTTCGATGCACGTAAACGGATTTAATCGTTTCTTCTATACACGCGTTTAAGATTCACCAAGACTCGCTGTCCCAAGCAAAGTCGCCACTTCTCGAAGTATCGCGTTAATCTCCATATCGCGTGCCGGAGTGTGCTTCCTTCTTGTACGCAAGAATACTATCATCTTGCGAAGGTGCGCACGAGACATCGATTTGATACGCGGAAGTACGGCGTGCCGTCACGATCGTGCCTCGAAGTACTTCGTCCTCTTCTGAAAAGAATCAGATTTCGACAAATGGATGAAGCAGAGTATTATTGGTCGCAATTTTTATCCCTTTACGCAGTGAACAACTCTGTTATATTTTAATGGAAATACCATTCTTCAGTAGAAAGCCTTTATAAATAAAAATAGAGAAAAATAATAAATTTTTTTTTATTAAAGACAAATCTCGTTTATTTGAATATTTTAGATTATTAAATCAATAATTACAATTTATATGATTATTTATCATTATGTTATATAAATTTATATTATTATTTAGTATTTATTATTTTTTATTTCTTAACAATTGATTTATGCAACTCAAAGAAATGATTCATATTATATTTCCTTTTTATGACAGTAAATAGAACTTAAAGTTTCTTTTTTTAAAGGGAATACTTTGCATATTTAGATAAGATCGAGTTTCTCTTTAAAGGACGCACCGCAATTTTACCGTCACACCCGTTGTAGCGCAGCTGATGCATTAGCACGATTATGGAACTCCAATTTGTTGCCGTTGCCGGATAGCGGCGTGTTATCGATACCGACGATCATGGTTTTGCCCGCTTTGCACGAAACTAAGATGCGGTTACGCCATTGAGATTATGATTATTGTCGTACACGATTTGTCATTCTGTCGCGATTGTCGTGATTTCTTATTCTTCTCAAAAGTCGCCACTATCAGATATTGCGATAAACTCACCACCTATTTTAGATATATGAGAGGGAATGGAAATACATACACACATCAGTTAAAAAATAATTTCTGATAATAAAAGTTTAAATTTTTCGAACGCAAATGGTTTTCAATCGCAAAATACGTATTATTTAACTTTCAAACTATTCGTTTAATTAAAAAACTTTTTCAACACGTTTTTAATATCATAATTTTAAAAATATTATCAATTAATTATTCTTTCATTATTCATATTATTCCTTAATATTACATATTATTTCTTAATATTTGTAAATGTCAATAATTTTAATTATTGTACGCGCAAAATATATTTTATTCTCAACAATTATATCAAATAATAAAAACTCTTAATTATATGTGCGCGTTTATTAAATAAATCGATTCTAATTTTTCTTTTCTTTTCCATAAAAAATTATTCTCGAATAAATAAATATGCAAACGTTCACTTTTTCTTATATGCAACCGCTGAATATTTTATCAAAATCATTTCGTCAAAACTCGATGGAATCAACAGCATCAAAGTCGATTACGCTAATGCACTTATTGTTAGCATTAGTCGCGCTACTATAAATACTAGTTCAACATTTTCATCATGCTTAAGATGTAGGCATCACGGTAAAGCCGTTTCTCAAGGTAGAATTTTTTAATAACAACATTGTGTCAGAGAGAACGATGACGCAACTTGTTTCTTGCTCTTGCTCGCTGCGCGAGAAGCCTAACGACTACATATTAATCGTAACAGTAATCTTTATCGTTATTACGGGATCGTTAACGCGCTTGCGGCCACGTATACGCAGACACGCACACACCGTGTATGCGTCATTACGCGGCCATCTGACCCGTTAACGCGCGAATGATGTAATTAATGCTAGTCAGCGGGGTTGTAACCGCGCGCGCGAGGCGCGTCTTCCGCTTTTTACGCAACTCGCGACTCGTCACGGACATGCAACTTTTTATCATCGAAGTCTCCTGCGTACATATACGTGTGCATGTAAAACCGACTGGGTAATCGTGACTGCGCGACATGATGGACGCTGGGAGAGAAACTCACATTTTCCGGGAGGAGACCGTAGTAATGAAAAAAAACTTGCTTTGAATTTTTACATCCGTATAATGCTCTTTTATGCTCGATTTATATTTTATTGAAAATTATACATGTTATGTCATTCATACTTTATCATAATTAAAAGAAAATGTTAAATATCCGAGAAGAAATTCAATCATTTTTTAGCTAGTAACTGACCAGGAATCCTAGTCACTAGCTGGTTTTTGGCCAATTTAACTAGCCAGAAACTAATAGATTTGGGCGACGCATGCTTCGTCAATAACTGGACAGTTAATCCAGTTAAGAAAATTAGTCAGTTCTTGACCAGTTTTTGAGTACAAGATTTTGACCAGTATCTAACTAGTTTCTGATAATTTTTTAATAAAAACCAATTTTTTATCGCTTTCTAATCAGTTTTTGCTTAGTTCTAATTATTTTTCTAAGTTCTAATTAATTTTCAATAATTTATATTAAAATTACAATCTTTAACTTTTTTATTTTATTTTATTTTTATTTTTATTTTGCTTTTTAGTATATAATATTTAAACACATTTTTTTACATAAGTTATACAATAGTTATATAATAGTTATCCTTGTCCCTTGCGATCTATATAATATAAAAAATATAAATATGTAATAAATATGTAATAAAATTAATATTTTGCTATCTATCGACATTATATGATCGCGTTTTTTGACATGTAACAAAAATATTAAATAAAAAATTAATTAATTAATATTTCTTATCCCTTTGAATTAAATGTTTAATATTAAATATTAAATTCAAAGAGTTAAGAAAATATTAGATACATAGACATTTTGGTTATTGGTATGATATCTTTTACAGACATTTTGTTTGTAATATGCCTGTATTTTACCTGTTTTTGCAGGTGTTTTTTCTTTTCTAAATAATACGAATGTATTTATCCGTTGAAATTTTATAATTAATATTCTTCGGCATGTAATAATGCTGAAGCATAAAATTCTATGCTTTCTTTATCACCTTCTTTATGAAGTAGTGGAATTATAATAATTTTACCATAAAAATTACGCGGATTATATAATCGCGAAATCGATATTATGGAAAAATAGCATTGGAAAATAATTGCAATTATGAATTTTTGGTGTAATACAGTTGCAGAGATATTTTTATCCAGTTTGCAGTATTCGTTCCCATTCTCAGAATCAGGTGATCGATTCGATATTCCCACATGTGCCAATGAATAGTGCTTCGTGACCAGCCTGTCCCCTTCACGAGGCGCGAATCTTTGTCGCAGAGACAGACACGAGAGAAGTGTTCCCTTCCTCCCCGACGTTCCCTTGGAGCAACAAAGGATCCTCTAGAAAGGAGTCGGAGCTCGCGGCATCGCGTGTCACCGCGCGACGATACCGCAAAGAAACTCCTCTCTTCTCCCGGGAATCTCTTACGTCGCGAGACGATCAGAGGACGCGGGGAGAACTTGTCGCGCTTGGCGACAAACAAAATCCGATATCCAGATGGTGGCCCAGTGGTTGCATCGCGTGCAGTGTCACTCCAACTGACGCATCAGGAGGAAGGTCGCACCAAGAGAAAAGTGGTTGCGGTCATCGTGTCTGGGAATCGATCTCCTTTCGTCAAATCTCGCACAGTTTTGATGTCGGAGTCTATACTGTAGATTCGAAAAGATCTAAATGTGGATCTAGCGAACACAATTAAAGCACAATGTGGAGATAACAGAGCGCGGTTAATAAAATTTCTGCTTAAAAAGAAAACTACTACAAATTGCTCAATTAATACGTCGGCAAGTTTTGACTCATTAATTCAGTTGAACCCTACATTCGATGGCATCAAAGATGGCATTTACGAAGGAATCTTGGTAATCTTGCGGAATGGCATTTGCATTCTGGTCAATGTTACTTTATCTAGATTGCAGGTACTCTCGAGATGATTATCTTGTTCACCAAGGTGTAAGTGGCATCAGACACACGAGTGCACGTCATTGTGATAAGATCATCGCTCGTGGTGTGACGCATGATTGGCTATTAAGATCGGCGACATAAGATTTCGATATCATCAACCGAGGTGCGAACATGTGACCGATGGCGCGATAAAGACCAACAATTTCGTTAACCAATTTTGAGATCGATTCTTCCTCTGTAAATACATGGTTTCACAAGAAGATAACTCGAAAATTAAGTTACAAAAATTTAAAACACATTGTAAAAGGAGAACACACTTTACATGTATTACATGGTATTATTTTTTACTCCTTTGAAAGATTAACGTACAAATATTCGCTTGGCTCTCATTTGTATTGCGATTTACATCGTCTCCACCTGATTAAATCAATAAGAAGTAACACTTTACGATCGATCCCGCGACGAGATAATTTTCCCTCTCCGTTCCAGTTGGTTGCACGAGATACCAAAATTAGTCTTGATATTGTCTTGTCTCGAATTTCAAGACAAGATCAAGATAAAATTTTTAATTATTAGTTACCAAGTCTAAGATTATTGATTTTTACAAAAAAATCATATGTATATTTGTAAATTATATATAAATCGCATTTGTATCCTGTATGTAATTGCCCTTTAAAAACGAATAAACTCACAAACACACATATGTACGCACGTGCGTACTGTTTGGAAAGTAACAGAATGATGACAAATAAAAATAGCAATTTTATCTTAAATTATATTATAAAGATTATGTTAAAATTATTTTAAACAATATTCAATTTCAGCAAAAATTAGATTTATATTTTGGATAAAGGTAGCATCGAGATAAGATAATACAGGACGAAGTTTTTGCTACAAAAATTTACACAAGATCACGAGATTTAAATTTCGAAAATTTCCAATACCAATATGCAATATATTTTCACGAATACGCCTTGTCTCGAGTCTTGTGCGATCCTAGTTCGTGGATTCGCTCGTTCTGCGCCGTAATTCCTGCTGGCCGGATCGGACTAGGACACGACATGTGCGGGACGCCAAAATTACCGTGGCGCGATCTTTATCGGCGGGACGGCCGAGAGCGAGAGATACGACGGACCGATATTCACGGTTCGGCATGGAAGCTCGCCCGTGGCGTCTGATTAAACGGCCGAGTGGCCGCGGCTCTAACGTGTGTTTAGAGCGCGCCGCGCCGCCCGGTATATACGGTATATACGGCGGTCGGAGCCGCGGTACCTGTTCGTACCATGGCGATTAGCTCGTATCGCTCTTCGATTAAGGAACGAGCGGCATCCGATATACCCCTATGCGCGTTCGATCGAACGTCGCGCCCCTCGTGCACGCGTGCCGGATGTTCGGCGTGCGATTGCCGGATTGGATGCTAGACGCACGAAATTCGCGACTCGCGCAGGTGTCCAGGACTCGGCGGAAAAAGTGCCTAAAAGTACCCTAGCCAATTCGCCCTGGCTAAGACTATACGAGCGCTGATGATACATTGGATGACTAAGAGGACTAATTTCCATGCGATGGGCAATCGCGTATATTTCCAGTGATTATGGGGAATATTGGCGTGACAATAATTGAGGCGTACACGACCGAATAACGATCTGTGTTGCATCAGGCGGGTTTTTAGAAAAAAAGAGGAGCTTGGAGAACTACAGACAGATTTCCAAACTCCTCTATTCTATAGCAAGTGTGAAAAGAGGGAGTTATACAAAAAAAATTTATTTATTAAAGTATATTTATTCCTTCACAAAATAATAAAATAATAAAATAAAAATATTTTTAATTATTAAAATGAGAAAATTATCGTTAAGCTAAAGAAAACTCTGTACAAAGTATCTATTATGCAATAATTTGTTTCTGCTTGTAGATTAAATGAAGATATGGAAAACATGATTTATATTAAATATTTAATTAAAATAGTAAGATTGTATAAGAAAGAAAACTTATAAGTATAGGGGAAGAGAAATAATCACAAGTATACAAATTGCATTGAGTGCAATTATTTTTCGGTTAATACGTTTCTCACGCGACCAAGTAAAAGTTTAATGGCTGACTAATACAGGAAAGTAGCTGGGTTTTATATACATATACATATATACTCAGCCTAAATAAATAAGCAAGTAAATTGAAATCTAACAAGAATAAAATACTTTGCTAGAGCTCTTACTTAATCAGCTGTATTAAAATTTATTATGCCGCGTTGCCCATCTGATTTCCATATTTTCATCCCTATTACAAATTTAACATAAAAAGTAAATTTAGAATTGTTTCTTTTTTTTGGAGGAAAAATTTGTAAAAATCGAAGCAGAAAAGAAATCTTGTAATGTTTTACTGATTAATGTTTTTTTTCGTGTAAAATAGACAAGTCTTAAAATCATCTGAGATCTTGTTTTATTAGATGTTTATCCGATCTGTGACAGTTTTGATATATTATAAGCGACGTAATTTATTTTATTGGGTTATCAATTTATTTTTGTTGCCTTTTAGTATATTTAGAAAAAATAATTTAGTTTAATTATATCATTGAGATATTAAAATTTTCAAAATTAAATTTTAATATAAAATAAATTAATATTAAGAAGAAAAAACAGATATTTCTTTACATGATTGTCAAGTATAAAGTCCGAAAACGCGTAATTATTAAATAATTATTATTCAATGCCAATAACTTTGTATCTTGAAAATAAAAATTAAAGTAATGATGAAAATATACATACAACTGGATCTCTATCCTATCCGTGTTTCGCAGAGATTCGCTGTCAAGAGCGTGATCAGCTGGCCCAAACGACCACGCGAGAGCAATGGTGAGGCCCTCGCAGTAGACGCAATGGATCGGGGATATACGATATGGACGGTAATGGACGGGGATACGCGGGGGAATCGATGGGCGAGTCGACGTTAACCGAGAAGAGACCCGCCTTCTCTCTCTACCGTTTTGTCCTTTTTGCCTTCCTTCTCCCTGTCTCCTCTGGCTTCCCTTCCCCCCCCCCCTCGTGACGAGCTCCCTGCGAGAGAGCGTGCACCTACCTCCACCTTCCCACCCTCGTTCTCCCACGCTGCACCTGTCGTGCGCACGAGAGCGTCGGGAGAGGTGGTAGAATAAAGCTCTAGCCGGGCGAGCGCACGTACTCGGTAAGGTCGAAGCTAAATCCATTTATCTCGCGTACATCGGTGTTACGTACACGTTTGCGAATAGGAAAAAAAAAATAGAGAAGGAGAAATATATAGTGCCAAACTCGCAGAGACACAGAAGAATTTTCTCTTGATGCTTTAAATTGTGCTTAAAAAAAAAGCTTTCCGAGAGATGAGACTTTTTTCAGACGGACAATGTTTCGTGAAATTGAATTAAAGCGCAAAGTGAATTAAACTTTACGTTACGTAAAGTAAAGGAGAAAATCAAGGACCTGTGAATTGTCTCGAATGGTTGCTGCAATAATCTGTAATGTTAATTATCATTCTCATTACTCGCCAGCTTTACGAATAATTTTATCGTAATTTTATCGCTATTACATAATTGAAACTACTACATTTTATTTTAAATATGCAACACTTTCGTAAATGAATAATTTAAAAGTGTAGATTTTTTACATTTTTTATTTTTGCATCGTGCATTATAAAAAAATATTACAAAATTACGTGAACAATAGTAAAGTTACACATTAAATCATGGAAATGTTATACATTTCTATTATTCATCGCGTAATTTTACACTTATTGTTCGTGTAATTTCATACTTTTTTTTACAATGTGATTCATGGAGATGCCGAACACCATTTGGAGTTTAGATGGGATTCGATTTCGCGTGCATCCGTTATTAATCCCCAGTTGGGGGATAGCGTAACTTGCGCGAGAATCGAAGGATCCCTAATCTAATCTGCCTGGCCGATTAAAGGCCGGGGTCCAAACGGGACGGCGATTCGAGCCCCCTTTTGCTCCGGAGGACGACAGGCCCGCTCGCTTACGTGTAATTAAGCGTTTCGTTCGGGTGGACCCGACTACGAGACACTTCTAATTACTGTGCTCTGCATTGTGTTGGTCCGTTGTTTTGCTTGTTGTTCGCGATGGTGGACTTACCGATGAGCAGTCTAAGCGGAAGATCCTTCAAATCGATCCATAAATGCATGTAACTATTTGTCAAAACTTTGCGACGCGAGTCACAACTAGCTATTTTCGTACGTGATAATTGCTTGTTCGACGATATAATTTGATAACAATTATTTTGGAAAAAGTTTTACTCTTTATAATTTGTAACATAATACTTTCTTTTCCTCCAAAGACTCCAAAGAGTATTCATTCAAAGTTGGAATGATGCCATCTTATGTTCTAAAAAAAATACAAGTTTTATTAGCAATAAAGTACACAAAAAAGTAAATTGCAATAAACGTCATGATATATATTTTTTTAAATTTTAAGTTAAAATTAAAATATTTCCGAATATCATTCCACTTTCTATAGTGTATACATAATTATTTCTCTATAATTATTTATAAATACATAATATAATATCAATTACATATATATATATATATATATATATATATGTACATATAATTAGCATCTATATCATATATTCATAATATATTCACATATAAATAAATAATTATAGAGAACCTATATTCACTTAGATCTCGAGTTCCATTACTGTAACGCGAGTGTAATTCTGCAGAGTCCAGGGTGAAAACAGGCCTTTTGTCAGAGAGATTCTCTTTTTCGTGATGCCCGCGAATTATATAGTAGGCGTGCACGTGCACGCCCGCGAGATCTTCTGATAAACGATCCGACATCGTTGGCAAAAGAAGGATCTTCTTTCCGTGAAAACGAGGTCGCCCCGCATTAGAGTGTAGACAGGGAGTGAGGTCTTTCTTTATATTTCATTTTTCCGTACGCGGATCTATCTATCTATATCGAAAGCTCGATGAAACGTTGCCCAATCTTCCATCAAGACGAAAAGAGATATGTGTATAAATCCTGACCTCGACACATTCTTTAGTCAAACATCCTCTTTTCATAAATGTTATATGCGTTTTAATCGAGGAGAAATATGTTAAATTTATACTTTTTTATAAATAAATAAAATGATTTATCAATTTATAAATAAATAAAAATATCTATAAATAAATAAAAGTCATGTATGAAATTATTAATAATAATATTTTAGTAATGAATTAATGTAATGATAATACAACTGCAGATGAATTATAAAATTGATAAGGGAAATTTTAAGGTAGATCTGTGGCTAACCAGTGCAATATAAAGAGGAAAGGAAAAACACATTCAATAAATTTAGTTTTGATAGGTATTTATTTTCATAATGATGAGTGTGTGTGTTCTTTATAATCGATCTATAATATACATCGTAGCATTCGGTTTATACATAATTACAATTGTAAATCTCGCTCGTCCTCTTAATGCGTAGTAATAGTGGATTCGTCGTGTGTCGCGGGAGAAAGGGAAACTTCGCTCGCTCTCTCGCGAAAATGTAAAACGAAGGTTCATATAGAAAAACGCGCACCACATACATACGCACGTTCCCGAAGAATAATCTCGCGCGCACCGGCACAAATTATACATTATTTATATCCGTAGATACGAAAATAATGAGTATATATGTACAACCAAAAAATTATATTAGGAGGAGCTCGCAAACTCCCGGTTCTTGACCGAATGACTCCGAGAAGAATTTTTTTTTTCCTCGACAACAGGAGCGAATCCTCGGGATTCGCCGATTGATTTTCCATGTGAAAACGACAAGGCGACTTTGCAAGTCTAGAGGAGGAAGTTTTACTCGCGGCAGTGCCCGCTACTGGCCGCTCTAGTGTGAATCAATGATTGTGTATCTGTATCTCTGTGTGTATGTGTGTGTGTGTTTATGTATGTGTCGTGTGAAGTTCCTAGGAAACAATAAATAAAATCTATCTATTCTCATTTATCTAGCGCGAAACGCCGTTGCTTTGATTTGCTGGTCGATCCACTGTACGTCCATCTATATCGAACGTCCCCTACCCTTCAGCCTTGGAGCTCTATGGAGGGTGTGCTCCCTCTCCTTAAAGTAAGATTGCATTTCTTTCTAGCTGCCGTCGTCGCGACATGATACACATCGCTTATCTCTCTTTCTCTCTCTTTCTCTCTTTTTTCTCCTCTTTATCCGATACACGCGTCCGGCTTCCTCTTTACATTTACAAAATTAATCGTTAACCATATCGCGTCGGATGCGTTGGTAGAGCTTAATCGATATAATACGCGTTTACATCGAAAGGTACTATGTTTTATATTTTATATACAGTGGTAGTAACTGATTACTGGTTAAATAGTGGCATTATTCGCTAAATGTATGTTATCACAACGATGATGAAATTAGCCCTTTGGAACCGCGCCTCCGAGTCCGCTTTACATTCTTCCCTTATTCCTTTTTTTTTGTGTCGGTTAATTCTTTTTTCTTATTTCCGATTAAATAATCTCGATAACGAGACTCGATTAAGTGACACTACCGTTGATCTCGATGAATAAGGGAAATTTAGCGGACGAGACGAAACACTTTGGCCGAACCGTTCGCCATGTTCGGTATCGCGCTCGTGAAAAAAATGACCGCCACGCACGAATATGAATATTTTCAAGATCAGGCAGTTTAATCGACCATTAAATTTTGAATTTATATGTCAGCCAGTCCCATTCTTTATGATTCTTCACAATGATACGAAGGAGATGTGGTACAAATATATTCGCGTGCTGTTTCATTGCTCGCTTTAGAATTATATCAAAAAAATCAGAAAACCCACAAAATTCTCATTCTTTTTTCTCTAAAGTTTCTAGATTTTATATTTTAATTAAATTAAAATACTTTTCTTGTAAATAGAAATATCAATTAATACTGCACAATACGATATTTGTTTTCTTAATAAAAATGAATGATTTTATATCTTTGTGTATGGCATTTTCAAATTTGTCATTAGTTTTCTTCAAAGATTTCAATTTTTTCTAAAAATTATCATGTATAAATTATCATTATTACGCATATTATTCGTCTGACTAAAAGAACTAAGATCCTCAAAAAAATGTCAATCAATGTAAAATTGTAAAATATAAAAAATTTATATATATAATTATAATTTTTATGTACATTGAACAAATAAATGTTGTGCAATATATAAATTTTGCATATTTTTTTATACAAATTTTCTATATATAGAGTATATAATATAAATAAAAATTTCATTCTATAAATAAATATCAAACTCTCTTTCTCGCTTTATAATAAACAGTAGAATATTTAAACAGCTTGTATAAAAAAATCTATGCCCTTTCAGATTAAAATCATTCAATTTTATTCAAAATGTAAGAGGAAATTTAAATATAATATAATTAAGTATTATGCAATAAAATCTGCTATAACACATTCCAGTTTAAATAAAATTCTACACAACAATTTAACGTTCTTCCTGAAAAATTGATGATTTACTGGACATGTGAGTTTTCCAAGATTTTCTTGATGCATCATTATTATTGTTGAATGTAGAATTTAAGATTGTCAAAGTATTAAAGTATTTTGTTAAGTATCAAAATATTTTGCGCAATGATTGATCAAGCGAAATTGATCGGCAGCGATTCAGCGCGCGATTTCTACCTTATCATTTCTGATAACGCGTGAAATAAAATTTCCAGTTTGACTAGATCAGGTCAATAATTATCCTGACGAATGAATCTGAGAAATTGAAAGAACTGGCAGGCAAATATTACCACGTTGGAACTGGCTCCATGGGCAGATCTTCGACCTTGATTAAAGGACTATCGTATCAGTCACGTCATGGTCGATCATCCCGTATGCACTCCGCTCGATATTGCACGTTATTATGCATGTCCGTGAACGTTTTGAATAACGTTCGTGAGGACCGCATCGTCTGCCGACCCTACGTAGAAACGAGATCATCGGTGATCGATCGATCGGATCGAATCGCCGTTAAGATTTTGGCATCACAGTAGGGAATAATAATCGTGTCCGCGACCGCAGAACGAGATCGGTCACGAGCCACTGCTGGTGGATAGGATCGGCAAATCGCGGTGGGCCTGGGGATCCCTGGAATGCGCGTCCCGCACAGCCCTGGAGCCAAAGACGCGCTCGCAGCCGGGTATAGTACATCTAGCCTCCTCTTTACGATCGTCCAAACCTGGCGAGGACATGGGCGAGGCGGACACATGCCTGTTGCCCTGTTCCTGGGTCAGTCTCGTTAGATGGTTCAAGTGCTGATGAGTGAGACCGTTCAGGCCGGCCAGGTGAGATGCGAAGGAGGAAAGACCCGGGAAGGTAGCGCCGAGGTGCGGTGGCAGCAACAGCGGATGCGGCGGTGGTATTCTAGCCGCCAAATCGATCGCGGACGGCAAACTAGGTGCTAAAGGGTATGCACCCAAGGCACCTATGCCGGCGTCGGCATAAAGTCTCGCCAGGAACTCGTTATGCAGCAACGGGTTCATCTGCGGGTCGTCGACGCGCGGTGATAGACTCGGCGGCAGACTGGACGAGAGCGGTGGACTCGACGAGGTCGACAGCAGTTTCCGGTGCAGGTTGAGATTCGCCGAATGGCGATCGCGAGATCGTTTCGAGGGGAAGGCTGCGTTACAACCGTCTACGCTGCAGCGATGCATCAGTTTGAGATGAACGTTTTGATAGTGGGTCTTGACCCCAAAGTGATTCTGAAAGACTTTGCCGCAAGCCGTACAACGGCGCGGATTCTCACGGTCGAGCGGCACCTCCTGGGTGCTGACGAAGCCGCCGTTCTCGTAGCGCGCGTACGTGATCAGGCTATTGTCCGTATCCATGGCCGCTGTGGAGGGTGAGGCGCTGGATGAACGAGAGCCATGTGAGGAGTTGTCCATGGTGGTCTCCTGGTGGATCGTGAGGCTGATAGGGCTGGTAGAGCCGCGGCCAGACCTCGAAGCCACCCGCTGCGTCTCGGCGTACGGCATCGCGCATCGACCCTGCGACAAGGACTCGAGTTGACGCAAAGTGTTGATCGAGGAGTCGTGGGAGAGGTCGTCGGCTGTCGTCGGACGGCTGTCGACCGAGCTCGGGGCACGGGGGGGATCATCGGGACGCTCACCTTCTTGATTGCGCAGCGCGTCGTCCGCATCCTCCTCCTCTTCCTCCTCATCTTCCTCGACCTCCTCCATGGGCTCATCATCGTCGTCCTCCTCGTCCTCCTGGTGCTCCACCTCGTTCACTGCTTTCTTCTCTTCCTGCGCAGACGTCTCGGCAGGTTCTTTCTTCGCGATTGACTCCTCTTTTCCCTTCGTTTCGTCGTTCTCTGCGCTCTGTTGCCGATCTTTCTGCTCGGACGATGTGGCGTCAGAATTCTTCACCGCAACTGCCGAAGTTGTCGTTGTCGTCGCTCCACTTGGCGTGCTCAACGAAGGTGCATTGTCGTTCTTTGGTTCCGGAGTGATCTGTCGTTTCGGCGATTTGATGCTACTCGCTCTCGAGCTCAAGTCTCGTGGCTCGTTTTGAAGTGGATCCTCCGCGTTGTCCTGGGAAGAGATAGTGTCGCGCCGATTATTAACGGACGCTGTCGTCTCGCGCTCTCTATTAGCGGCATCCGGCGAGCGCGAGTCCGATTCATGAAAACCGCCTCTGAGATTTCTCGGTGAGCCAGGAAGTATCTTCCGTTCTTCCGCCTCGAGCCTGGACATCGACATGTCTTCTGGTTGATTTTGAAACTCTGTCATCGGCGCCGGCGCAACGACGCTGTCCGACAGACAACGCCGTTGAATCCGCTGCTCCTCGTCGTTGGAAGAATCACCGTCCGTGGACGAGGAATGCACTTCTACCGGCACGGCACATCTCGTAGGATGCTGGGACTTTCTCTTGCGTACACCTCGGTTATGGAAGGAACTCGAGTTAAGTGAATGTTGGTTCACGGAGAAGGACTGCTGATCGACCGTGCCCATCGAGTCGTTGTCCTCATTACTATCCGGATTGCTAGCGAGATCCTCATCGGCAGTGTCGCCAAAGTAGAGTTTCGGCCGCTTCGCTAGACTGAAGTCGGCCGGCTGTTCGTCGTCGTCGACGCGAAGCGGCAATCTGGATGGCAGATTGCTAGTTTCATCCTCCGCGACCACAACGATACCGCCATCGTCGTCGTCCTCATCTTCCTCGCCTTCCGGTATCATGCCTGACGATGCCTGAGTGGACGGCGAGACTGTGCCGCCACTAGGATACGAACTTCGTGCCGGTGTCGTGGTCGTGGTGATCGCTGCGCTCGTGGACATCGCCACCGGCATGGTCGTCGAGGCCGTGGTGGTAGTCGATAGACTCGCGTTCACCGACATTCTCTGCTGCAGAGCCTCGTCATACGGTCTGCCCTGGCCCTGCGTAGACGACAGATCTAAGTGCTTGAAGTCCAACGCGCATAACGAGGCTGGGGAGCGAAGATCCGGTGGCGGCGTGAGCAACGGAAACGTGCCGAACGGCAAATGATTCAGTCCGGTGGCCGGTACGGGGAGTCCGACCTGCGGCGGCAACACCAGGGCGTGCGCCATGGAAGAGCGGCCGTCGTGCGGCGAGATCTTGCGACGTAAATGCGGCGAGTGCAGCTTCGGATTCGGATTGGCGCTGTGTCGATTGCGCGATCTGCGCGAGCTGAACATCATGCTGCAACCCTTGACGGTGCACTGATGCATCTCTCGCAGATGCACCGCGCTGAAGTGGATCTTCAGTGCGCCCTTGTCGCAGAAGGTCTTGAGGCAGACGTTGCACTGCACGCGTTTCTTGCCAGTCGTGGGATTGATGAAGGGCGTACCGAGATTCGGCGGTAAGTTCGCGGCGGTGCTCCACTGACTGCCCGGTCGTTTGCCCGGCGAATGCGGCTTCCTGCCAGGTATACCGGATGGCCTGCCCAATGGTCCGCCCTGAAGGGACAACGGCGGGTGTCGTTGATCGGAAGAAATGATGTGCTTCGACAAGGCGGAGTCTCGTCTACTCAGATTCAGCGCGCTGTCCGAATTCTCCTCGTCGTCGTCGTCCTCTTCCGAGCCGAACTCACTGCTCTTCTCACCACCGCTGTGCACGTCCGTGGGTACAGTTAATCCGATCCCTCCGGGCGATTTCCCCATCGGTGGTGGCGGGAAGTGCGTCGGGAAGCTCGGTGGTAGCGCGCCGGAAGAGACAGCGACCGAGAGCGGATGGCCGAAGGTCAACGCCGACGAGGAGACAGGCGCGACCGGCATGTGCGGCCTCTGCAGCTGCGACGCCGCGGACGAATGATGGGGCGGACTGTGAGGACTCTGCTGATTCCTCATGGACTTCCGATTTTGCAGAAGCTGCTCCGCGGACGGCGGTGGTGGCGGCAACGGCGGAAACGCCGGCAATCCGAGAGTGCCCAGTTTCCGAAAGTCGAACGGTTGCATGCTCTGCAGTCGATTCAGCGGCGATACCGTTAGATGCGAGTCCAGGGAACGCGGTGGTGAATTCGCTCTGCTGACGCCGCCGATTGGATTCGTCGAGTAGTGCTTCTGCGCCGTCGGCGACATCGAGGAGTGCGAGATCGACGACGGCGGCGGGGGTGGGGGCGGTGGTAGCGGGGGCGGCAGCCGGGAACCCGGCGGCGGTAGCCCGCAATGTAGCATATGCAACGGGGGTGGCAAGTGTGCTAGTGGCATCGTCGGCGGCGAAGGTCGTCTGCTCGGTGACATAGCATCCGTACCCGGCGTTCCGGCGGCCAGCAGCAGCTGCTGCACAAACGGACGCGTCTCGGCGAACCTGAGGAACTGCTGTAGAACCAGCGGCTCCTCCTCAGCCGAGCAGATACTCCATCGGTCCAGCACCGGGCCGTTCTGCGAGTCCTGCGAACAGAGGACGAAATGAAGTATCTCTCTTCGAACTTGAAGAGCCCTTCCGTCGACAGATTAAGTTATTCTTAATCTTATTTTCTAATCTTAATCTGTATTTTTTGAGGATAACTTCATTCAAAGTGCATATATTTTAATTAATTTTTCTTGAGTTTATCTGTTTTCATTATTGAATAAAAAGTTATATGTTTAATATATAAATTACTGAACAATAAACTTTTTATTTGAAAACAGATAAACCCAAGAAAAATTTAAAAAATATAAAGGTAATATATTTTTGACCGGTACTGTAAAATAAATTAAGATAAAATAATCAAATAAAAAAATCATTTATTTTCGAGGGAGGCATTAGATGATTGCGTTTGTGTAATGTTGGGTATGTCAAAGTCATGTCAAGGTTTCTTTCAAGAACTTTTTTCAAATAGGAACTCTAAATTTTTATCATATATTCTTGTGTAGCTGATGTCGACACGTTTTTAAAATGGTATGAATAAATTCTTTTTCTTAAAAACTTCCTGAATCATGCGAGTCTTCAAAATTACATTAGCGTTGACATTTATTCGCGGTGTAGATTGCGCGATCAGATTCATATGTTTCCATGTGTTTTTACGTGTATCGTGTACCATAGATACGTCTATAGACACTTCTATAGCGTGTACCTTTCTCTGTGTTGTACATCTTTCTAGCACCTGCTCAAACGGGATTTGCCTCGTATCGCTTTATCGTTACTTGAATTTATTTCAAGAAAACGAGCGGAGAAAGAGAGAGAGAAAATAACTATACCATATTATATAAAATAGCTCTATTATCTTATCAAAATTTAGAAAATCAAAGCTTGTAAAAAATATAAAAATTCCATTAAAAATCACTTTTGTTCTTGAAAATACTTGCATATTTATATATTTATTTTCTTGTTAATGATGAACGTTGTTGAAAAATTATAATTATTATACATTATTTTCTTTTTAAGGAAAAAATTACTGAATTGTAATTATTTTTTATATACATAAGATTTTCTAAGCAAAATCGCAACAATGTATTCTGATAATTTATCTTTTTCACGATGAAACAAAGGACAAGGGACTTTTTCGAAGCGGTTTCCTACAACGTTCATTACCTGTCTTGGTAAATTGCCGGTGTTGACGATTACACTGTTTAACCTATGCGGGAAATTGCGTAAATACGCAAATCACGCGGCAAAGAACGCGCGATATCGTCGATCGATTCGCATAATCGCCGGCGGTGGACAATGATTTATTCTTATTCGGCTGTAATTATATCATCACGAGAAAAATGCTTCTCGTATTGTCAACCGCAGAAGGTCAGGCGTCCCGTTTGCGGTCCGTTACTTTTGTGAAATGGAATGCGCAAAAACCGGCTGATAAATAAAAAGGATTGATTGATGATGCTTAATGTAGCGGGTAATTAGTTCTGCTTTGCCTGTTAGCAGCGAGATTGCATTTAAACGCGTTAAGGATTTAACCTTGCATCTCAACGGATGTATTGTATGTACATACTCGATCTGTCTTCCTCTCGTACCTGCTATTAACGATCCCCCTTTTTGCGATCGAATTTCAGCGATTTGTCATCGCGCTCTATTAAAAGACCCCATGTATTTACGGATGTTTTGTACCTATTTTCAAAATATTGAGAATTTAATGAAAATTGTACAGAATGTCCTTACATATGTTTTAGAATCTTCAGTACAATTTTTAAATCGATTCACTAAAGCGTTCACAAATTATAAGGATTTTAATTTGCATCAAATTAACATGTGTTCTTATGGGAAACGTATAACCACGTCGATTCAAATGACAAAAACACATGGAAATAATATTCAGAATTTGTTTCAGAATTTGTTCAAAATTTGCAAAAGTTTAGATACAGAAGAAATATTTGGTCAAATAATATTATACAAGTACTAACTGGTTAAAAAGATATTAAATATAATTTAATGAAGTTAGCCATGTATCTGTCACAGGCGAAATTCTCTGCCAAAAGTTAATCATTTCGATTAACAAAATTCGGAATATTTCAATAAAAACGCAATAAATATTAAAAAATACATCTCTGCGCTGTATTTAACATCAAATTGTAATATTATATATTCCAATTAGTAGTTAACATCAAATTGTAATATTATATATTCCACACAATTTCTCATACTCAAAATACACCAAAAGTGGATATTTATCAATATTGATTTTCAGCTACTTTTTGCTGGGATTGTACATACAAAACATCCTTAACAATACGAGAATAATTTGATCTCTCGACAAATTCCAATCAATCTCGAAATTCGTTTCTCTTTCGCTGGAAATAAGTTAACGGGAGTAGTCGCAAAAAAATAATACGTAATTATATATTAAAAACACGCATTACATTATAATTTTCGATTACTTTAGGAAATATTTTCAAGACCTAAGAGTCGTTTCCTTCTTGTTTAATTCTCTCTATTTCCTCCGGATGTTTCTTTGTCGTGATTTCGCTCCGCGATCATGTTACTTGACAAAAGTTAAACTTTTCGTCTTGGCCCCTCTCGGTGAGATACGTATCCTGCCGAGAGGAACGTAAATCTGGCGATACGCTTTCGACGTTTCACACGATTCCACGTCACGTATATCGCGCTCGTGTGGAGTCACGGCTTCTTATAAATTCGGGGTGGCCGCGTATATGGAGCGTGAGTCTCTCTCTCTTTCCCTCTCTTGCGCTCTCTTTTTGTGATTTGTATATTTATGCATTCCGACGAGTCTCGCGGACGTAACGCAGGACGCCCAGCGCCGCGACGCTTTTCGCGTCCCGTGTATATTTCTTCAAGCACGCGCACGCGCCACCGCGTATGCGTACATACGCACACGGCCGGAAATGTGTGCGCGAAATACACTCGCCGTGACGGCGGACACTCGTGACCGCCGCCACTCTGGATTCGATCGCGGGAACGACGTCGTTATTTCTCGCCCCGGGCTAACCGCAAAAATAAAGAATGTCAGACGAATGCTGGCGATCACGCCGCCAGATATAATAGGCGCTGCCACAAAGTTTTTGTTCTCTTTGATAGAATCGATTTCGGCGATGTCATGGTATATTCGGCAGTTCTCGGCAGATCTTACGGAGCTATTTGTGCGCCTTTTTTCATAAAATAAACAGTATACATATATGTAAAATAAGAAGAGAATGCGTCACTTGTATATAAAATATTCTATAATTTAGTACCATAGAAAGAAGATATGTAGTCCAAACTGATCGAAAAATCTTAAAAAGAGAAAGAGTAATTGTGATCATTGAGAAAGAGGATCAATTATAATTGCATAGGAAAAAAATTATAGTCCAGATTCCTATTTTTTTATATAGTTATTACTATTAGAATGTCAATAATAATAACTTTGCATAATATAATAATGATTTTTAATATAATTGCCAAAAATAATTATAATTTATCATAATTACAGCTATTTTTTTCTTCAATGATAGTATATACGTATATAACATTTATTATAGAATAGACATTTATTAAATATAAATTAACAATGCATGGGCTAAAAAATTTATTCTTTCTGTTTAATTATTATACATGCGTATTAACGAGATAATATATATTTTATGAAAATTAATTCAGTTTATCAAGACATATACGCATACGTGTTGAGTAAAAATCCGATTTTCGCAAAGATGCTAAACGACGTTTGTGGAGAAAATGGACGACATGGTATCCAAACACGAAGTTAATTGAAATCATATGGATAGAAAGACAATGAATAACGAATAACGACGTACCGTTATGTTGCAAAGTATAATTTTCCGATTTTTACTCCCGTCGATAATCAAACGTCAACGCGACAGCTGTGACGTCCCCGTATATTATTTCTCTTTTAGATCGCGCAGAGATTATCGTTTGATGATGCACGAGTAATGTCACACCGTTTCTTATGTGTCCACAAGTGCACGACGTCCTCTCTCCGGCTGCTTCCCGCGATAATGGGCTTGTCTCCGCGTACGATGCGTGCAATTTAAGGATTTTTACGCGCGTCGTGACACCAGGCACGCGGGAATTTATCATGCCTTTCTTTGCGCGCATTCATTTTCCTCCATCGATCATCGCGCGGCCAAGCTGTTGTACAAGTGCGTCGAAATCGGTATTATGTTTTATTGAAAGTTATGTAAATTACCCTCGAATAACTTTACATATAATATGAATTAAACATATATATATATATACAAGATTCGGCAAATAAATTCCAAATAATCATAATTTTTTTATTTGACGAGAGCTCCTAGTCATCCATCGAATTAAAAAAAGATACATCTTTTTGTGAGTAGTTTGACGTTTTTCTGTAATTTCTTTTGCATACCAATCGCAATAAAAATTTATAGGTACTTATCAAAATTATGCTAGGTATGATTCTTATACACCGGCAATCTTCTGTCGTGTTCTCCGTCGAGATATGATCTAAGAATTCGAAAAAAATAAAAAAAAATGTGTGTTATATTCCCGAGACTTTACACCGCGAGACGTCTATCATTTTCTACAGTAGCTGTCGATTCTCGAGAGGCAATCTCGAAGGCCGTGCGGATGCTTTTCCCATAGATACTTGACGAGAGATTCGACGGTGTGCGCGTCATCATTCACCCGCGGCCGTATTATACACACATGCGTGACGTTCAAGGGGGAGGGACGAAAAAAGGGTTCCGCGAAGCGCTTAAACGCGCTTCCCTCTCGTCCTTACGTGAAAGGGATCCAAACAGTCGTGTCTGAGAACGCAAGACTACCGTGTACCGTGGGACTCGAATTTTAATCCCGCACGCGAATGAGGCTCGTTCCGACAACGCTCGACTTCCCTCCCTCTCTCTCTCTCTCTCTTCTCCAAATTCCGCAACGTGGAATTTCACCGTTTTGTGTTGCTCCCGAGTGTCCGATGGGACGCGAGACGTGTGGGCGGTGTAAATTACGAAAAGAAGCTTTGACGCGCGCAAGGAACACTAAGAAGACGAGAAAGATTCTTATTACAGTGTACATACATCTGAAATATACATATGTGTAAATCTGACAGTTATCATAATATAATAATATATTATATAGACATAATATACTCTTTAAAATTAAGAGGATGTCTTCTCATATGTGCTATTTAACACTGAAAATTAACTTGTTTTATAGTTTTTTTTTGTTATAAAAATTATCCAGTCTACAACGGTAAAACTTTCAAAAATTACTTATATTTGTTAATTTCAATTTTGAATGTTGCTTTATCGAGTAATCGCAATTGCAGAAGTATGTTGCTTATTAATAACAATAAATATTTAAAACTTATTTTCAACATTTAGTAGGTTTAATATTTTATAGATTTTTTGATGATAAAAATTATTTAATCTACAACAGAATTTCCAAAATCCTGTTTTAAAATTTATATTTTTTTCATTTTAATCTGGATGGTGCTTACCGAGTTATCCCAATTACAAAAGTACGTTGTATTATTATTAATAATAAAAATTTAAAATCTATTTCTAATATTTAATTAATTAAAAAATTCTCATATCTCTTAACACACAATTTTTTTAAATCTTACTTTATAAAGTGACAGTAACACCGTGAGTGAATAGAATAGAATGCGTAATATACACGCATAATCAAAGTTCGCTTTGTCGTTTGGCGATGCCTTTAATTAAATTTCGGATAGATGTAATTAATTTAAATAATAGCATGTGTACACGTCTTTCAACGTTTCACATATATACGAAACGCGACGCAGGACCCTGGGAACTTTAGTGGCTGCTATCCAAGAATAAAGGAGGCGTCAAGAACAAGAAGCGTAGCATTACTGCGTTATTGCATAATGGATAATTACGAGAGCCGAAGACGTAAGATAAACCTCGTTTTACTCGCTCGCTCATTACGTTTCTCTTAATCCTCTATGTCTCGCGTATGTTTCGCATAATTCTTGCTTCGTTCACGCAATTCCCTGTATACTGTGTTTATTTTGTATCATTACTCATTAATTGATAATGGGGATCTCGCTCAGTCTAATAATTTAAAAATTTTGACAAAATTTTCAGACTAATTTACGTACATGTATAGATCGATTTCAAAAATATATTTTTTCATTTTAATTTTCAATGCTGTTTATCGAATCACCGTAATTGCAGAGAAAAGAGTTTCATGGTTTATTAATAATAAATATTAAAAATTTGTTTTCAATATTTAATTAATTCGAAAAAATTCTCAAATTGCTTAATATATAATTACATATTTTTTAAAATTTAAATTCGACTTTACACGCGATTATAACACTGAGCGAGTATAAAATGCGTAACATTCCCTAATTATACCCTTCTATCCAAAAAGTAATGACTTTGAAAAATAAATTATATACATTACCTTACTTTCGGATAAAAAATAATCAATTTGCGATTATGTTAATTTATCAAATATTAAACAAGAGTCATACGTAGGGAAAATACATGGCACGGCGCGCGTGTGACAGACCGTTCCAGTCCGTGGCGCCATCTGGCGGTGCGTGCGATTGCGGCGCGAAGTACGACGCAATTCAGTTTTCACCGCGAAAGAAGCGGCGATCGACGCGACGGAGTAAGCGGAGGTAAAGGAAGAGGAGGAGGAGGATCAGTGGCGGCGGCGGTGACGGCAGCAATGGCATCCGTGACTGGACACTGCATATGATTTCACGGTAAGTGGGCCCCTGTCTTATTCGTGGGTAGAAATCGTAAAGATCTCGCGTGGATATCCGCCGCTAAATTGGATTGCAGCTACCTGCGTCTATCCTCTGTCCTCCCGCTCTCTCGCTCGCGCTCTCTCTCTCTCCCTCTTTCTCTCTCTTTGAGTATTCTTCTCGCTCGCTTCTCCTCGCTCTTTGTCGCGGCCACCGCAACTGCGTCGTTTTATTTCGACTTTACTCACGCGCTCTCGTTAGTGTTGCGACGATCGTCCGGACGAGGAGAAACTGTCGGCGAAGTCGCCGTAAGATGCGACGAGCTCGGCCGCCGGCACGTCGTAAAATGTAATCTCGATGCAACATGAGTTTCACCGAGGTGACCGGGAAAATGGCGTCTTAAGCCCGCGACTACCTTGTACTCGCGCGCACTGGGGATTTTACTTTTGCCAGGTTTTTAGGGAAGAAAAACAGGCCTCTTTAAATGCCGCGTGAGATTTTACAGATCCTACTCGAATATACAAACATCATCAATTTATATTTATATATTTATATATTTTGTCTAAAAATAAAATGGTTTATTCCAAGCTAGGAGGTGTAAATTTCCTCTTTAATATTTTCAATATTTATCCTTGTAAATTTAATTTTCATTCTTTTTTTATTTTTACGTCATCTTTTTGTATTAGACAGATAAAGCTTGGAGGCATTTAAAATTCAGCGTAAAATATGTATAATGAGAATACATATTCTTATATTATTTCATCTTTGTCTTTTATGTATATGTACATGTGTGCGTAAACTAAAGTTAAAAAGAATTTCAAAAATACCGAGATTACGTCATATCCTGTCAAGATGATGATTTACAAGTATGATCTCGAAACTGTGCGATACGCAATACGTTGATCTATTTTCTACTTACGTCACTTTTGTTCGGAACCTCTCTCGTATATCATACACCGCATACGCAAGATTCGCGGACATATGTGATCTTCCGTTAAACAGCTGCTGAAATAAATATCTTCGCGTAGATATTAATCGTAACGCGTATATCTCTCGTATTGACAAAACTCCGAGCGAGGGATCGATCGCTAAATGTGCGTCGAAAATGAATACGTGACAAACCGAGAGACTGAGGGAGCTTCGAGAGAGAGAGAGAAAGAGGACTCGAATTCACGTTGTAAGTTATTCCGGCCGCGAGCGATGCGATGGCCGGCCGCAAACATCGAAGAATGAACTATGTGACTCTGATCGCTCGATCTTGTACATTTAACGCTGACATTATCGTCGGATAATTCGCACCGAGGCTCGCCTCCGGGCGATCGAGACATCCCGAAACGCATTCCGACGCGCGTGTGTGTGCGTATCCCCGGGTCTGAGGGACCCCGGACTCGGAGCGCCATGTGAGATTTACATTCGGAACACGTTTCCCGTCGTCACATCCCGTGGTCCATGAGAACACCTTGCTCGTTCCACTCTTATCGAGGCCCGAGACGTCGCGGCTAATCGCTGACGATTAGCAAGGGAGTAACGGTGCGCCGTTAATGTAATATTAACGCGATTGGAATTTTTTTTTGATACTTTGCACACACGCCTCGTTAATGTTACGTTTTTCAAGATTCATGCCGGCATCGGTGTCAGTTGGCTTCGGTAGGCGAGAAAGATACACGCCTATTAGGAGAGGCGCGTTTTAGAACTCGTTTTTAAAACTCATCATTTTTAAAGCGCCCGAGTCGAAATTTTGATCCTATGTTAAACCTTAAATTCTGCTATATTAATAGAAGCTAAGATAATAAAAAGAGGTCTAATCCAAACATAAAATTTATTTCTATGTTAAACATAAAAGTGTCTGAAATTTCTATTTCCAATTTAGCATTAAAACAGGTTCTTTTTAACTTAGGAAACACGGTAGATTCAAATCAAACTTCTATTGAAACTTTAATCATCATATAAGCATACGTTTCATATAAAATTATTAATAAAATAATAATAATAAATAAAAAGAAATACGTAAGATGCAAATTATCCCTAAAAATAACATCAAAATAACATCAAAACTTTGACTCGGGTGGACTAATTATAAAATACTAAAAAAGAATCTTCTTTCTTTAAATTATAGCCAGAGATATATTGCATATGTGTGACAGATGTGAGAGATGATATATAAATTTTGATTTATCGTGATTTTCCTTCTTGCACGATTTTCCTTGTTTCACACGATATTTATAATGACTGATCAACCTTTCATGCATTGCGTTCAATAATTCCGTCTTACTGTCAGAAATCAAAGTCTGCTTCGGTCTCGCACTCTGTAATTTTTTCTCGTATCTTCTTTCTTTTCCTCTTTTCCTCCTCCCTTCCCCCTTTCTCCTTGACTCTTCCTGTTTACCTTCCTCCCGTCGTCATCATCGTCATTCCACCTCGATCGTTTCGGTAGCCATGTAAATGGCATGTCGAAGTTTTAATTCGCCGATTGCGCGCGCCCGATTTTGCGTTTCCGCTCGAATGATCGATCCGCGACGGTCCCGAGCTGATCCCTCCTCCCCCTTCCCGATTCGCCTCTCTTTCTCTCTCTCTCTTTCTCAAATATTCCGAGATCGGTATCCTCGAATCGTCTCTGCTCGAGATGTTCTGTAATTTACGGTTTTGGCTCATGCTCCCATCGAGGTGGAGTAATGACAGGTCGATCGGCTCCGGGCTACCATCTTTACCGATTTCCGTTGCCCGGCCCTTGTCTGCTTTACGACGCTACTTTCGATATTACGATTCCCCGCGAATGCCTCGCGCGACGACGATCGATCCTGGGTCAGGCGATCTTGACGAGTTTCGAATTCTGGGAGACCATCCGGTGAAGGACTTGTTGCCGTCGTCCTTGACGCTTCTGCCTGAATCCAATCGACAGTCGGAGATGCTTTGAGACTGATTGTGAGATGTGTATTGCCCGGAAATATCTCCCAGCGTCTTCGTTTGTAGCAAGAATATCTAAATTTCTAATATGCAGGTGTGATATTTAGCAGCTAATTAATTTCAATCGTCGACAATTTGAAACCATCATCAATTCTTGCGTAAAAAGTTGCCAACGAGTTTTTGCTCCTTCAATAATATCGTTATCGTTATCATGTTAATTGTAAAATGCAACAGTAATTTCTCGTGTATACATTTCGAGGAGATGTCTCTAATAAATTCATGCGAAATATGCGATTTAAGAGAATTTTAACACATTTACGTTTCAACTTTAATTTTTACTAATCATAAAGTGTATCAGTTTTTACGACCCATCGTGAAAAACTTTCATTTTCTCTCAGATAATAACGCGATTTTCGTTGAACTTTCCTCGTGAAATTTCGATTAGAAATTACATTTTCGAGAAAGAGTATAGCTCTTGTCGTTGTTACTCCTCATCGAAAAAATTGTACATTTCGGGAAGATCAAAGCCTGCAGTATAAAAAATGACAAATATATTTAACATAATCATCGAAGAAATATGAATAATGGATAAATCGTCATTTGTCATCGCGTCCATCAAAAATCCCCGTCCGAAGAATCATCACCTCACATCGGCGATTCTCTCCCCGATACCGGGAGGGTCTCCCGGCCACCGGATCGGAGATCGTCCGAATCCTTTCGACTCGCTCGCCGACGCGCAACTCGGTCGTAAATCTTGCGCTGCCACGACGAGGCGCGGTCTCGCGTTCCTAAGTTGCCTCTTCCTCCATCGCGGTATCCGTCGTAAAACGGCAGAGAATCGTCGGTAGTTAGTCCCTGTAAAATCCTTGTTGATTCCGCCGGGTCGCTGCAACTGCTTCCGTTGCGTACTCGACGCGCAAAATTGGCCTCCGCCGCGCGAAACGCGCTCTCGTCGTTCGCCAACATTGTTCTCCCTCGCCGAGCTCTCTGATTTACCGTTTCCACATCCACGAAGACGATGTTCTCGATCGCGCTCCCTCGTGTAAGGTATTCCGAAGTATTCCGAGCCATAAAGTGACTTGGGGCGGCGAAAAATTTTGCTGGCGAACAGAAGATGCAAATTCGGAGCACGACTCGAGAGTTCCTGGTTACTCGTAGAAACGATACCTTTTGTCATCGATCAGGAAGTCTCATTATTTCAAGCGTACACTTCCTAGTGTCTTTTTTTTTAACGATGTCTGTTAACGCTATTGTATTATGTATCGCGCGAATAGTTTACATGCCGAGAGACAAATCTCGTGTGCTATGTACATCATGATTCAGAAATCGTACGATTCCGTGACGAGAGATATCCCGATAGTGAGCCCGCTCCCAGGAGACACTATTGCAATATAAATCATGATTCGGAAAGTCTTGCGACTCGAGTCATAAAGCAACGCTCGATCGCGAATAGCTGACATACCAAGATGCAAATCCGGAGCAGAACCGAGGTCTCGATTTCTCATAGATCGCTCTCCCAACGTGACACTTGTGCGCTATAGATCATGATTCAGGAAGTCTCGCGACTCGGGGAAGATATTCTGGTAACGAGCCGTAAAGTAGCGCTCGACCGCAACAAGTTCGCCAGATGTGAAAGAGAATGCAAATTCGAAGCGAGGCACAAAAATCTCGTTAATTTCCGGTGGATCATTTCTTCGGTGCGATCCACTTTCGAGCGTCGTAGACGGGTGATTAGGAATCATCGGCTCGGTGAAAATGCTTCCATAATGAATCATAAAGCAACGTTTGACGGCGAGAATGCTGTCAATGACTCGAGGAAATGCAAATTCTAAACGGATGCTCGTACTTTTCGACTTTCCTACCGCCTACTGCCATCATAGATGATTGGAATTTTGCTACTCGAGAATCGTGACATCTCTAATAAGCGGCCAACAGAGTTTGCAGTTGATTCATATCTCAATGGCGCTTGATATGTAAATGTTCGGTAAATATTGTCTATAGCTATTATGAAATTCCATAGAAAAATTCGCCTCTTTATTTTCCTCTTACGTGAGAAATATTAAAAGCCGAAGCACACGTTTTAATTCTTTTTATTAATAAAATATATTTCAATTATAATTATCTAGAAACTAAATATGAAATTATTTAAAGCGAATGATATACGTATGTAAACAAATATATATTTAATTTTTCGAGGAGAGAGCAAAATTTTGTTCACGTGTCAAGCGATGCTACATTAGTTTGATAGTAATTAGGAAAGTAGCCAGAAAATACTCTCTGTTAGAGCCGTGGCGTTAATCTAATCCCGAGTCAACTCTCATTCCTGAGAGTTAGAACTGTGTCATTCACGGCGCTTCAACTCCTTAAAGACGTAACGGATTACTATCGAAGCGTGTATTTCGACGTCCGTTCCGGATAATCGCGTGTCTTCGTCTCCGACTTGCTTATGGCGACGAAATACCTAAACGGCGGTACACAAACGGCCTCTCTGCGCGAGTAACACGGGAGAAGTACGCAGCTAATAGAGTTTCTCGAAGTGTATCGTCACGCGAGCTCTAACAAGCTTGAATTTCGGTTTAAATTTGTTCGTCGAAACGCGAAAGTAAACAAAACGATAGCACAACACGCGTACATGGCCCGCACGTGTCACCGGCGGCGCTTCCCCTCAATGACAATCCTCGTGTACGTTCCGAGAGGAATCTCCGAGGCTCTCTTTTTTCGCGCATCGCGTGCACGAACAGGACCAAGGTACGAGATAGTACGAGATGTCGCGCGCGTTTTTCTCTCACACCTCGCTGAAATTTATTCCGATTATAAATTCCGGCGCACGCGCTCTTCGTATTCCACGCCTTTGCGAAGCCGCTGCAACGGATAAGTGCATCGCGGTGCGTACGTACGTATATCTCTACGTATATCCGTCTCGTCCGAGAGAAACCGGTTTCCCGTACGTTTTAATTTCACGCCGACATCGGCGCAATTCAGTTTACACGGATACTCCCAGTTTCCTAACGCGTGCGTTCTCTCTCTCTTGCGAGATTAACGCACGACCGCGCGCGTTTTCGTATCCTCGCAGCGGACAAAGTATACTGCCATACGTGTCGCATGAAATCCCCGAAGATCGGGGGCTTTTACTACGGCAATCTTTTTCATACTCGACTGTCTCGACGCATCATCGATTCGCAATTATCTCCAAGCCGAGATCGAAATGTAAATAATTATCAGGTGATGTACAAATCGTGATCCCTGCCCGTTATTTCGAAATATATCGCCTTCATTTCGATGATTCATATATACCGATACACGACCTGTCACATTAATAAGGACAAAATGAATTTTTAAATAAAATATAAATAATATATTTTATTAATATATTTTATATATTGTTTCCACTTATCGAGATTAGGTAATAATCGCGAAAAAACCAAGTGCAACAAGTTATTTATTTTAAAGTATTTTGCCTTTACTTCGGTCGCGCATGTAAGGAGTCTATACGTATATAAATATATACGTGTATAATATTGTAGATCTTTTGTAAATTTAGTCTTTTTCCAAAGAGATTAAGCTTTTTATAAAAATCCGGCCAGATTCAATGCTTCGCGTGTGAATTGACTTTTTATAAAAAAGCTGATTTTATAATGAACCTCTGCGACATATACATGAGGATTATTTATTTTGATAGAATGTCAAGGTCGGTCGTTTACTATCTCGATAGAGATATATACGAGGAATTATGGCTTCGTTATTCGAAGTGTTATTCCTGTCTCTATGTTCATTCATAGATTGCGTTGCGCGAAATCGTTTATTTTATAAACAATTAAAATACCGGCAATTGTCCGTCAGATCAGACGCGGTAATGATCGTGACAGAGTATGATACGAGAAACTATTGACTTTGTCCAAGAATGTCATTTCTATTTTAATCACTCACAGATTGCGCGTTCGGAGTTACATGTCGTGATATACGAGAAAAATAAGCTTTTTATGGTATGAAAATGGTTGATAATTATATATTTTCATGTACGTCTCATCAGTGATCGGTCATTATCGCGATACATCATGTTTCCATTGATAATTTTATTCAAACTGTTCGTTTTTCTATCCATTTCCACAAATTGCATTTTAAACGTTTTTATAATTACAATTGCACGCGCGTTATCATTAACGTCACAATAATTGTTAAGAATAATTATTTAGCGTGATTTGTCAATTTGCTTAAGAATATTTTTAAACAATCGATTTTTTCGATTCTACGAAATTTTTTATTAATTTTCGCTCACAGTGACTCGAAATCAAGTGCTCGAATTATTTAAACGATAGGATTTTTAATAATGATAAGCCTCATCTCGATCGATTAATGACGTTATAATTTCACTACTTTTTTCACTCATCGACACACTATTAAAGAAGAACAGTCCATCGATATATTCTGGTTCACCACCGGTTGATCCAAGGAAGCACGATGATCCATGGTGAAATCGGCAGCAAAAGTAGATCGTATATTTGATTGCGATCAAGACACGTTATCGATGAAAAAAATTGTCGATTAAGAAATTGTCACTCGATCTGTCAAAAAGTCCAAATCTCGGATGTGACATTTGCGAAGATGCGCTACTAGTCTCAACACACATAATTAACACAATTTTTTAACGTTTATAAGAATGTCATATTAAAATATGTGTTGCCTTCAAATCATAATAATATTTTTCCATCCCAGAGCATCACTTTCGAGACACTTTGATATGTTCGATTGTATTCGATTTCTTTTTTCGATAAAGTCCTCGATATTGAAAAACTACCGCTTTGTTGACGAAGTGACGGGCTCCAAATCTGAATCATTTCTTTGATCCTCCTCGCGAGAGCAGGTCTTTTCTTTCTTCTCGACGACCTCCTTCATGCCTTCCGTCCTTTTCGATGTAGCGAATGTGTCCGACGGAGGATTATCATTGAGATTTACATGTTACTACGCAGGTACCTCACTTGACGCCGATATCTCGATCTTCCGACCTTTGACGTCGTTTGCACCACTTGCACTATCGTACGATACACTTTCGATGCACTGTTCGCCGTTTCTGCTCTCATGTTTTCGTCCTTGACGGTTTTTTGATGTCACAATATAACACGCAATTGTATATTTTATAACCGTAAGATTATTTTAAAGCATTTTAGACAGAAGCCTTTTATTTGATTAAATTGAGATTAATATCCAATTGACACTCGTATTTTATTTTATCAAGGTTTATCACCGCGTTCGCATGTATAGAGAATTTTTCATCTTTAGATATAATTGAAAATATAATCATTATATAATATATTTATAGCAGCGACAATTTAAAAGATCCATACTCGCGTTAGCTTTTGAGAAGATATTTTTCGATACGGACTTGGTCAGATTGCCGCGAACTGTCGGATGCCAAAGCATTCGGAGCATCTATTCACAGAAGATGTCATGAAAATAATGATCGTCTCTAACGGTCGCTGTCACATCTGGAGGTAATCCAAGTGTCAAAATCGCGCTTTCGTCACGGCCGTTCGTCTCGTTACGGAACGCAGCTGATCGTCGCGCGCGTAACGTCAACCGCGTGTCTCTCAGGTAAGCGTCCAAAGTACGATACGTCAAGTCCCAGTATCGTCGTCACGTGGTGCGCGATCGCGACGTATCGTAGATTCGCGTCCGATCCGACGTCTCCCCTCGACGTAGGGCTGTTTCACGCGGCTCGCGCACGCACAAACGTACGTCGAGTGTGTACATGCGTGTGTCTGTGTCTACGTCGAATAAATTCGACTGTCAACTCACCTGCAGTATGTATCCTCGCGTATAATCCTCGTGGGTCCAACCGAAGGCAGCTAGGATACGTGTCACTTGCGCGGGGGGCAACTGGTTGAACAACTGATCGAGCAAGATCTTAAGGCGTATCGGCAGTGCGCGCGAGCCGTAGAGTACGAGGGATGCGACGTCAAACGCGGCCGTCGGCTCGACAGTCTCTGAAGCCGGTGGCCTCTCCTCCTTCTCCGCGACTTCGCCACCACCACCGGCACAACCACCTCCACTAGCACCGCCGCCGTTACGGTCCCCACCAGGAGCACCGCTGCCACCACTACCACTGTCACTGCCTATCCCTCCTCCTGTGCTACCATCCGCGAGTATCGTCGTCGTCGTCGTCGTCGGCGGCGGCGTCGCCGTCGTCTCCGTCGTCGTCGTTGTCGTCGTCGTCGTCGTCGTCGTCGTCGTCGTCGTCGATGATGCCGGGTGCTTTACCCTCCCTACGACGCTTTTATCCTCCCTACCAGCGGATCGAGGGCCGGAGACGACATCCCCACCACCAGCACCGCCACCGAGCCGCTGTTGTTGCTGTTGAGCCTGCTGCTGCTGCTGCTGTTGGTGGTGAATGCTTGACAGTCGCGCCAGCGCTGAAATACAGGTAAGTGGAAAAGAGAGAGGTCAGAAAGGATTCTCTGATAGCGTGCACACGCGCGTGCGAGCGCGTGTGTCGGTGGTGAACGTGGACAAACGTCCTCTGTCCCCACTCTACCTTGTTCCCCCTCGCGCGCCCCACCAGGCTCCTAAGCTCCGGGTACTCCCACCCCCGCACACGCACAAACACACGTACACGCAAACACATCTTTCTCCGTCGCGTCTCTCCCTTTCCGGTCGACTATATCGTTCGATTTCTCTCTTTCTCTGTCGCCCGGTCGTCCCCTCGAGCGGACTCGCATGTCCCTCTTCCCCCGTTACTCTGTCCTTCTCTCTCTTTCTCTCTCTCCGATTCTGTCTCCGGCATCGTCGAGGCAACCTAGGGTCGCCGTGGCACCGAAGGTACTTACTTACCCCTACCCGTCCTCGCGACCGGACCTATCGTCCCCACTCTCGATCGACCCTACTACTAGCACTCTGCCGGCGTCATTCCTACTACTACCACTATCATCGTAATACTACTACCATTGCCGGCGCCGTCGCCGTCAGTCCGATACCACCACTAGAGCCGTGCCACTACTATGTATGCCGAGTATGTGAGGACGACTACGACGAGAGTCGCGCGGCTTATCCCCTCCATCCGGATTTTCTCATGAGACTCCGGCATCCATCAACCTGCTGCTGCCGCCGCCGTCGTAACGTCTCGACTCGTACGAGGACCATCCGCACGCTACCGTCGCAGAACGGCAAGGAGAGAACAATATTATTCGAAGGTACCCTCCTCTCGCACCGCGCAATTTCAATCGCTTAATTCCGCTGCGATCCTAGTGCGCTTCAGGATGTATATAAGGTAGTTTTCCCCCGAATTTCATAAAAAGGCGAAGAGCTGTATCGGTTACATCGGCTGATACTTTTTTCTTGTCATTAGCAAAATAATGAAGACAGAGGAAAGAATTTTTGCAGTTTTAAATCCATTTAGATGATTTGTATTTCGCGACAGAATTCCATGTCTTAGGATATATACGAAAAATATCTAATTACATGTGAAACATATTAAATGGAAGCTTGAATTTTTTCGCAAATTATTTAGTGAAATTTAGTTTCTGATACGAATATCATTGAAAGTAATACGATTTATATAGACGAGATAATAGGATTTCGTCATATAATGTTTACAGTGTATGTCTTTGTACAGATTTCAATTTTGATTCAATGTTTGACTTGTATGACAGTGAGATCAAAGCAAGGCACAACACACTTCTGAATATTATAGTATATATACAAATGTATATGTAATATAATACTACCTGTTCAAAATGTAATATAGATTACTTTGTGCAATGTTCAAATCATTCGATTCGAATTGGACTTTTGAGAAAAAAAATTAATATTATGAAGGAATTAGACAGTCATAAATGATCTTAATCTCGAATAAATTTAACTCGACTTATAAACTAATGTTATGTAACACAATTTTATCTTATTATTACTTATATCGAATAACACAGAATACGCGTATTAAATGCACAAATAAAAGAATATGCATATATTAAATGCAATTCGGGGGTTCGATTTTTTCAAAACAATAGAATATATTATCAATTCCATCGATTTCAACAAAATCATTATAACGCGATTATTTATCGGTGATCCGATTCTATTGGATCACGATTCCTTGCTGCGGTATCATTATCGAAAGAACGCGCGCGTGAGAGCAATCGTGATGTATATAGGATGCATTTTATATTAACTCTTTCTATCCCCTTTCACCCCCACCCTCTTGCCTTTAAATTAATAATCGTAGGCCACGTTACGAACGTGGCGCGAGATCGGGCGTGCGATAAATCGCGTATAATAAGTCTCGGATAAACGTATGACAAATCGACGTCGTATCGTATCGTCAGGAAATCGATAAGGTCGGAGATTTATTGTTACCTTGAGTGCGCAGCGTTCCCTAATGAAGCAAAAGCGGATCATCGCCTCCGCGTGCCCCGATATCGCGCGTTATTATAATAATCACGGTCGGGAATCGCGTTTAAAGAAAAAAAAAAAAAAAGAAAATCATCGACGCTTTCTTGGACGTCGACGAAGTTGTGTGCGCATCGCACGCTCCGTTGTGTGGATGGAAACACCCATCCACGGAGACCGCGCGGACGCTTTCCCTCTAGACCACGTCACGCTTTTCGCACCTGACGATTACTATCTCGGGACACGAAAGTTTATGGACCTCCTTACAGTCCCGCGGACTTAGCGCAGATCGTATCGCGAATCGCGTACAACGCGGTGTTTCGCACACGACGAAAATGTTAATCGTGTGTTAATACACCTTTCTTATCTATCTCCCTCCGTCGACCTGAGTCCGGCACTTGCCAATCGAAAGTGACGGTCAAGGAACTCGTCGCGAAATAAACGAACGATCGGAGATGAAGTGACGCAATTATTTTTTTCAAAGAGGATATTGCGATTGTTTGTTCTCTCTCAAGTCGGAATCGTAATGTTAACAGGTTGTATTAATGTAATAAAATCTACTTATTTTTAGGTTTGTGATTTAATTTGATCGATTAAAAAATCAATCTTTTCGTTATGAAAATTTAATAATCAACTATTTTCACGACTTATTAATTTTCAACCTTACGCTAATAATAACTCTAAATTCAAATTCTAGAAATAAAAAGATTGTCTTAAAATAAATAGAAGCTATATATACTATATTAATTTGTCTTATTACAAGTTTTATGATTCGGAAATATTCGAAGAGGAATTTGAAAGAGACAACTAAGATATTATATATAATTTCGCATTGTCGTGTTAATTGGAAAATCGGCCGGATCCATTACGTCATTGCTTTTTGTGCAACCGATAAGATTAAGGGAGCGTCGATCTTTACTCGTGAATGTCGTTATAGATGCCATATCGAGGGGAGACTCCCGACCGTCCTCGCGAGCGGTTTCAGCCCTCGCGGCAGGACTCAGCGTGGGATCAATAAAAATCACGGAGTCATCGCGATTGGGCGCCACTTGTCATTAATGACTATCCGATTTTTCGATTTAATTAAATGGCAATGACGATCTTGCCATCTAAATGTCGACCCCGTCTCGCGATTCAGGCACGCCACGACACATTTTGAATTAAAAATTGTGACATTACATAACGATAAAAAGACTGCACAAACAATCTTCTCACCGCTCCAAATATACATTGAAAATCGCTCACGTTCCGCTTTAAATAAAATCATTAATTAAAAACAGATCCGCGGTATAATCGATAATCCCTATTTTGCGCGCACAAGATACCGCAGGAACACACCGCTGCTGATTATAAACATACATAACCGCGCGGAGAAAATACGCGGCCGAGAATGTTGAATATAAAAACAAATCGCGTCAGTCGGTGGCGTACGAAATCGCATTTCCCGCGGCAGTGATAAACAAAATAGAATTATCTACGGACCGTCGCTATTTACCCGATCCTTGTTTTATTTCCCCTGACAGGCGCGCGTTGTTTTTTTGCGTAATACCCCGCGCACGCGGTCGAAGCCAGAGAAAATCAACGGGTGCATGTGTGTCTGCGTGTTTATGTGGATGCGCGGGTGTGTCAACGAATTTTTCCGCGAGCATGTCCACATATCGAGGGGACGGTAATCCGATATCCCAAACGACATCCCCGCGTGCGCTTGATTTGCGCGATATAAATGAAAATTAAACGAATCGCTCCGCGTTCGCTTTTGTTCGCGCTTAAATTAACGAGCCCGAAATATTTGCATCTTCACGATCATCGTATATCATGTCGACCCGCGTTTTATTTCGTTAATGATATGAAACAAATTTTTTTTTGAAAGCGATTTTTTTCTTTAAAAAACTCAAATGATTAAAAAGAAGTTATGTATTGTATATAACAGATATTGTTACAATAATATATTGTACAATAGATATTTTAATTATATATATATAATATATTATGTAATTTTATAATTAATGTATTTAATTATTATATATATTAAAATTAATTATATTGTTATATATATTATAATTATATATGGTATATAACACATGTTGCTATAATATACATATATTATATATAATTAGAAAACTATTAATTTTTCAATTTTTTTCTGGTTTCATTAATGTGTTTCGAAATGAGAAAGAGATTGTGTGTATTTTCTATAAATTCCTGTGTGACTCGAATGAGAATGCGTCCTTTCGATTCTGATTCAAATAATAGAGCGGAAAAAAGTGTGCGAATCAAGAAAAATGGCTCACGCAGGGTGCTTTAATCCTATCTCCGGAAGCGGTGCAAAGTCGAGGAATTATCCGTCGTTATTTACGTTTTCCGTCTCTTTTTTCCGTGCGTTATACTTTCATTTTTTCGTGGCATTCTCAGAAAATTTCAAACATTATCGATTGTAACAATTTATCAGACACTAGTTCGATTAAGAAGACGAATAACGCAATCAAATCAATTACGCTTAACGACAGAATTGTTCTTTCCGCGCGATGGATACCAATATCGTGATCGTTGAGATACGCTCGCTCTTGAGTAAAATCTCTTCTCAGACAAACACGATTACACCGTCGATATGAATGCCTGCGGTATTTTCGCTGGCTACTCGATGCTCCCGGCAGATACCCTTCGACATTTTCGCGAGCGGAAAGCCCACATTGCCGCAAGTCTATCGACAGTTTTTTGTTTTCGTTTTTTTTTTTTAACGAATGTACATCCCGCGGTGTTTGCGGGGGCGGCTTTCGACCCTTTTCGAAAACTCGAAAGCCTGACGGCCCGGTCGATCCCGAGTGCGCTCGGCCACGGAATGGAGATTCGAGAGTTTGTACGTGTATGTATGTGTGTATATATACATGTATATGTATATATATGTATATACATATGTATATAACTGCACGAGAGGACGCCCATCGTGGGATGTAATATCAATACGCCGCGGAAGCTGGATAGTCGCGTCTGATTTTCCGAGCGCATCGGCACGTGGATAATGTTTTAATGGAGTTTGCGGAGTGCGAGGAGAGCAGGAGACACAGAGAGAGACAGAGAGAGACAGAGATACTTGGCCAGGGTTGAGGCCAAGGGTGAAGTCGGCACACGGTTTACATACCATTTACTCGCGCCCTGTAACCTCGCCGAACGCTTGTTTACAGTGCTATACAAACGGCATTGCCAGATTGCGATGCCGATCCCATCACAAACTCCTATCGTCGCGAGTATTAAATAATTTTCGAGGTCTTTCCTAAAAATTCAATTATTCGAAAGAATAATTTTTCCATTTATCAAAATTAAAAATAATAACAATTATGAAATGATAACATTGGCGAGTAAGAGCTAATTGTGGTAGATGCGGCATAGGAAAGAAGAGAAAACATGTTTTTTCTTTTATTAATTGATGTTTTTTAAAATTCTTTAATTTTTCTTCCATTTACGTTATCATTTTTTTCATCTATTTTAAATAATTTTAATTAAATAATTTTTAATAGTTTTAACTTGAACCATTCGTGGAGCACTTTTAAATAAAAATCATTTATCAATAGTTTGCTTAAAGACAATGAAAGATAATTTTATTTTGATTAATTATCTTTTTGAAAATGACAAATTTGATTATAAACTGCATTAACATTTGTTACATACCAAAGCTAATATCACTTTTTTAACAAATATTTTTGCAGAGAAAATTATTTCGTCAGATATCTACGTACATAAAAGTATTTACCGCTCAATGATATATGGTAAATAAATGCTTTATCGTAAAATGTAATTGTAATTTTTAATTGCGGTCATTTTTCCTATGAAGATTAATTAGAAACGATTTCGTATGGTTCTCATTAATTAGTAGAAAGTTGTACGCGAAATTCACACCTATGATGATAAGATAATAAAACGGTACATTTTCATACATGCACTTTTAAATAAACAATTGTAACGACGCTAATGTATAATTATTTGAATATTTTTCGGAAGCCTAGAATTGATGAGATACAACAAGTGATTCGCGACTAGAAATTGCATTCAATTTAGAGACCGGCGTTCAAATCTGCGCCAACGCTATTGTGATTTATGTGTGTGTGGCCGCGTTTATAATGACACTTTCAATCCGACGCCGGTCGTCCATTGGCGGCGGGCGGTTGCGATTATACCGTCCGCGCAAAGTAAGCAAGAAGTCACTTATTACGTTGTTAGACAAATTACACGGATGGAGTTTGCGTAATCCCCGCACCGCGGACTTCCTTCGGCGACTCGAAACCTCTCCTTTGTCTTATCTACCTTCTCTCTATCCTTGCCTATACCTTTCCGAGTATCAGCAAATTCTGGGCACGCAAAGGAGAAGAATAAAAAATAGATGCAATGTTTCGAGCAATCTGATTGAAACCCTGTCTCGGTTTTTTTTTAACCATAAGAGAGGGCCTGGTGGATTATCTGTGTCAAAAATTAATAATAAATCTAATACATTTCGAGATTCATGAATTTGACATCGCACAAAATACTTTTAGCCTTCAAATATAAAATTAATTTATGAGCTGAAATAAAAATTTGCTCTACAGAATTAAAATTTTCACATTCATGAATTTTATCGTATAATTAAAATTGTGATTTATTTCATTAGTCATAAAAAAGTTAGTTCGATGTAAAATAATATTTACACACGAAATTTTGAGATTAAATTATTATATATCTACAGAGCAAATTTTTACTTTAATTCACAAAAATTATTAATTCTACAATATTCTACAATAAAAATTTGCTCTACAGAATTAAAATTATCACATATTACAGTCATTAATTCTATATTCTACAAATCTTCTATAAATTATATATTCTACAGGGCAAATTTTTACTTTAACTCACAAAAATTATTAATTTTATATTTTACAAGGCTTAAAAGGTTGAAAGTTGCACAATGTCAAATTCATGAATCACGAAATGTATTAGATTTATTTATTTATTTATTTTTAACGTAACAGATACGTCCAGTTAGAAAAATTTTGCGTATTTATTTATAAAAAAAAATTAACGCCCCAAACCTTTTTTGACGATCTGTTCGTGAAGTCTAGAATTCGAAGTCTAGATTCAACTGACCTACCTATTGAAGACGAATAATCGAATATCGAGTCTCGAATCTCGCTTACGCATCGATGGTCTCAAATTGCCTTTTCGTCCTCGCGTGAGACTTTATGTCTTCTGCCATGGCATTTCGCAATGCCACGCTGGAACAAGACGGTTATTACGTAAAAGTTGGCTCATAGTCAGCCCTGACACGATCCTCGCGCTGAGGAGATCGATCGTGCTACCCGATCGCTTTACGGAAAGTTAACCAATACCAGCATGCCGGAGGAACCCCCACGAAGGACGAATAGGCGGTCACCGTGTCCCGCGCAATCGCTCGCACGAACGTGTGTAAAAGACACCGGTGCACGACAAGAGTTGAGCGACCATTATCCTGAGACAGATAAGATCTACCAGGTGTCCGGTAAAAAGGACGTTGCTATCTTCTGCGATGTGTTTTGATCGTGATGTGATGATAAATCAATGTTGCGTGATTCCAGCCAATGTGATTGCTCTTATATCTCTTTAATTTACTTTATTCAGATTATACAAAACAAAATGCACACACACACACACACATTCTGTTATGCAAATATATTGCCTGTGTTAAATACCGAGTGTGCGACTCATGAGCGATGAAAGTAAATTAAATGGTGAATAAAGCATTGATAATTATGATTCTGATGCAACATATCTTGAAAGAATTAACGCTTCAGTATTATCACATATTTTTAAATACTATACTCGCACCTGCTGTTTCTTAACATTGTTCGAGGTATGTTGCGACAAGGCAGTCGTTGGGAAACGAAGAAAAGAAGCCGCTAATTATCAAAACTATCATTTGTTACCGAACGTAGGGCGGTCGCATTCTCGGCATGGGGTATTTGATGGGTTTTTTGACGGTCCCAATCGCGTTGTTAACTTCCTTTTTCGCGCATCTTCCTAATTGCCTTTTTACAAACTCTATTTTTCAACGTGCATGAGGGATTGTATCGATAATAGATGCATATTATTACATGCAGTTAAAAAATTATATTTGTTTCTTTTAGGCTCCTAAAATTAAACTGTTAACCTGTTAACTCTATAAAGTAATTTTTTAACAACTGGAAAAATGTTCTCGCTCTAAAGTATCATTGATTGACACCTCTGATGCGCAAGTGTCAGTCTCGGACTTTCACTTGGGAAATATTTGCTCAACAATTTCAGGAAGTTAGTGTCTCTTCAGCACGACAATGCCACAAAAATCGCAGAGAAAACCCATGATTTGCATGGTTCACGCGGTTTCGTCCCTCTTTTCACAGATGAGTCTGCGACAGGTTTCATTTCTTTAGTTATACTAGCGATACTTCACGCAATCTTTCCTTCGTGTTTCCATGGTATTCTCTTCCGCGGGGTATATTTCTCCTCGAGCGTTGAATAGCGCGGACAATGCGGTCTCGACTCTTGCTGAAAACGCGTCACGCCCTGCGAATGAAAGCCGTACGAGCGTTTCACGGACCTGATTGTCCGATCCTGAGAGATCGCCTATCGACTTGTCTGATCGCGATGCCAGTTTGATATATAGAGTATGGGCAACAATTTCGACGAAAGGATTTGATTGTTACATTCGAGCAAAATTATATTCTTAAAACAAAACGAAATATATGTTAATGATTTTATTCATTTTCTTATAAATAATTGCGTCATACAAAGAAATGAAAAATATCAATTTACGATACAACAAATAAGATTCCATGTGAATTCCCGGAAAAAAAGATGAAAAAAAAAGATTAAAAGAAAGGTGCAAGATTTTACGACTGAAGAATTATACAAAACACTGTATAATTTAACTTAATGGATTCATTTATCTTCTTTTTCTGTTTATAACATCGATAATTCGATCAAATATTCCTATGCCCATAGGATTTTCACGCCGCTGTTTTTTTCCAAACGCATATTGTTGATGCAATGAATCCGCGAAGTCCCTGTAGACCCAGCGCGATTACAATCGGTTTTTCGCACCTCATATTTTCGCACAACGTTCGACGGATAGCAGGGCGATTTCCGGCTACTCCCGAGGACGATCGTTCTGCTAGTTCGCGAAAAATTCGCCGAAAAAAAGCGATAGGAAAAGCCGCCACTGCCGGCTTTCGTTTCGAAAAGGGGAGAGTAAGGGATGGCTATTCGCGAAATCCGGAATTATTTTTGCGCGTCGACACGCGCTGCGCTACGAAGGGGTTAATTTTTTAATGGACGCGTGAGCGTGCGTAAAAAATAATTTTCGATCTTTCAAACTTTTGAGAAATATGGAATTATAGTCATTGCGACTTACCCTTAAAATAATGCATTTTGAGTTAGCTATCTCAACAAAAGATGTTTTTTTTTTACGTCTTATTTAATATAATGTAGTATTTATTTATTATTATTCGCATTATTCCGTCCGTACGTGTACACGATTATAACAATTAAGATTCCACATTTCTATGGTCAAAGCGGAGAACTTTACGGGTTTGCCGGGCTCGGTTCAATTCGACGTCAGGTGTAGGATCATCTCTTCGCAGATCACGCCTGGTTCGTTGCGCAAGGCGGTCGCAACTTGGACACGAGCTGATCATTAATTTTACAGCCGGATTGAACACGGAACATCGTCGGGATAGAGAAATAAATCGGCGATACTTTGTCCGAGCGTTCTATTGTTCTCGCCGTCCTCTCATAAACTACAAATCGGAGAAAACGATCAATTAAAGACATTAATATTACATCGACGGTAATATTAATAGCAATATAAATAATGTGATAGAAAAAAAAGAAAAAAATCATTGTTTTCTTACGCTCGCCCCATCGCAATTTCATCGGTATCCAGCTGATGCAGCTTTAACAGTAGCGCAATATTTTCTCTCCCTATCGACTTATCCATCTATCGTAAAGAAGCGGCGCTAATTTACGAATGAAGAAAAATCTACGCTCGAAAATCTCTCTGCGATTTGGAAAGCGTGCCGACGATGAATCTTTAAAATGAGAGGACGTTGCGGCGGCAGAGCGCGGGAAAGACAATGTATCGCGCCACACCGCGCCTGCCGATGCAGGTATATGGCCCCGCGGCTTTATATATCGGGCCCCTCTTTCTCATCGCCGGAAAGCCGACGATTAGGCCAGTTTTGAAACGTAATGTAGCCGCCGTCACGAGGCCATTTGTCTTGCCGCGCGTTGGTGGACGTCGCGCTGCGGGATATATATTCTGTCTCGAACTCTGGAGGAGCGAATAAGAGCGAGGAAGAGAGAGGGAGAGCGAGAGGGACCCGCAAAATAATTGTTCGCTCGATGAGATGAGGGGCCTTACACACGGGTCCTTACGAACGACCCAGAGCGACCCAATTCGATGTACTTTTGTGATCCAAATGGGATGAGTCAACGATTGATGCTTGTGCCGGCCATTGGCTCCTATCGATTTTGCCGCCTGTCGATGGCTTTTTCGTTCTTTGGCCTCCGTCCGCCTCGTCGAAATCGTCTTCCCTTGGAAGGAGTCGTCTTGGCTTTTTTATCGCGGCGGATCGTGTTCTTTCAGTGAGTCTGCAAATGGCATCTTTTTGTGGTCGCGAGCGAGGACTTGCGTTTCATGCGTCGTAGATATGTCTTTTGAAACTGTAGCGAATAAATTGGAAACCGAGTGTATCTTGTAAGGCATCTTTATCGAAATGGCATCCAAAATTTGAATCTTTTATAGGTAGATTAAAGAGTAATAATTAATAATTTCCCCAATAATTAATTTTCCTAATAAAAATCAATTATCTAGCACGAGCTGAAACATTCTCCTCTAAATGTTGTCGCGATTATCACTAATAACTTACGGATTTCGGCGAGCGCGGTTCAACAAGTGCCGTTCGTACGTGAATGCGAATGGAATTCATCGATTCATCACATATATCGACGGTTTTTGCTCCTCCGAGCTTCCGTTTTCATTTCATTCCTCCCTTCTTTCGTTTTGCTCGTTGCTCTCGCGATCGGGCGATCGGTTTTTTTACTTCGCGGCTTCGCCGTCCACTTCTTCTTCCTGCTCCTCATCCTCGGGAGAATCCCGTGAGATACGAAGGATTAAAAACCACGAATGTATACATATCACGGACTGGTTTCCCGAAAAGCGAGCCAATCACTGGCGCGGACGATTTGACTCGGTTCGAGATCCATTTAAACAACGTAAAGGTCAAATGACACGACACACGAACGACGAGACGACTAGAGATATACGATGAGATAAAAAAAAAAGAAAAAAGAGAAATATAGAGGCAAGACACAAGGTTGTCGGACAAACGCAAGATGGACGTGTCCTGTCGTGCGAGTCCTGCGTCGCGAGAAGGATCCCTCAGCTTTGATGTGACCGCCATCGGGCTTCCTCTGCCTCCCCCGACCGATGACGAGGACTCAGCCATGCGAGATGGCCGTTTGACATTTTCACTACGGGGGACGAAGTATGATAATAATAGGTTTAACTCCGTCCCCGTCAGAGCCCCGCGTGAAATTGTCTGGAAACCGGCCCCAGTATATGTCTCTGTCGTCGATTTTTCCGGATCCACGATCTCGACGTAGATGTGGACCGATCGCGGGATTAGCCAGGCGAATGTTAAACGGATTCTTCCGCCGGTGTTTCGGTGCAATCTAGCAAAAACAGAAGCCAATCTCTTGTAAGAAGACAAATCGAGTTGACTTGACAGGTAAAGCTTTGCTGGGTATGATATTCGCTGGTATTTATTGGTTCTTATTGATGCAGAAGATTTCACTTTCTGATGCACAGCATCTTTCCGGACATGTTAAAAATGTAAAAAGCCCCTAAAAATTAGGGAGATATAAAGCATAAATTTGAAATAATTTTCCTTTTCACATCAGACTCTCTTCTCTTCATTCCGAATTTTCCGAAGCTACGATAATTTGAAAGAATATTATACTGTTGATTGATGTGCAATGATCTGTGTATTAAAAAAATACAATTTTAAACCGATGTTCAAACGTTGAGAAGAATAAATGCAATTTTACAGTTGTCTTTGAGAAATTTTCGACGGCGAAACATATAAAATGCTGCCTAAGATTAATCATAACAAGACTCGCGTTCTGTCAATCGTCGAACCACGTGGCATAAAAACGATAAGTGCCGCGTTCTATCGATCGAAGCGGCTCGTGCGGCAATTAATATCTATTATAGCGGCGGAAGTGAGAGGAGCGGCGTGTGATCGCGCCGGGGAAGGACGAGAGCGCGGATGACGTGCCAATGACGTCACTGCCGGTCAACTACAAGTATTTCGCATTAGCCCTCCCCGCTCGCCGGTCGCCGGCTAATTAATTGGGTTAAAAAGACGTTAGGCGAATTGATCGGTCCATTCAAAGGCGGACGCGGCAGCATCGACGTGTGCGCGCCGAGATAAAGTTATTATTCGCTCGTATCAATTTGATACGCCTGCGCGATCGCGTGCCGACGCGCTATATCCGCCTTATCGTTTCAATTTGCTCTCTCGCGTAGATCGGGACCGTTCATGGGAAAAACAGTCGTTCGAGCCGCGGCTCTTTCCCGCAATAACTTTCGTCCCCGTGGTGTGCGTCTCGATTTTTTTATTAGACCTCTACTCGAGAAGATGGGAAAAAATACGCAGATCGCTCCCCAGTGTGTGAAACCAAACAGAGGCCACGAACTTCTCGAAAGATTTACGGGGGGGCTTAATTGACGAACCGTTTAATTTTCGCCCATCGATTAAGAGTGTCGGTAGTTGATTATATTTTATAGGAGTGACGATTGTAAAAATAGATTAGATAAGGTTTAATAAGATTAATGAGATATTAATTTAGGATTAATGAGAAATTTATTTTATTTCTATGAGCATACATTTATTTTTTTATTCTGGTCAATCAGTTTCTGAAACCAGGCAGCGAAAAGAATTATGTAAAGTATGTTTAAAATCCGGAAATAATATCTTTGGAGATAAACTTTCGGATTACAGCGCTTTTTGTAGTGTCTTCTTTGAGGTTCTCTCGCGCGAGTAACGAGCTGGCGAAATGGACAAAAGAATTAGCGAAATATTGCATCCTTGCGGAAAATCGTTTATATGCGAGGAAAAACGGCGTAGCGCAATCACGAGTTTACATGAAAGGCCCCCCACATACCCCGGACAATCGGGGTCTGTTATGAATTTTGGAAAACACTGTATCGTCCGCAAAAGGCCCCCGACAGTCTTTTGTTTGCCTGTCACCGAATACTTTGGAGATCCCTAGGGAGTCCCAGAGAAGATCAAATCTTCTTCACTTCGCGTAGCACCATCTTCGTTCTCTATCATCTTTTTGTCTCCGTGTCATCGTCGTATATTCCTGATTCAAAACCAGGAAGAATGCTCGCAATGACTCTTCTTCGTCATCAGTAGATGTTTTCGAAACGATAAGAACAAAATTTCTCGGTTTATGTTTCATTTTAGATGCCGATTGTCTTATATATGTACATTTGCTTTTGTATATAGTATTTTTTAAATCATTCATCCATTAGATTATACGAAATATCAAGATTAATCATGATATTGAGACAAGATCAAGACAAGATTTTTAATTAATTATCAAGACAATGTCAAGATTGAAATTATTTAAATTATGGTCTTGTCAAGATTATTGACCTTTGAAAAAAAAATTAAAATATGTACATTCGTAAATTAGATGAAAAAAAAATGATTATATTATATAAGAATTTAGAAAGTCGTGTGTTTAATAGATAAAAATATTTATATCAAGAAATTTAAGAATATTTAATACACAATAAACAATATAAAATTTTACACAATTATTTATCTACACAAAACTTTGAATACAATACATGGTTTCTTTGATTGTATGGATGAGCTATATTTAGCTTAATTACATTCTGGCATCCTTGTATCTGTAACTGCCTTCGTATATAAAGGTAAAGAGAATTCGTATATAAAGATAATGAATACACATATATATTATATTAGAAAGTAAATAATTAACACATAAATAGTTATCCTAAATTATAAGGCTTATGTTAAATATTACTTTAAACAATTATTTAATATCCGACTAAAATTGATAATAAAATCGAGACAAGATAAAGATAGATCTTGTTATGATTCAAGATCAAGACAGTATTTAAATTTTTGAAAATTTTTACTCAATACCAATATAATATTATTACGAAAAATGTTTTGTATCTTATGCAGTCTCGTTCGCTATAAAAGATCGACGGCGAATAATTAATCGATCGCTAGCCGGAAGAGAGTTTATTCGATGGCACCTCCGACCTCTGATTCTCACCGCCCGAGAAGGAAGAAGATTCGCAGGATGACGCGCCTCGCTCGCTCGCGAGTTCTCGAGGGACAGGAGGGACGTGGATATAGAGACCTTAAGGCACAATGCGACGCCTGTGGGTTAGCATTGACAGGAAAGGGCCGTGTCATCCCAGCCATGATACACCCCATTGTGCGCCCAAAGGACTTTCTGGAGACTGCATTATCGTTCCTACATCTTTTTATTAGACCGCTGGTCCTGATTTCTCTTCTCTCCACCCGGCCCCTGTTTCTCGCTGTACCAAGAGAATATATGCAAGAGACGATGCTGCTGGGTACACACCATACACATACGCGCGCCGCGATGCGTCAGCAAGAAATGGGAGCTGCATCTCCTCTCCCGCTCGAGACTTCCTTTCGAAACCCGGCGCAGAGCTCACCGCGTGAGCGTAATTAATTTCGTCGGCTTTGATGGCGAGAATAGGAGCCGATATCGGAGATCATCGGGAAACGACGCGATTTCAAGTTGAATACAATCGATCTTCTTTTCAACGGAATAGGATACGTGATGCTGATACATTAGAAATCGAATGAATTGATGAGGGTCACTAGGCAATATTCACTTTACACTTTACTCGCATCGCTTTGCATTCTCCTTAACGATTTAATTAGAAGACTGGTGCCTTATATTCTCAGAATTCCGCAAAGTGTGGAAACTTTAATCTATCTCTGATGCATTAGAGGAAGAATGAATTAATGAGAGTCAACGGTGATATTTTATCGTCTTCCTTAACAACAGTTTAATTAGAAACCATCGATATTCTCTTAGAACATTGAAATGTGGAAAACTTTGATCTACTATCTACTTTGTTAGGACGTGTAAATGAAACTCGTAAACCCGGCTATCAATTTCGAATTTGTTTTTCGAATATGAAATTTCATTTGCGAGCGGACGCGGTGAAAGCCGGATCGATATTCAATTTTCGCTGCAGCCGCAACAAACTTGCTTCGTGCCAATCGATCAATAATCATAATCAATACGAGGAATACCATCGATCCCATTATCGATCGATTCGCTGCAGCCGCGTGAGAATTATACGCCGTTGCAGACGAGAAATTCGCTCGCTGACATTATTCGCGCCGACAGTAACGTCGACGGGACGGCGAGGACGATCGATCGCCGAGCGACTCTTAGCCAGAGATTAGGCGCCCATCGCGAAGTTGACGATGCGGCGCGCGATCCGCAAATTACGACGAGGAGAATCCGGCAATTACCCGACCGGAGTCGAGTGCAAAGGTGACACGCTAACGTGCGGAGTGATTGATTTTGAGCGAAAACGCGAATCAGGGGGCAATTTGTCAAGCCGTCGACGTTCCATCTCTCGCAACACGGCAACGCGCAGCGTGAAGATACCGATCTCCCTACTCCTTTCCGTACGAGAGCGCGTTCGGCTTCCTTCACCATCCGATAGCCGACGTCGATACCGCACCGGCCCCGCCGGCGATGTGTGCATATCGCGCGATTTTCGAGCGAGCGCGAATGGACAATGCATTTACAAGCACGGGACGTGGCCGTCGTTCGCTCCTCGGCCGCGATTTCGCACGTGGGAACGCGCGGGAAAAGGTCGACCGGATCTCGAAGACAGAACACGGGGGTCTCTCCCTATCCGCGGATCGACAATGCGCGCGAGAGGCGAATAAAAGAAAAGAGAGATTGCGCGCCCCCGTATCGAGGCGAAGCGCGTTTTCCATAACCATCGACAGCCGCGCGTTCCTTCGACCATTATCGAGCCGTCGCTGCGAGATAGAAAGGCTGATTTAGAAACGCGAAATCGTACCTATTGGCGTATCACTTTGCACGAGCAAGGGCAACACCCTGCTTATAAACGCCGCGCGGCGAAGGGGTGTTCCTTCGAGAAAAAGAGGATCGTTCCTTTTTCCAGCGTGGGATGAGAAAGCGCGACTTGCACCGGTACGGTCCGATTGAAAGGTCGATTTGCCTACGTAAAGGCATTTTCGTATAAAACAGAAAAAGATTAAAACGAGATTTTTTTCTTATATTTCGCTGCAAATAAGGTCGGACGCGGATGGTAGCGCGTCAGTTTCAACGAAAATTAATTTTTCGATAAAAAATTCGATAAAAATAATTTGATTAATAGCATGAGATACAAATGTTCTTATATGTCTATATGCGAAGTGTGATTAAAAATACATCATTCGAGATTTTTAATAAATCTCTCTTTGATCTTCCTGAAAAATCGTAGGCGAGAAAAATATCAAAGTCATTGATGATAAACGATTCTCGCCTACACTTCTTCGAAGAAGGATAAAAATAAATTTATGAAAAATCTCGAATTTTTTTAGATTTAATCACACGCTTGATATATATGGGCTAAAAAAATTTGTGCCTCGTGCACATTAATTAGAAAAGTTAATTTTCGAAATTAAAATTTGTATTTTCACATATAATTAATCTCTCTCTTGTTTACAATTTTTTTTTACATATTTCATTTTAAATTCTACGAAAAAAGAAATTATTTTCAATGTTACATTCAAGAAGAAAAATACGAGGAATACAGTTTAATGGAAAAATATTTTGTACAAATATAAAAGTTCGAAATTATCTCATTTCAAGTTCGCGCGAGGAGAGTCCTTTCCTCTGTTTACTTCGAGCGTTCACGACGACGCTGCGCGTTATTCGAAGTAGAATAGTTGTAAATCGCTTTAATGGAATCTACGAGACCGCCGACGTATAATGAAAGCTCGCACCGTTAATCGCGCCATATAACAAACGCTCACGGGGCACGCATACGTCAGTCCGGGATCGTTATCTGGTCTCGTCGCCCCGGTGTCAAGAAGTTAGCCCTCTCGATGGGGGTTGCCGAAAGAGAAAGAAGCAGAGATAGGGGCGGTTAACTCTCGGCCAGTGTTTTCACTCCCTCCTATTCCGCGCAGGAACACCCCCCGTTGTCTCAACCGGCGCCCGTGATCCCGCTATCTTGTGTTCCGGACTTTATTAAAAGACACGCTCCGAAAGAGAGACCGATCGCTCGCCTGCGTGGGACTCTTGATTGGATTTTACGATCCCAGCAGCTGCTCCACCGGCGGTTTTCCTTCGCGGCGAGTCCTTCGCGCGACAGGAGCGAGATCGATCGTAAACGAAGCGCTTCTTCCTTTCTCTTCGGCCGGTTTTATAAGCTCGTTGCTTCATATATCGACCTGATCGACGCGGATATAGCGAGGATTAAGATGTGCGAGAAATGCTTAATTCGATGCACGATAATAAATCGTATTTTTGCGCATTCGTTTAAGTGTTACATAGAAAAAGTTCGAATTAAATTATTCATATAAATATTATACTATTTTATTATAAATTACATTATTATAATTTTAAATAGTTTAAAAAGTTCGTGGCAATCAGCATCCATCGAGCGAAATACCAACATCGCTCAGAGAGTCTATTATGGTCCTTGAAACGAGATGAAAATTATAAAAATGAGCAGATTTACTAGATTTCGATAAATGAAATTGTAGATATTCTAGTGAATTTCCTCACTTTTGTAATTTTCACTTCATATCAAGAATCGATTAAATTATATAAAAATAAAAAATTACATTACTATAATTTTAAATTGTTCAAAATTTATATTACACATTACATTTATATTACATGGATACACGTATTCAATTTCTCTTTAAAGAGTTTCGTTTTAGATCTAATAGTTCAACTTTATCCAAATATGACATTTGAATATGACATTTGAACCATTAGCGGATCAAGTTGTGAAAAGTTTAATTATCATTGCAAAAATACGTTGATTAAAACATTTGATGTGCAAGACAATGGTTTATCTCTATCTTGGCTTAGCAGAAATTTGAGAAAAGCTTAATAGCTTAATAAACTTTTCACAATTTGATCCGCTAATGGTTCAAATGTCTGGATGAAGTTGATCTATTAGATCTAAAACCAAATTCTTTTAAAACAGAGAAATTGAATATATGTATCCATGAAATATAAGCTTCGAACTATTTAAAATTATAGTAATGCAATTTTTATATAATTTATATAATCTGTATGCAGTAAAAAAATTTTAATAGTAAGGAATTCTACTTTTGACTTTTTTAAAAATATAGTTTAGAAAAATCATGTTGGCAAAGGAAAAAACGTGTCACGAGACGAAGACGACAATGTATTGTGTCCTCTCGTTCAATAAAAAATATTGTCCGGATACGAGACAATCTGAAACACACGACAAGAAGACGAGGGGAATAATCGGATGATGGAGAGGTTGATTTTTAACATGTAACACATAGTCGCGTGTGGCCCGTTAGGGGCGATAATTAATGGCATACATCGTCGCGGGCATAAATATCGCTTATTATTATAGGCTGAGATATGCGGCCCGAACCGGGCCAAAGTGGTGGTGTCACATTTGAATAACACGCCCGCGAACTAGTGCATAAATTTCTAATTACAAGAAGCAGAATATTCGTTCCCATTCACGTCGGCTTGCGACAATAGCGGACTAAGCTCTTATGATCGTATAAAACGTCGCTTTGAGAATATATAACGTTGCTGAAAAACTGATTTTCGCCAACGAGTTTGTTCGTAGCAAAATTATGTCTCTCAGAAGAAACTTTTTAAATCAAAGAGATAATACTATTGATGTTAATGTGACTAGAATTGCACGAGATATCAACAATATTAACATCTTGATGTTGTTTTCTCTTGTCTCAAAATTCAAGACAAGATTTTTAATTAGTTGGTATCAAGATTATGTGGTTTTTTCAAAATTATTGATTTAAAAGAAAAGTTAGAATATATGTAAATTGAATGAAAAAAAATTACTTATTATACGAACTTAACAAATTAAATAAGTAAAAACATTTATATTAGCAAATTTAGAAACAATTAATACAATAAATAAAATAAACAATATAAAATTTTATACAATTATTTAGTTAGACGCATTCTGATATCATTATATTCATTCAAGACAAGATTTAAATTTTTGAAAATTTTTGATACAATATTTTTACTAATATTTTCTTATCGCGAATCTTGTGCAATCTTATATCTTATATCTTTCTAAAAGGAAATTGTATAACAATGTAATAAATAATGTAAAATTGAGTATTCGTTCTCTTTCTTGTAAGATCTAATAATAGAACAATTGTACTTAACATAAGAATGTTTATTATCAAGAGCATAAGCATATTATTGAAATAACGGCGTCACATTGTAAAGAATATGCGCATCATAAGACTGGTGCTGATAGATGCGGCAGCGATAAGAATTTTCATCAAGATTAATTAAGATCGGGGCGCAGTTATTGTAATTACTTGCGATCCGATCTCTCGAGTGTATCTAATTATCGGGCTTAATCTCGGCTGATCACACACTCCGCGCAACAATACGAAGTTGAATGATGTAAACGATCTTATTAGTATTCTCGATGCTCGTCGACGAATGACGGCACACGATGCGATATAAAAACGAAGTAACGGGTATATCAATAATAATAGCGCCGGTGCATTGGTAATTATATTATCTAATGATACGTCTCCCCATAGAGTTCATGTTCTCAAGAACGCAGGAAATTGTGCCGTGAATGAATATTCGACATTTACATTTAATACTAAAAAATGTGATCGTCCGATTTTATAATAAATTACTTAACGAATTCAATCATTTAATTAAATTGAATTATTTTAAATAAAAAATGTTTAATAAACTTAGCTATATGATAGATTTTAATATGTAAATATTTAATAATTTTTCATACTTCACTTAAAATATATTTTTAGCCCGATGTACATAAATTAATATAAAGTAAGTCTTAATATTTTTGTAGAATTAATATTTACTGTTACCTGAATAAGAAAACATTTCCGCAACCGGCACTTAATTTGTTAATTAATCAACATAAATGTCTACATAACTGGATGGCAACGCAACTATTAACTCCTGCGAGGTATATCAGCATAAATAACATTGCGCGTTTTCGCTTTATTATCGCATAGTGACGGTCGTATCAAGTGGCACAGAAGGAAAAACGCGGAATTGATTTTGCAAAGTGGACAGGTAACGTTGATCGCGGAACGCGTAATCGCTTTATTTATTAATGCACGCCTTTACTTTACGAGGGCGGGTTACACAACCCCATAAATAGCGTATCTTATGGAACCTAAAAAATTCTCGGTGACACTAAAATCCGTAGTTTACACCCGTAACCAACATTTACGGTCTCTTTGATCGTGGCCGCCATTGACGTCTCTGTCATCCCAATTAGGACGTAGTAAAGTTTCCCCTTTTTTTGTGAGACGCCGTTTTAGGGTTGAATGTGACGGAGGTTTTCGTCGGTAATATCTTCCGCAAAGGGACATGGCACGAATCCGCCGTGGAAAAAAAGAGAAAAGAGAAACCGGTTGTTTCTCCGAGAAGGACAATATGGTATAATCAAACGAACCACACCGACGTAATCGTGTCTCCAGTCTCCACCGAGAGATATCGATTATACAATGTCTCTTAAGAGCATTCTTGAAAAGTGTTTTCCGAGGGTAGTTATTTATATATTTTACTGAGTTTCTCTTAATAAAAAAATCGTAAAGTCACAAAAATCTTAATTGTATTATTTAAACTGAATGAGATTCGAAAAATGTATAATTTGTTTTCGATTATATGCAAATCTTAAGGATGTTTTGTATGTATAATCCCAGCAAAAAGTAGCTGAAAATCAATACTGACAAATATATTCACTTTTGATGTATTTTGAGTATGAGAAATTGCGTGGAATATACAATTTAATCTTAGCTACAATGCAGAGATGTATTTTTTAATATTTATTGCATTTTTACGGAAATATTCCGAATTTTTGTTAATCGAAATAATTAACATTTGGCAGAGAATTTCGCCTGTGACAGATACATGGCTAACTTCATTCAATTATATTTAATATCTTTTTAATCAGTTAGTACTTGTATAATATTATTTGACCAAATATTTCCTCTGTATCTAAACTTTTGTAAATTTTAAACAAATTCTAAATATCATTTCCATGTATTTTTGTCATTTGAATCGACGTGGTTATACGTTTCCCATAAGAACACAAATTAAAATCCTTATAACTTGTGAATCGATTTAAAAATTGTACTGAAGATTCTAAACATATGTAAGGACATTCTATACAATTTTCCTTAAATTGTCAATATTTTGAAAATAGGTACAAAACATCCTTAAATTCGTTTCCGCATCTGAAAAACAGTATACAGCGTGTTTTTAGCGATGCGCTCAAACTCATTTCCGAGAAACGCGCTTCTCATGCGAAGGAAATCGTTGCGCGGCAAGCAAAAATCGAGCAACAATCGCTTGAATCGTTTCAAAACATGAGAATTTAATTGCGCACGTGCGTTGCGCGTTAGATTCAGAGATCGAATCTCGCTTCAATTCTTCGACAATTTAAGGTAGACACGCGATGGGGACTTTCACTTTCAAACGGTATGGCCTGGCGATCGTGGCACGCTGCTGTGCTAATTGTATTATTAATTACAGTAAGAGAGCCGCGAGCGTAAGGCGTAAGCGACCGATGCGCGCATAATTAAAGCTGCATTTTCGCTCGCTCGCTCTCTATCTCTCTCTCTTTCTCTCTCTTTTTCGCCACATCGTTGTTGATCGCGTTCGCATGCGCTGCGATCGTTTCCTGTCGCTTCGTCGTTGCTGTACGTGTTATACGTCGGCATAGTGCTATACGCAGTCATCGGTGATTTTCCGGAGATGGAACGGGAACGCGCAACACGGAGAACGAATCGCGTCTCACCGCGGGGGATCCTACAGAAAACAAGATCTCATCAAGATAGCTAGATGCTCGCACTCTGTTGCACCGACCTGACGTACTGGCCCCTGCAACTGCCATGCACCATTAACCGAGATCCAGCTAGAGACACCTCGTGTATATGAAGAAGAGAGAAGGAAAGACGACGAGATATAAGAAGGGACGGAGGGAGAAGATATGCGGCTAGTCACGTCGAGCAATCTTCCCTTTTTCATTTTCTCTCTCTTTCTGTTTCACGTATCATTTTCATGGCTGATTTCTATTTCTCTCTGTCTCTGGGAAAGACCGACGATCGTCGAAATAGGAAATCGTTTAGGTCTTCGAGAGAAACCGAGTTGAGTGAAATGCGCGAACTCATTACGAACACTTAATGTTTGTATGCGCTTCCCCTAAAATCTCTGACGTTTATAAGTACGCTACGTATGCGTGAAATGCTGATATTTTGATTTGAAAATTGTTATATATTTTAAAGGACATAAAACTTCCTCGCATGAGCAGTTGCCGGATCGAAAATGCGATTGATTTTTCAAGTGACAAAAATAATTTAAACACAATTATAGTTAATTATTTACACTTTCATATCCTAACAATAAAGAGAGATAATTTGATTTGACAAATAATTAAAGTAGCGTTCTCCCTGTCCTCAAAATAAATAAACACTACGCAACAATTGTCAAATCATAGCGTGCGATATCAATAATCCTCCTCCATCGGTTTTTATCGAGAAATATTTCCGCGTTTCCTCCGGACTTCTCCCTTCTCGCCAGAATCCAATCCTCGCGATACATAATAAATACCCTGTTCCCTCCTTTCCTTCCTCCTCACCTCCGAATCTGAGAGTTGGCGAGCATCGTTTCCTCATAATCGCGAATGACGGATCGCGATGTAACGAGGGTCAGTCGTATAAATTACAGTCCGACGAGATCTCGCGTGTGTTACGTAGTACGGCGGTCACACAGGTGGGAACGGACCCCCCGTCTCTCTCCCCCCTCGTGCGCATACTTCTGGCGAGAGAGCGAAGGAAAGACAGTATTTGTATATACGCCTTGGTATATCACACAGGCTGGATACATCCGCGTGCTGATTGGCTTTAATTTGAAACGGGCGTCAAAAACCGAGCCGATGATAGTACCACGGACTCGAAATGGATGGTTTTCACGGGGCCCGGCGATCGGTACCATCCAGAAGAGAACGGGCCCCCGGCCGGCCGAGAGCGGACGGCGATGTTATCTGGTCCGGTGGGAGGCATCTGCCGATATGTATACAATGCCATAGGTCCGCTGGGATTATTACAGCCTTGACAAATTGCCGCGGTGAAGGCCGACCCTGGTAATTACGGGGCGCAGAGAGACGCAGATATAAGGACCGAGTGCGCGCGCGTATACATATATATATATATATATATATATATATATATATATATATATATGTGTGTGTGTGTGTGTGTGTATGTGTGTATATATATATATATATACACATACACATACACATATATACATACGTGCATCGCGCTATACATTCGTATGCGCTGCTCGTTTTTCTGTTCGCGATCGGTGCTCTGATTGGCAGATCCGTGATGCCATTATTGGGAAAGATTTTTCGCCTTTCACGACGCATCACGGCGCTCGTTCGGTCTCTCACCGACGGCGGCCTCCGTATTTATTTTACGAGCATTACACCGAAGCAAGAGCGTTAATTAATTTTGCTTTCACTCACGGATGTCATTTTTTTCATACGGAAGAAGCGCGGGAGCCGTGACAATTCGTCGCTGCGAGAAACGGTCTCCATCAGTAAAATATAGATGATCCCGAACATGTGTTACTAAAAAAGAAATCGAAGAGACAAATTAATACAATAGAATTAATGATAATAATACTGCAATTAAAGGATATTATATTTTGCAGATATTATTATTTGCAGATATTTTTCTTTGAAATGACAGTTGGTACGATATTACATAATATTATATGTCTAATTATATTATATTATGCAGAGTGAGTCGTAAGTATGTTTTAAAACTTTGTTCCTGAATAAAAAGTAAGAACGATTGTCCTTACAAAAAATATTTCGTTTTTGAAATAATGAAAAAAAAAAAACAGTTTCAAATATTGGCTTTATGTATTGCATTTTATCATATATTAGATGAAGATCACTCAATTCTTCAAAAGAAATATGAACAATTGTTCTTACTTTTCATCCAAGAATACACTTATAAAATTTTAAAACATACTTACGACTACTCTGTATAATATAAAATTGTGCGTACGATATTATTATAGAAGAACCCAGTTTATGTTTTACTTATTAATATGCCATTGTTCGTCGATTTATTCACCATTAAATTACTATCTTATCAATGCAGTCCGATAAGTCAGACGTAACCTTGACATTGAACGATTTAATATTTGCTCGGCTTCGATTGACACATGATTGGTATTCACTCGTAAATCGCTATAAAAGAATGAAGAATAGCACCATGAGTGATCGACAAAGCGCTTCCAGGCGGCTAAGGCGGGGGTGTTGTTTGGCAGATCAACTCTTGGTACACACGAGGGGGTCCGGGGATGGAGCGGACGGAGAAGCGATACAGAATTATTGCTCACAGTGCCTTCGCAAACCTTTCTTGGCGCTCATCTCGTACTCGAGCGTGTACGTGATCTCGTAGGACGATGGCTACCAGACTTGAATCCCGGTATGGTCGTGATTACGCTGGATATATCACCGCCGATCGCTGCGGGGTTCGCGTTCGATGTTTTATTTCTATCGGACGATGTAAATATGGACGTAAAATATGTGCAAGCATGAAAGAGTCCTGGAAAAAGATTGAAATTAATGCATCGAGGTTAATGAAGGGTCAGGAAAATCATCAGTTATTAATGGAAACAGAACTGTTACGTAGACAAGGAAGCAATGTCCGGAATCTTTAGATCGAATTTTATTTTGGCACTATAATTGGATATAATATTTATCAATTTTATATATGATAGAAAATATATATGTGATAGAGAAAATAAAAATTATATCTACAATTAATGACTCGTAGATTTTTATTTTGGCAGTATAATTGGATATGATATTTATCAATTTTATATATGATAGAAAATATATATGTGATAGAGAAAATAAAAATTATATCTAAAATTAATGACTCGTAGATTTTTATTTTGGCAGTATAATTGGATATGATATTTATCAATTTTATATATGATAGAAAATATATATATGATAGAGAAAATAAAAATTATGTCTAAAATTAATGACTCGTAGATTTTTATTTTGGCAGTATAATTGGATATGATATTTATCAATTTTATATATGATAGAAAATATATATGTGATAGAGAAAATAAAAATTATATCTAAAATTAATGACTCGTAGATAAGATTGAAATTAATATATTTTATAAATTAATTATTTTGAATTAATAATTCCTATTTTATATCGCATTCAGATGAATTTAAATTAAAAATTTCTAGCATAGAAAATTACGGGGAGAAAAGCTACAAATACAGAAAAATTGAAAATTTTAAATCTGATGCACAAATAAAAAAAAATATTAATTTAGCAATATTTTTTCGTTTATCATTTATATAGAAAATATGAACTATCCTTAAATATTTTTTTCTATCTTAGTCCTTTTCACGAAAAGTTAAAAATTTAAAATTAAAATTCAATTCGCCGAAGAAAAAGCTACGGATTACAAGTTTTCCAAAGAGGTTATTGCCGCAAGTCCGCGAGTCTCTCGACGACGATTCAGTTGATGGCAGTGGCTGATTGTGAAAAAGAGAGCACGAAGGAGAGTAATTACGAGTATCCGCCCCGAAAATGCGCGGACGTCCGTAGACCAGCCAGCCAACCAGCCAGTCAGAGCCCGGGGCATTAATATTTTCCCCGGTCTTTTCTCAGACGGTATCTCCAGCGACGACCTCGGCCCATTAGCCCACCTAATTTATGCATCATCAGCGCAACCCTTTCCCCTTCCTGCATCCATCTTTTCGACTGAAAAGTTTCTAAAGATTTTGCTTCTCTCTGCCCGTCTTCTGCTTCTTTTTCTCTCTCTTTCTTGCACTCTCTTCCTTCCTATCCCCCTTCTTGTTCCTCGGCGATGCGGCTCGCGTCTTAATTGCAAGGAAAAAGGGGTTCCATGCCTTTTTAACGCGGAAAACTCCCCTTTACGCCCCCGCCGCCTCTCTTTACAGAATTATAACAAAGAGCCCAATAAACGGTAGATACCTGTCCGTTGGATTACCAGACCACAGGCACAAAGGTCGCTATAAATTCATAAACATATCGTGAAACTCTTACGGATTTTACTTTGAGGATTTCGCGAATTATGACAATAATATAATAAAACAACTGATGTACTGATTTAATTGGTTTCGAACTCTCTTATGTCATGCCTCTTATAAAACAACATGTTTCGATTTCGAAATTTATTTTTACGCTAGGCTTATTTAATATATTCTTCTCGACTAATAAAAGTAGTATCCAAGTTATCTGTAAAAATTTCTAAAAAGTAGAAATCTCTAAAAATTTCGAATTATTAATAATTCATCCCATCAGATTCACGGATAATTTAATCTGACTTTTCCTTAATAATTTTAAATTTAAAGAAAATATTCTTTTAATATTATTTTAATACATATATATGAATAACCTATCAAATTATCTCTGTTTGATATTCATACTAGACATCCTATTAATTTTCTTCTGTAGGAATTATTTAAAATCAGTAATGAGTGGGCGTCACAATCCAGTTTTCCAGGAATAGCGCATAATGGTTTATCTATTCACTCGGATGGCGCATGGAGGTTAAAGGACGTCGCAGATTGGTGGATCCTGGACAGTAGCCAGGTGCGTTCCTTGTTGTCCGTGACGTCATTAATCCACCCATCGTTTTTCAAGGGAGCGCGAGGGCATTGTGTAACGGGCGGGGGATGCTACGCAGCTGCTAACAAGGACGGGTTTGCCAACCTCCGTGCCCCGATACGTACACAGATATATATATGCACGTTTACACGCACACGTATGTATATACAAACATTCTACGAAGGATTCCATGCACGGTAGAGAGAAATGGCGGATCCGGATTCTTGATATTAAAGATTCTGCCTCCGACCATGATTCGTTCTCTCTTCCAACGAAAGCGCTCCGTGATTGTTTCCTTTGGTCGTGTCTGAGTGTTGGTCGTGTACGTGAAAAATGGTCGACATATGTCTCTTTCCGTTCCGAAGACTTCGCCTACGATTCGAAAATGAGATCGTACGATCGTACGGTTGGATAATAACAGGACAGATGCCATGTTCCAAATTAATCAGATTTTAAGGGCGTTTATATACCTGACCCTTTTATTTACAATTATTTACATAATATCGTAAAATATATATAATTGGAGACATATGCCTTGAAAATTATGAGAACAGAGAGAGAGAGTTGAAACATTTTTTATTTCTTTTTTATTTTCTCTATATTACTTGCATCAAAGAAAAATAAATAAAATTTTTAAATTTAAATTTTTAAATTTTTAAATTTTTAAAGTTAATTATGAATTATTCTATAATGCTAAATATTTGTATTTAGAAATCATAGAAAATTCCGAAAAAAACATCAATATTTCTTACACATATATAATTTCATTATATAAATTATTATGTAGTGCAATTATATATGTACAAGAAATATTAATGTTTTTTTTTTCAAAATTCTTAAATTTCTTATAATTTCTAAATATAACATTTAACGTTATAAGATGATTTATAATATAATTAGCTGGTTTTTATGCATTAATTATAATTTTATGTAATATCATATAAATCAGGGAACACCTAATATAATTTATAATACGCAGTGGACGCATCATCCTTTACAAAGCACTCTGCGATAGCTTTCGATCGGGTATACCTGCTATTCGAAAGAAATAACTGGCGTTCATTAGAGTGTTCATTAAAGCTCCAATTAACTGCGAGTAACAGATCGGGGACGTCGCGCTGCTTCAATAAACGTCGTGAAAACAATGATGGCCGTAAACGTCGAGCTGATTTATAATCGATAAATCTGCATCGATTCCTTGCCGTTCTCTCAATGAAACCTGTCCATTTTGGAATCGGGAGCCAGAGGATATTGGATGTAACGCCATCGTGACAGCATCGAGGGACGTTGCGAGAGCAATGACAGGAGGAGGAGGAGGAGGCGAGGAAGAGGGAGGAAAAGGAAGGGGGAAAAGTAGGGTAAATGAGAGAGGAGGGAACGTTGTGGACGAGGGGGTGATTTGGACGGGGTTTAGAGACGGGGCTTGCCCTAATGAAAGAGAGCTGAGCTCCCACTCAACTAGTTCTCTCATCTGTCTGGTTTCCCATGCGAAATAAAATATCGCTAATCACTCGTGCGCGGGGCGGTAAGTACCTTCCGTAGGACGTGCACGCGTGCATCTGTGTACTTAGTGCCCTTCCCAAACTTCCCCCTCCTCCCCCTCTTCTCTATCCCCCGAGTCATCTCCCTCCCTCTGTGGTTGTGCGTTCGTCCCACGATGATGGCGATTTTGGCCATTCTTCTGGCTCAACGATGACTAAAAACGAAGCAGTCCTTTGTTCGGTACCGATGAATCCCGCGCGTTATGAGCAAGATATTAAAACATGCCACAGATTCACGACTGTCCTATCAATGCAGGGATTAGGGAACAGTATTACGTTACCGTTGTTTTCCTTTTTTTTTCCTCAATATGTCGCTTCCTCTTATTATTTCATCATTTTTATCAGTTCATATAATTTTAAAAAATAACAAAAGTCTAATGTAAAATTTATATTAAATATTATATAAGAGAGAAATAAATATGTCGAGAAATAAATTCTTCTATCCGTTTATCGACATGGCGAGGAGAACATGCGCGTTCCAGAAGGAAAAGAATGCGGCTGTACACGCGTTGCGTTTGCAGAAAAAGAGCGAAGGACAGGGAATGTGGCAGCACGTATGATGGCCGCTTTCCTGTCGGTTGAATAAAAAATTCAGTTTTAAAGCGACCGCGCGGCCGGGACAACCCTTTGTCAAGGGGGACAGAAGGGCGCCCCTTCAGACGAGAGGGCACGCACAATGCGTGGGGCGTGTGTCTCTTGGTGTGCCCTATTTACACAGCGACAGCCTCGGAGAGAACTGATGTGTCGCGCTCTCTCTGCCCTTTTTATCCTCACCCTCCGATATTCTCCCTCTCGCTCGTGCATTCCTTGCCTCTTTTTCGCCCTCGTGCGCACCTCGCCCCACGAATATTGGCGTGGACAAGCCCCCGATGTATTGTGAGACCCTTCGAGTGATCCCAGCCAATCGGGGCACCGCATGACGATTTTATTATGAAAAAGCGAAACGTTAGGGTGGATCGAACCCCTTTGCAATCCGCGAGGGGTGAGGCGAAGGCGACGGGACAGGTCGGGCGTTCGCTTGCGTGTCCCGAATGTTTACCATCTTGCTGACGAAAAAAATGGAAAGGAAAGAACAAAGATGTCGAGGAAAGAGCGAAAGAGCGAAAGGGTGATCCTGCCGCCAACGTCGACGTCGTGTCGACCGTAGAACGAAACTTGAGGGATCCGCTTTAGTCGAGAGATCATTCCTCGTACTCGCGAAACGAGGGTTGGACAGTCGCCCTTGTCGAGTGAGGATGAACTTCTCGTTTTTCCCGACGTGACGGTCTCGAGAGCCCTTAATTTCCCTGTTTTCGCGTGCGACACGAGCGTTAAGCCGACTGGAAATGAAAAGCGCGACGCGGCTCGAGTCGGATCTGTGCTACGGCAACGTGACAGACAGCTAGTCTCGGCAATACTTTCGTGAATTATTCAAGGATTCGTCAGCGGGAAACATTGTACGAGATGTCGTGTCACGAATAAAAATTGCACCGGAACTTTACCGATGTATTAAATAAAATAATCGAAATTTGGTATCGTGAAACTCGCGTGATTTTTTTAAATGACTCTTGTCATAAAGATTCGTGAAAATTCAGTAGAAAGATAATTTCGAAAATTTGAAATCTAAATATTATTACCGTACTCGGTATTTCAATGTTTGAAATTCAAAGGAAAAATAAAGTTTTATTTTAAAAATATTATTTTAAAATATACACACGAAAATATTCTTTGGTCTTTCGATTTAATTGCAATTTTAGCGAAATAATTCAAATTTAACATGTACCATGCTCGTATTTTTTCCACAATTTTTTTTAACAAACTTTTCATATTCTATTAAACAATAGTAACGCAAGTGAGACACATAACTGTGTGTGTGTGTGCATTGCACAATCAATCTTTAAACGGAAGCTATCGCAGAAGCAATTATTTCCTCGTCTCGGTGTAAAAGAAGAGTTTGAAAATCTAATAGTAGTGTTATGGAATTGCCGTCGCGACGAAGAACAAGATCTTGAGGCTTCTATCTACGAGCACCTGTCAGATAGACCTGTCCGATGATAGATAACGCTTCTTACTCTCGCTCGCCGCGCTTCCGTGCCAGTCTGTCCCCGGGACCGGAAGCAATACATAGTAATAAAAGTAACGACCGAGTCGTGGCCACGTGTCATCTTTCCGGGGACGAGCAGTTTGGAGACCATTGCGCGCCGACGCGATGCGACGCAAGCCGGCTTGCACTTACAACCGGAAGCTAGCCCACGGGCTTCACGGGTGTATTAATAGGGTGGCGCGCACACCAGGAAGAACCGAATGATTATCGGTAAATGACAGAAACCGCAGATCGCCTGTCGTCGACTGCGTAACGTCAGTCGTGCGCAGGCCGCAGCGCGCCCAAGAGCCGCCATATGTCGGCTTCGTCCGAATTAAAGTTGGCGACCCGGATGAGCCATCGCTCGGGGTTCCGGCACTTTCGACAACTTTGAACTTCGTTTCACCGATTGTCATCGTCACGTCACCCGCTTCTCCTTCGATCGAGAGTCAGAGGGGAGGAAAACGAGGCTTTATCATTTCGAGGTACTTGAGATTATCTTCATTTCGAAAAATTGAAGATGATCTGAAAAAACTTTGAAAAATTACTATGATGGAGATGTACTATATGTGTGACTATTTACGTATGAATATCATGTGAAAATATTACATGTTATATTTTTTTCGTTCTAACGCACGATTAATAGAAACAGTAATGGATCCTGATTGAAATAAATGTAACAGTTACAGCGAGGCTGATTGGACAAATTTTTATCAAACGCATGATTTAATTTTCGTGTTCGATGTGCGAAGGGTAAAATAATCAGTCACTTTTTTTTCATTCGTTTAATACAACATCCTCTTGTTTGTTCCGATTAAACATTGAACGTTGCAGCGAATCGCAATCAGCTGCGGAGAGGGGACGGGGAAAGGGGCAAGGAGAATATTACGGTTATCGTCAATATTAGTAGCTGCTAAAATGCTAAAATTCGAGTAAAGTGATTTTTAAACGGGATAATGAGATTTACATACCCCGTAAAACGCATACTGCAGATACACCGAATTATGTTAATGTAGTGCGCCTCTAGAGTGAGAGTCACTATAATTTTTTTCTTCTTTTTTAATTATGCCATTATCTTTAGAGACGCGAGCGTGTATGTAAAATATAGACATTTATGGGTCGCGCGACATCTGCCTGGCTTCCGACTGGCGCGAGATCGAGAACTTCGTAGCAACCTGTCCGCTTTTTATGGAGCAAGTGGGAAAAGGACGGGGGAGAGAGAGGCAGATAATTAGGTTTGTCCGAATAATTGGTCTTAGGAGAGCCACCGGACCTATAACCCGGGTGCTCTTTTTCTTTCTCTCTCCTCGCTGCGCAACGGCTCGCCGGTAATTTGTCCGAAATGCCTTCCTCGCCTTCCTGGATCTTCCTCCTTTTTTCTGACCTCCGTCACGATACCATAATGAAAACGGCGAAGTGTGGAATTGGCGGGCAATTTTCTGGAGTGTTCCGTCCGATCTATAATTTTCAAAAACTGTCCACCTGTTCCGTGACGTTACGAAACACGGGGACACGCTTCGCGGAATAGCACACGCCTGGCCGCGTAGATCATCCATAATTTGTTAAAACATTTCCGATTTATACTAATTCCGGGTCGTTGCGTGCCGAGCGGCGTCGTTTCCGCGAAAATGGAATTTTTACAATGTCGAAAAAATATCAACATATTTTCGTAATAGACAGGAATCAATATCGTAATATTACAAATTATAAAACATTCCGTCATATTTCTGTGACAGCTCACGTTCCTTGAAAATATCTTTAATATTCTATTTTCCATCGTCGATCTTAAACAACATTAATTGATATATTTTACTAAAAAAAAAAAAAAATTCCCTCCCATAAATTCTCTCCCAAAAGATACGGAATGAAATGAGGTTATTTACAATAATATCCTCACCTGTTTACTACGCGTAGCTATCGCCACGATGCATCTTTGCCGCATAATGCGAGCGAATTCGGAGGGAGGGGAGCAATTTCAGCAAACATCGTTAATCGACATTAGACCATCGGTGACTGTCGGTAATAGCCGGTTAGGCCGATATCAATTTACGACGCGCATACAGACCGCATCATGCCGCGGGTTTAACGACCGTGGCCCGATCCGAAGACGGTTTCCGCCCACGGCGCGACGGCATAAACCGATCGCCGGGGAACCTGTCGCTTCCTAGGCGGTTAATTGTACGCGGAATTGCATTCCGCCAGCCAGGGGGACGATGCACCGATGCCATCGCGATGCGCGCGAGCTAGGGCCACGACACATCGTTAATTCGTTTACAACTTCCACCGCATACGTGCGAGCCTCGCCAACATATATCGGAACAAACGGACAGACGCTTAATGAGTTTTGTTGCGCGGGGAAGGAGGGACGCGCGTTATAAGGGGGCGAGAGGAGGGAAGGAGAGGTGGAATAGGGCCCCGGATACGCGTACGTACATATATACGTGCATAGCCGGGTTATATTCGTGATCGCTAATAGGAAACGTATCGCGGGTGAACGGAATTAACGGAAGTCTCCGCGCGCGTCGCCTCCCGGAAGACGCCGTCGACGCCGGTCACGATACAATTCGCCCGCCTCCCCCCGCCCCTCTTCGATCGATCGATTCCCGTCTCGTTTATTCTCGCGGATAAAGACGCGTACCAACAAGCGCGGTCCGAGCGCTCGGCTCGTTGGCACATATCACGCGTCAACTTGTCACCCGTTATATTCGTCGACTTTCGCGCTGAGAACGATCAACGTTCGTTATCTCGATTCGGGCGTTGAATCCAAGCAACTCTGACTGGCACGCAAATTGCCATTTTTAGATTTACGTGCACGCGCCCTCTTTTTAAATCTAAGCCTGTACTGGTGATCGGGGAAAGGATCGTGAACTTTGAAAAATTTCGTTATACCCTGGCTTCGTTTAAACGAACTTTTCCATGTCGTCTCGAGCGAAATCTCCATTAATTCGGCAGGAGTTACTAAATTTATCCACGAATGATTGTACTTGTCAAATTTTTACATTTCCAGACACGTGGCTGCTCTACAAGTTTCTATAGCTTTACGTTTTTGCGATCTCTTATACATATAATAATTCTCTTTCAGAGAAATATAAATGCAATTAATTTTATAACACTCTATAAAGAGTTCAAGTTCAATTTAATTATTTCCCTGTTTCTTTGTCTTTTAGTCTCCGTTATTCAAAAAAATGTTGAAATGGACAAGATTATATAGGATTATATATAACACAATCCACTATCCCGATCGTTTGTACGAGGGGTTCCTCGGCTTTCCTGAAAGCCGCGATGAAATGCGAGCGGGCAGACAGAAACGGGACCGAGACGAGATAATAAAATTCGCCGTGCGTCGTTCGCGATCACGGTGGTCGGCTATTCGACGTGTCACCTGCCGCTCGTGAGAGAAGCAACTTGGTCCTCCTCTGGATAAAATACCGGGAAGCAAGAGTGCGTCTTGTTCTCGCGAGGACGCCGCCCATGCGCTCCCTCAGGTGTGTCATCTCCTTCTCTTTGAACTTTCCTCTCTCTTTCTCTCTCTCTCTTTACCTGAATGAAGAAAAGTCACAACTCTAACCAGATTTTGGATTTAAGAGTTAGACGCGACCTTTGAAGTCGAATCCTATCGTGGCACAAAGGGTCATAACGATCTACCCGTGAGTCGCGTTGCGATTCTAAATTTTGGATATAGAGTAATCTGTATTATATACGATAGATTTGAGTGTGTATATATAATTTGATATGTAATCTTAAAGTTGATAGATGTCTTCTCCTTGGAAAATTTGCAACAATTTTATTATATATGATCGTTAAAAAAGACAGAGGAAAAATCGTAATTTTAATATATATATATATAATTAATTATATATAAAATTTATATATATATATATATATATATATATATATATATATACTTATAATATAATTATAAATATATTTTATATATACATATATAAATATATTTTATATATACATATATATATATATATATATTTTTTATATATATATTTATATATATATAAAATATATATATATTTTATATATATATTTTATAATAATTTCATATATTTTCATATAATTTCATATATTTTATAATTTCATATATATTATAATAATTTCATATATTCATGGATTAAGGATGTTTTGTATGTACAATCCCAGCAAAAAGTAGCGAAAAATCAATAGTGATGAATATTCACTTTTGATGTATTTTGAGTATATGAGAAATTGTACGAAATATTACAATTTGATCTTAGCTACAGCGCAGAGATGTATTTTTTAATATTTATTGCGTTTAATATTTATTGCGTTTTTACTGAAATATTCCGAATTTTGTTAATCGAAATGATTAACTTTTGGCAGAGAATTTCGCCTTGTGACAGATACATGGCCAAATTCATTGAATTATATTTAATATTTTTAATCAGTTAGTACTTGTATAATATTATTTGATCAAATATTTCCTCTGTATCTAAACTTTTGCAAATTTTAAACAAATTCTGAATATTATTTCCATGTGTTTTTGTCATTTGAATCGACGTGGTTATACGTTTCCCATAAAAATACATGTTAATTCGGTACAAATTAAAATCCTTATAACTTGTGAGAATCGATTTAAAAATTGTACTGAAGATTCTAAACATATGTAAGAACATTCTGTACAATTTTCGTTAAATTCTCAATATTTTGAAAATAGATACAAAACATCCTTAAATTTCTATCCCTTTTAATTGGACGAATTTTGCACCGTATGCTCGCATTCCACCAGGTACGACGTTCCGAAGACGCACATACGCGCACATACGCGCTCGACTATCCGCGGAGCACGTAATGTTAAACAGATGCCGAGGAATGCCTGCGGGACGGATAATAATGGTGAGAAGGAATTTAATATGCGCGCGGACGCGCGGAGTCGAGCATCAATCAGGAGATGCCACGAGGTCGTACGACGACGTGCGCGCATATCATTGTCATCGCCGGCGTTTCCCGTGGAATAAATCTACGGTGAGACGCCCATTGTCAACTCTCGCGTGCACCGCCACGGCTGCTGCGACGACGGTTCACGGATGCTGCACGGACGGTCTGTCGTTGCCAGTCTCCTCGATACCTAACATAAATCTTGCGCGCGTTCTACGTTTGTTGCGCATCTCGCTACCGTATCTCTCTGACTCGGTTCGAATATCGGCTCGAATTGAAGGGAGGTGTTACTGTTTTAATTTCCAGGTGATGCGAGTTTATAAAATGATCGAGGTAAATGTATAAAAAATATATTATTTTTACACTTATTAAGAACAGATTATTTAAAAAAGAGAATTAAAAGTTTTATAAATAATAAATTTAAATTTTAAAAAATATAGCACTTTTTAAATGTTTTGCATAAAATTACATTTAATAAGTATTAATATAAGTATCGGTTCGAATTGAAGGAAGGTGTTATTGTTTTAATTTCCAGGTGATACGAGTTTATAAAATGATCGAGGTAAATGAGAGACAGAGAGATTATCGCGCGATGACTTTAATTACGGATTCCGCATGCATTTAGATGTAACAGAAATGATCGATACCGATGTTAGGAAAGATTAAACGTGACATGCGTGAATAGCGAACATTTAATAGATCGGAATTAATGAGAAACGCTCGCAAAAACAAAGTCCCCGCCGAGAAAGGTAACGCGTGCAGCGCGGATCGATGCTCCGCGGTTTCTCGTTCACCGCGACGCACGCAAGTACGCAGGACGCACGCACGCATGTATGCACGCACGCACGCCCGCACGCACGTAGCTTCGCGAATATTGCGAAAAACCGAGCGTGGCGCGTGTGAAACCACGAGCGCGACTCGACGCGCGTATGGAAATGGCGCGCAGTTGCCATTGTATGGAAATGGATACGAGTCCGTTCATCGCGGCAGAAGCAACCACTGTGACCAGCTGGCTCTCCTCCTGCCTACCTACCGACTCGGTAATGTCGCTGTCAGGAAAGCGGCAAGCCTCGTTCCGTACATTGCAAAAGCGAACGCGTACAAGACGCGCTCGTTCTTCAAGAGACATCTGACAAATATTAATTTTAATTAATGATCGCTAAATTATAAATGATTAGTATTATTTAAAACTTAGATATGTTATTTGTTATTATTAATAGAATTATGTATTAATCGTCGTTAAAAATAGTTATATAAATGCACCTCCTTAATTATTAATTTTTAGTAATCTTTTTTTATTTTTTTTATCTTTAAAATTTTAATATATTTTAATATATTTAATATTATTTAATATATTTAATATTATTTTAATATATTTAATATATTTCATTATCATTAAATATTATATATATATAATTAATAAATATATATATGATTAATAAATTAATAATTTTATATATATTTAATAATCACTGAATAAATAATTTTTTAATATAAATATTAAAATTCATCGATATTTTATTTATATTATACTTATATTAATACTTATTAAATGTAATTTTATGCAAAATACGCGGATTGTAGTCCAAATTAGGACGATGTGTGTCGATTGAATATTTCCTTTCTTAAGATGTGACTCACAACAAATGCGAAAACCCCATAAAACTTAGATACGCGTGAGAATGCGTATCGCGCGCACTTATGACTGCGCGATCTTCAGTCGCGGCGTTTATACTTGATTTTTTCGCAGGAAGGTATACGCTTGTATTGTTCGCGGAGATTAACGAGCAATTAGCCCTGCGTTCTTTCGAAGTGCGCGGTAAACCGAATTTCGCGATACCGCGCGTGGTACATCGACAGATTATCGCGGAGATTAATTGCTTTGGCCGTGTGTTTTAGACACGCGCAGCGAGGCGTGTCGGCGTCAAATCCCGGTAGGGATTTATCAAAGTTAAGCCTCACAGGCCACAGATAATGTCCTTGTCAAGGAAACGGCGAGCCTTGAAACAAAAATGCGCTCGAGGACGATATTTAATGCTCACGGATATTTAATGCAAATATGTAAATCATAACGTATTGGTTCTCACTAACGTTGTAAACCGTCATTTTTATGAAATAACGTTACAATATGTTAGTTTTATTATATTATATCAACAAGAGTGCCTGCTCAAATCTAATAAAAAAATTCTCTGATCTTCCTGGTATCATTGTTCAAAATTTCAATTTTTTCATTAAAGAAAATAAAGATTTTTTGGCAAAACTCTCTCTGAAAATATATTTTTTTATTGTATGCGTTTTTTAATGTTTCTCACACAAAGGAAAAATAAAGTCACACAAATTTCAAATGCATGTGTAAAATGCAAATGTAAAAATTTTTATAGCTTTCATAAGATAAACACTTGCATAACATTTTCATTGTTTATTACTAAAACAATAAAGAATATACATATTACTGCATAACATTTTGTCAAAATATTGAATGTATAAATAGAAAAAAAGCATAGATGTATATTTATAATATATTTTAAACACATACAGAATTCATTTGAATTATCGAGTATTTACATTATAAGAGGAAATTTATCAAAGAGAATGTTTTTTACAATAACATCATCAAAATTACTGTATTTTAAATATAAATATATAAAACGGAAACAGCAGGTTTAAGTTGGAGAATCAGAATACTATATGAGACAAAAATTAAAGTAAATTTGACAGAAAAAATTTAAAATAAGAATAAAATATACGAATCTTTTACATTCGTACGCACATTATTATGTGTGTAATTCCCTATTTTCTAATACATATCTCAAATGTCTATAAAATAAAGAGCATAACACATCTGTAAAAAATCACTTCGCTTCCGTATGTAAACAAAAGAGTACAGAAAATGTAAATTCTATCAGGGTCTTCAACCGACAAATTATAATCAGTCGGACAACACTACATGTTACACCGGAATAGTCTGCCGCCATATCTCGCCTTCATTCCGCATAATAACTTGTGCGCGCCTCTCTTTCTCTCTCTCTCTCTTTCTTAGCGCAATCTTCTAGTGCGTCGCGCGAGATCATTTCCTCCTCGTCCGCGATTAACTGCATACGCAGTCGTCGTCGTCATCCTCAAGAAAGACGTATCAGCAGCAACCGCGGCAGTATCGCGCCTCGAACATCTGTCTTCGCTCGTCAACGCGCGAATGCTAATCTGCACCCGCTCATTATATCTAGCTAGAGACGCTCGGCCATTTTCACGGCGGCGACACTTCTCTCGTAATTTATAATCCCGAGATGCCGCGAGAGAAAGAGAGAACGAGAGGGAGGGGGAGAAAGAGAGAGAAACACGAGAGCACATCGAATAAAATTTACATTCCGAGCTGGTGCGGACCGGTGTCAGGCGAAATCGAACGAGACACCTCGTTGCGCCGAGAGGTCGGCTCTTCTCGCCGGACCTCCTGCGGACACCGGGTCCAGGATAAGCGCTCGTCGTAAAAGTCACTTTACAGGCTCGCGCGAGGGACAGGTGACCCGCGTCGTGTACCCGGTGCCAGTCGGCCGCGTCGAGAGACAGAGAAAGAGGGAGACGAAAATAAAAGGTCGTGCGCGCGTATATAACACGGGGTCCCGGGGGCGAGACGCGCCGATGTCGTCGAGGCGAACGGACGTCGACGCGGCCTCGACAGGCCTCGGCGGAGCCCGGGCCCTTTCCCTTTTCTCTCGCGGCGGCTGGCCTCTCAGATTCTCCCAGCGATTCTCGTCGGTAAATATACCATGGCGACACCGAGGCCTAAAACCGAAGCTCGCTAGTATACGATACTTTATGGCACCTACGTTTCCGATCACAAGCTTTATATCCCGTATAAAATACATGAATGGTGATCTCTCTTTCTCTCTTTTTTTTTCTTTTCAAGCATGGCTATAATCCTCACGGCAAAGTACATAAATAAAAAGGATATACGGAAGTGTTAAAGAGGACCTATAATAGTAATATAAAACTTTAAAAATGTCGAAAATTATCGAGCGCTATCAGTACTTCATTAAAAGGATCATAATCGTTATTTTGAAAACAGCACCTTATCTCGTCTAGAATCTTTCTATCTTGAAATATTATCTATGCGACTTGTTAAATTATAATTAGCGAGATGACTGAATAATAATTTAAAATTATATCGTTTCTTGATATCAGGTCGGCACGAGTTTTCTTTATTTATTATTAGCTCTTGAAAAGCCTGAGGCAAAATTTAAAGACGAAGCACAGCCAGGAATATGGTAGCGCCATTCATCGACATTCGGCGAACGCATTGTTTTTAAACCCTCAATTTCGCCTCTCTCATTTGCTATTTTTCTTTTTCCGTCGCGGAAACGAACACGGCACCGAAGCAGGTGCATGACTAGTCTAGACCCTGCTGCGGCCTTTCAGGGACAACTCCGGCGCGGAACTTCCCGCTTAGCCCTCTGGCCATCCCTTAAATGTCTCGCTCTCCATCTCCGTTCCCTCAAGCTGGCCACGGGACAGTTCCCTCGAATCTGGAATATCATAGAAGAAGAATCTGCTATATAACATCATTTCCTAAGCCGTCAGTGGAGGCCAGCGGGAGGACGGGGGAGGGAGATGAAGGGGGAGAAAGGCAGAACGAGCCACGGGCAATAATCTCGATGGCTCGCCAATTACGTTCGTCTCGTGGCCATCTGCTCCTCCGGGCCAGGAGACCCGATGACCGCTCATCCTTCAACAATCTTCCTCCTGTTCCGTCCCACCGGGCCACCTTCTCCCTCCCTCACACTCCGACTCCGAGCTCTCCTCCGCCTCCGCGTCTCGCTTGGGCCTCGAGAGTTTCGGGGCTCAAAGGCAGCGATGTAAATTGCGAAATCGATAATGCGGAACCGCGGTTTGTCGCGCGATAATCATACGACGTGCGCCCAAACTCCACGGACTGCGCGAGCGGATCCCAAATGTACGTATGCGTGTGTGTATGTGCGTGATTGGGAAGGCCAGGGATACTGTGACCGCGTCCCGAGATGCCGCCGCTCGGACAGAGAGCGTATATAATTACGCCGAAATCGTAGTTAGGCGCGCACCTATAGCACACCGCGTCGGGGCTTCGAAAATTGATCACGTACCGCGTCGGGGTCCTGGTCCTCCATCCCTTGCTCTCTCCGCCCCTCTCCCCCTTTCACCCTTCCTTTCTCTCTCTTTTTCTTCGCTACTGCCCGCTCTTCTCTGTCATTATCGGGAATAAAAGTCACCGCTACTCCATCGGCGCGCTGGAGGAATTCACTGCGGGGACAATCTCGTGTTGAAAAATTATGGCGGTTGTGTGGGTCCTCCGATGCACGGGTTTCGCGTTTATTGAGGCCCGAGAATGATGAAAGATCATCCTTTGGGGATCTTGAAGCGGCAGAATTGCCGATCGAATTGCAATTGACGTTATATTTTGTCGCAATCGAGGGAAGAGGACCCGTGTTTCCGCGGAATAGTGAGTCGGGTCGATTCTCACGTCTTGGAGGCTTCCACAGATCACAACGGTACCTTCCATGGGACACATCTTCCACGTTTAAATCAAGACTAAAAGAAATTACGAGCTGGAATTAATAACGGTAGATGAGAAGGATATGATCCGGCGCCCGGACTCATTTAAGAAATGGGAAACCTATTAGCATAGAAGGACGACGTCGAAAGAGGCGGAGGGAGACAGCGGGAGACCGTGGCGTCCATTGTGTGCCGGCGGGACGAGGGGACCCCCCTCGCTTTCGGCCGGCCGTGTCCGCCGGAATTCGTCGAGCGTATCCGTGCGATGCGGTGTGTCTCAACGAGAGAGTCGGACGCGCGCCGTGAAAGCGAGTAGAGAGGTCCCGCGCCCGTCCGATTCCTCGGCGCGGGCACGTCGTCATCCTCACCTCACCTCACCTCACCGGCGCGGCGTCATTTTCACACGCCGCCGCGCCAGGATCGGCGCCGCTCCACTGCGACTCGCTTGCGCAACGCTCGCCGAGCGTACGCGGTCACCCGCGAAGCGACCGACTCTTTCCCCGTGTTATTACGAGTATTATCGCTATCCCTATTGGACGAAATTATTCTTCGAGAATAGGGTTGCACGAGGCGTAATCTACGGTTGCAAGATGATACTCATTGGAATATCGGTATCGAAAGTTTTCGAAATTCGAGTCTTTTCTTGATCTCGAATACAAATTTTGTGAAAGATCTCACATCTTTAAATAAAATTTCAGATAATTATTCCTATTTTTTATCATTTTTATTTCAATCATGTTTAATTAAATTGATATTTAAATAAAATTTCTAGTAAGTTTATATATAATGTAATGCGTGTGATTTACTCATTTGATTTACAAATACTGTATGTACTATATTTTAGTTTTTTTTTTTTAAATAAAAAATCTTGACAATCTTAGTCTTGATATATCTTATCATTATGATATATCTTGATATATCTTGATAATTGATAAAAAAATCTTGTCTTGGTCTTTCCTCGAATTTTCAATTAATCTTGGTATCTCGTGCAATCCTATCGAAAATGAGCGAAAAAAAGAATGATATGATGGCCCCTTGTCAAAATTAAATTGAAAGACTTTCCGCAACAAACTGGATTCTACATTAAAAATCGAGAAAATTAATTTTCTTCGTTCGATTTTTGTAAGATTAATTTTTCTCGAGTTTTTATAGTTATTAATATAGGTATAATTACTATTGTAATATTATCACAAACTATTTCTTAACTCTATATTTTTTTAATATGATCTTTTGTAAACAAAATTATTCTTCGAAGAAAAAAAAGAATCTCTGCAAATATCAGAATTGATTCAATTTGAACGTTGCAAAGAAATATTCTAAAAGGAGAGTTGCAGCTCAGGATTTCTTAGTAAAAACAAATAAATAATTCTTATAAATTTATAAACATAAATAATAATTCCTACTTCTATATGTATACATTTAATTAGTATATTATTTACGTATATATTTATCATATTATTATAATTATTTATAATTATAATTAATTATAATTAATTATAAATATTTATATCCATATCATATTTATATCCATGTCGGATAAAATTTTAAATTTGACCATTAATAATGATTGTGATTGCATTTTTATTTTATTTTCCGATACGTACTCGAAAAGTGAATATAATATCACGAAAAATTTACATAACGTAACAAAATAAATCATTTACTATCCGCAAGTTTTCCATTTTGCGAATGCTTGGCGCGATCAATTTACACTTCCACGTTCGCAAAGGTTATCTTCTTCCGTTTTCTTCTCCACATCAACATATTCGCATTACCATTCCCGTTACACTCTTCCGCGATCAGACCCGGGAAAGTCCGTTCCGTCGCGCGTCCTTTACGCGCGAGCGTCACATCCGGACGTAAACGCGCGCGAATCGCCTCACGCACGTGCGATACTCACGCAATCGCGTCGTACCGCGACCGATTCGCATCATAGTAGAACGCGCATAGCACGCTTGTTAACATTGATATGATTATCCCCTCAACTTCCATTATTAGATTATACTTTTATAGACCTTAATATTGCCTATAATTTATATAAATTTAATATAAAATTACTAAAGATTGAGGGAATATTTGTTTTTTTTAAAATGCAAATTAGCTGTTGTGATTTAATGTATTTTCTTTATCATCTTTCCTTTTAAATTCAAATTTAATTTAATTTAATACATTTTAACAATCAGTGAATTTATTTTAAAGTGTCAACAATTTTTTCTCAATTTTTATATAAAGCCAGCATTAGGAAATACATATAAATAAGTTTCTAAAGATGTTGCGATACTAATTAAATAAAAGAGAGGGACATCGTCATTTTTAACAATTTCTTCAAACTTACTATCGGAGTTTTTCTCTTTCACAGGCATTCCTTTGGAAAATATTACGGTCATATTTATATTCGCATTCATCCTAATCGACCCTCGAGAATGGGTGTGTCAGTTAGACGCGCGGTAGGTCCGGGATAGAGAGCATCCCGTACATCTTTGCAACCGTGGCAGTCCACGTCGTTCCACGTGCGCGGAGCCAGGTCACCCGTTGACTCCACGCTCGGGTAAAGAAGCAGTCCAAATGGAAAGAATAATTAGGCGGATCTCTCTTAAGCGGACGAGAGGGTCCTCCTTTCCTTTTTCGTTGCATCGTGTGCTCGTGCATACGCTCGCTCGCTCGCCGATTCGTTATCTCGCGGCTCCGTGCGACGCGTGCTCGTACATGCGTGACTGCTGACTACGGGGTCCCGTCATCTCCGCCAACGGCCGTAGCCGGGCACGCTGTAATTATTTAATGACGCGTTAATCTCACGACGACTTCGTCTTATTGGTATCTCCGAGTATGCGGAGAGAGATGCGGCCGAGTGGAACGGGGGGGTGCGCAGGACGGGGGGGGGAGGCACGGATGGACCCCGCGCGACTTATCGATGCATCGCGCCGCGTGTATTAGTTTAGCTTTCATTAATCGTGCCGTTTTATTTGACTGTAACCCGCGCGATCGCCGGCCCGATACCCTCGTAATTGAGGCGTAAGTTAATAACAACTTCTATATTTCTCGGGGGAATCGATTCGTGTCGCTCGATCGAGCCGTTCGGTGCTTGATGAGCGAACGCGTTCGAGAAAATATGTATTTTCGGATTTATTTCGAAAATCTGGACGTAGTTTCTATCGATACGCGCGATGGATTAATCTGCCAATTTGCGACTAAAAGAGGATCTCGCATTCGGGCACTTTTTCCGTACGACAATCTTAAGGATCAATTTCCAAGCGTCTTCTCTGACAAAAAATTCTGCGCGCAACGGTTGATCTCGTTATCGAGCTCGAGAGGAATCTTAAATGCAACGCAATCTATCTGCAACTTTTAACTCGACCCTCTAGCACACGGCTGTGCTTCCAACTCATCAATGTTGCATATGTTGCCGGCTAGAGGCGTAAGCAAATCAAAGTTACATCGCATCGCTCGTGCTCGTACGTGCGATACGAGCGAGGTCGCGGAGACTAATCGAGATTCGAATCGCGAAATTAGTTCGTCGATCCCTGAAGAGCAGGGGAAGGAGAAGCGAGAGGAGGAGGAGGAGGAGATGGTGGTGGTGGTTTCATCCCCGCGTTCGCGTGTGGTCACCCGACTTATTAAGCAGGCCCATTCCTTATTGCGCCGGTAGAGCCGGCCCTCTCGCGATATTGCCGCTCTCTCGCGAGCTTAACATTATAAATTTATCAGTGAGAACGCGAGGCGACCAAAAGAAACGCGTTGATCGAAAGATGGAGGTACGAGCTCACCTCTGACCCGTCGAAGTATTTCGATATACGCTCTCGTGCCGCGGAGATATTTATTGGAGATAATTATAAGAGCGGTCGTAAAGTCTCGGACGGGCCCGTTTCTTAGCTGATATCTTACACTGCCCGTGGAGCGGGGGGCCCTACACGTATCCTTATACAAGGTGTCCCTCCCGAGCGCTCGTCCTTACCCCTCGCAAAGCGCTCGCATGAGCGAGAATAATCTTCTTGTGGGATTTTAGGTTTTTATTTAATAAGTATTCAAGTCAATCTCATTGCAAAGTGCATTTGTATAAATAAGATGACAATAATGGAACAATTGAAGTCATAGGAAATTGATTTATTTGAAGCTGATCTTTACCCATCATCTGCATGATATGTTTCTCCTGAGAAATCTTAAAATTAGCGACAGTAGAGCTCGTTTATTTTCGTTCGCGTGAATATTCTACATTTTCTGGCCGTCGTTTGAATGCATCGACATTTAGAAATTTTCAAATTGACCACGTTAAACTCCTTTATTTAATTAGCATTTCGAAACGATGTGTCAAACTAAATTCAGCATATACTCAGTTTGTGATATAATATCATCGACTGTTATATTCATCTTCGATCGTGTCTTACCAATCGTGTTAATAATTCTATAAACAGAATTTCGCCGAGTCCTTCCCGCGGCTACTTCTCGGGCACCCCGTAGATGCCCGAGTCGACGAAGGCGAGGTGGTTGAAGATAGCACCCGGATAGCGAGCCGCCATGCAACCCGCGGAATGAAAATCGATCAGAGAACCCGGTGCGAGGATCGAGATGATGCATCGATATCAAAAGTTGTAGAGTGGTTTCGCGCGCTCGCGCTTCTCCCTTTCTTCCTCTCTCTCTCTTTCCTGCACCCTCTCTCCTATCCATCTCTCCTCCTCTTATCGCCGTGCCCTCCCTCTCGCGATCGAATCGCTGTTTGTCGGGGAATATGTCCGTGGCAATTTGGATTTGAATTATTCGCAATTTTCTTTATCTCATTTCCAGTTATATCTCGCGCGTCCGGGTCTCGTCGAATCGCGGCCCGATGATGTGTCGGATCGAGTTTCCATCTCGGGACTTTTGAGAAATCGCGGATATCTGCCGCTTTTAAATAGACCGCACGGCGCTTGAGCAGAGAGCTTTGGGCGCGACTCGTAGATTTGATGGATTGATATCTCGATTCTCGCTCGGTCGTCGTTACATCCGGAATTCGCGCCGTGTCGAGGAATCAGTTTTTTACCCCCACACTTGGCGCGAACAAGGGGAAAATATTTTTACGATATTACAAATATAAAAAAAATGTATTTTTTTTATTAAAAATTTATAAAAATAATTATAATACGCTCGCTTTCTATATTGTCATGTAGAAATTAATTATAACAATCAATAAATAATAATGAATAGCTAGAATAAGTAGCCAGATATGTAAATGTAATTAATATCAGACTTAAGAATCTTTACAGTCAAAGAAATTGTCTTGTAGGAATTTTCTAAGGGCGATAAATAAATTAATTGAGATAAATGTTTAACAAATATTGTTATCAAATATTTTTTGCGATTAATTTATTAATCTAAATGACAGAGATAGAATTTATATCCAAATTGTTAGTAAAATTTAGAAAAAATCTTTCTATCTACCTATCTATATTAAAGCTAATCATATTTGTTACAAAATTTGACTGTGATATATAAGAAAATTGTTTTTCGTAAACATTATTCTATAAATTTTTGTAGTAACACCAAGAAATCTACATCAGCAAAACATTTTTCGAGTGTGCCAGTACGTTTATGAGCAAAGAATTACCGGTGAAGAACGGAAGTTTGTTTTATAGGATCATGCCAAGAGCTTAGGGTTAAGAAACGAGTTCGAGGAAAATGCATCGGGAAAATCATAAGCCCCGAGGCTGTTAATTAAACTCGAAAGCGCATCGTTCTCTTTCGGTTCGCTTACTCGTCGTGCGTCGTTCGCTGCTTCGTGCTCGAAGAAGATGCTCCAAAGCGTACACTAATTTCAGGGATTGTAACGGAACTGCCACATATTAAGAGAGACCGGTTTCACATTGTTGCCGTTCCAGAAAATCAATGTGCAGGAGAGGTTGGAGAAATCGTTAGCAATTTTTCCGCTATCACGCTACGCAGTGATCTCTGATGTACATCAACGACACGGCGGGAAATAATTTTACGGTTCTGCGTTTTACACGCCGATGTGGAATAAGGATTATAACTTTTTAGCACGATAAGTTAGGATAGTTAAGAATTCTTCAGACTCAAAAAGGCTATTTCTGTTAATGTGTCCGCAAAAGTGGAAACTACAGATGATGTGTTTATTAAGGATGTTTAAATAATGTTCAATCTTTTCCTGCACGTTATTTTTCTTGTCGTCTTAATGATGCATGGAAAGATCTGACTCTGCCATTTTTCTAATTGTTTCCTAATGATTTTCTAAATATAAATCATATTATGATAAAATGTAACGTGATAATGTACTTTGATAAAGACGTGAGAGTTTTGTCGTTTATCGATTACAATTATAATTAATCCAGACTTTCTTTTCATACATCTCACACGGCGATTATTAACTTTCACCGATACTGACCGGCTGTACTAAGCAATTAATTCATTTTTCCTTCTCCGCTCATATTACCAGGTAGCATTATAAGCTAGAAAAAGATAGTGAAATACGTAAAAGATCAGTTAACATACAAATTGGCCCCGGTGTTTGAAGGCTCGACAGCGCGTACTAGGTTCCTCGCGGCGAAAGGAAAGATTAAAAGCATTCGACCGGTAAGAAAACATCTCGAAACGAGATAAAGGTTCGCGGATTCCGCGATGCATACCGAGGACGATGCGACGACGCACCAGACAGCTAATTACCGTGTCCGGTAACGTTGATGCGGAGAAACGCGTAGAGAAAGATTTTACAGTCGCATCGAACGCACATACACACGCTCAAAAAATTGTCTTGCAATTACATAACACAATTTTCTAGGTGCGAAAAATTAATCGAAATAGATTAAATGATTATCAAATATCGTAATGATATCGCATATCAATTTAAAATTTAATCAATCTAAATGACAGAGACAGAATTTATATTTGAATTGTTAAAATTAAAAAAAAAAATTTTCTGCAACGTCTATATATTAAGACTAATCATACTTTGTTCTCAAATTTAACTGTGATATAAAGAAAAAATATTTTTTATAAAGATTGTTTTAGCTATATTGATATTTATATTTACTCAATGCAGTGATATTAATATCTGATAATGGTCTAAATTTGCCAGAAGATATTCTTAGAATTTGCTATAAATTCTATATAGAATTTGCTATAAATTCTATATAGAATTTGCTATAAATTCTATATGTTATACAGAATGTTCTAACAGATACAAAAAATAGCGATAAATTGTGATACCAAGGAATCTACCTACATCTGTAGAATGTTTTTTAAATGTATGTTATTTAAATGTTTACGTGTGTAATGTATGTATCATGAATGCTATGATACATATGAAACGAATTTTATTTTATTTTATTCATGAAGGGGGAAATCATCACGATACATTTGATGGGACTCGAGTAGATGCATGCATTACCGTAACGGAAACTGTGCGATAGAAAAGATATGCCAATGCGTCGTCCGAATAATAAACGCCTAATGAGAAACGTCACAATCGGCCGACAAATTGAAAAGAATCTCCCCTTAAAGATTACAAAAGATTCGTCGTCTTCATCAAGATTGGCTAACGTATCCTGTGAGAAAGCGACTCCGATTACGGATTCTTCCGTTGCCGTTAATCGTCAGGGGATCTCTATCATAATGGACGAGAAAATAATGAACTACATTTACGTAGGAATACGGGATCGTGCATGGAATTAAACGTATTTACGTACGTTGCATCATAGAAACCTCTAGCAAAGAAAAAAAACTGCCAATACTCAAGGAACATATATTGTAATGTATTATTTATTATATATATAAACGTGTTTATACGAACAAGAAACGTAATCTCGTGATAGAATTTTATCTAGTTATGAAAATAGATAGCATCTCTTCTTCTGCTTAGAAGCTATTCTGAACTTTATTAATTAATATATGTATGAGAAAGTGACAATCACAGATCCTTCCGAGCTTGATTATCTGAGATTCCCGACGTAACGAGAGAAATAATGAGCTGAAAAATTCACACCTCCGGACAAAAGTGAGATTAGCAATGTAAAGGAACTCGAGAGATCGCTGACGGAAAGAGGCGATAATATCGACAGGATACACAGTCCTTATAATCGTGTCTGGTGCGAGTGACAAAAATCATTTCTGGCCAGAACGATACCTGGAAAGATAATTTCGGGAGGGACATTACGCCCTGGCAATTAAATCGCGAGACTCACGCAGCGCCAATTACGCTCGTGGACTGATGAATCAGCCGGATGGTCCTCCGGGAGACACGCGAGGGGTCCCGACCCTGTGTTTGTGTCCCCAATCACCTCTTCACAAGTCGGATTCGTCGTCGTCGTAGAATCCGCTCGCGGTCGCGCGCGGTTCACCGGCACGAAATATGCAACACGTATTAATTAGGGGAAAAGAGATTGCCGCTGTGTCGACTACCGTCACGGCAATTAATCGGGAGAAAGGTATCCTGGACGCTTGCGCGTGCAAATGTTGCGCCAGAGTCTAGGCGATATTTCGGCAAGCTCCGTATCGCAACGAACCGCGACTGACTGGCTTATCGCGCGACGCAATGTCTTATCGAGGAGCGAAGAAGGAAAAAGGTTTGTCGAATTCTCTAATACGCGACAAATATAATTATGACGAATGGTAACATTATAGATAAGAGTAATAAATGTCACAATTTATGATATTGATATCTTGTAAAATAATACAAAAATATAATTGTGAGTGGTAGTAGCATAGATAAGAGTAATATATGCGTTATAATTTATGATATTGATATCTTGTACAGAAGCATATATTTTTACAAGTTATTCCTGAATTATTACTATCTCGTGCATATATTATATATTTGAGAAAATCTCTCGCAAGATTCTCCTCTCACTAATTTATTTAATGAATTATTCCTGTTAGATTACTCACGACACTCAAAAAAATGGTCAACAACCATTTTCTAGAGGCGATAAATTAATTGAGATAAATGATTAGCAAATATGCGATATCGTATATGTGTGTGTGTTTTGCATTTAATCTATCAATCCAAGTGACAGAATTCATATCTGAACTGTTAGTGAAATTTAGAAGGAAAGTCCTGTGGTATCTATTCATATGAAGGCTAATCATACTTGTTACAAAGTTTGACTCTGATATACAAGAAAATCATTTTTCACCAAGATCGATCTAGCTGTAGTAATGGAAACTCATATTCATCTAATGCAATGATTAATATTCGGCAATGGGATCTAAAATTGCCGGAAGATATTATTAGAATTTGTGTCATAAAGTAGATGTAAAAAAATAGCGGATAATTTTAACTATTTTAGAAATTAGTAAAATATTTTTTAAATTTTTAAAAGAGTATAACTATTTATATTGATAAATAAACAATTTAACTTGGAAAGAAAGCAAATACATGATATTTATACAAGAATATTGCATAAGTTTCTTACACATTGATCGACGAACGGAAGTTGCCGGAAAGTAGAATATCAAGGAGACGTACAGGCTTCAATATGACCATATTTTGACGTGTCGACTTGTTACGATTCACGGGTACACGTGTAGGTGCAGGTATTACACGCGAGCGGCCATATCCGCCAAGGATTTGTGATGCGCGACCAACGTTATGAAGTGACCGCTATATTAATTCGCACATTAGCACTTTACCACGTTAACTGCCGTGTAAAATCACTTCCTTCTCGCCATGGGAACACCTGTCGAACGTTTTGCGGATATCGGTGTGCGGCGTTCGGTCTCACGTACGCGGGCGAAACGCGATCGCGATCGCGATCGCGCATCGTGAATCAATTACAACCTCCGCCTTGCACGCGCGCACGCGTTTCTCAATTTACATTTTAATTTCGCGCTTCGGGAGGATCGATGGGACGAGTTATTATCTCTGTTGATTTTCGGGGTACGCACGGAGCTCCCATTAATTTGAACGAACGCGCGAACCTGACGTCAATTAAGCGAGAACGTGGTTATTAATTTATTTTCGACGACGTAAGATTGAGTTCACTTAGCGAGATCATCCTTAAGGATGGTCACTAATGTCCTCGCCATGGAATTTTTAATTGCTTGTATATATATATAAGAAATAACAGCACTAGAATTAAATAAATAATTTCCTTAAGAAGAATTGTTAATATTTATTGTTAGATTATATGGATGGAGGGATTTATAATAATTTGCCCGATTTTATTTCTTGCGTTACTTTCAATTTACTTTGCTTTTAAAATTAAAGCTAAATGATTAAAATTAGTGTTTATATTCTTTTCAAAAATTACAATCACTACAATGATTTTATTTCTATATCTTATTTTATATCTTTCACAATTGTAATCCTTTTGAAGGGACTACAAAAACGTATCACCTTTTTCATTCACCAAAGAGAAAATGCCATAAGATTAAAAACACGTTATCCATCTATCCATCTATCTCTTTGCTCGCAATCTTATAAAAATTCGCTTGCTGGGAGAGAAATTTCTACGCTCGAGCGAGTAATAAAAATTCTATTCTCTTCTTCCGTTCCTCGTTTCACGCGTCCAATTCACGGATACAAAGTAACGAGTAAGTTAACACGATATTGTACAAAACGGCGCGTTAAGCGGCGTAATAACCGGTCGCTACGAAGAAGAGGGAACGACGAGTGCGCGGGACACGCGAGGCTATGACTGAGGGCGAGTCTCATAATTCCTGGAGAGCGATCTCTCTTCGTACGACGTGCTGAGGATCGATAACGGTTTTCCCGAACGCGTATTCGCGTGATCGCCGTGTCGTCGTAATATAAAAGGGGTAGGTAGGTAGGTAAATCGCGTACACGCCCCCTTTGGGCCGCACCCCTCAATCACCCTTTGGATTAACGCGACAACACCGTGGCGAGGTAGTCTGTCACAAGGAGGGCTGTACAAACCATAGCGCTATTGTATGTGCGCGTTTTCCCCTTCCCTGGGGGAATATATAGGGGTCGTTGTAGGGGAAAGTGGGGTGAAAGCCCCGATTTCACCGTGGACGGCATAATTCGCCGCGGAACGACATATATTACACTTTCACTCATGTGTAATATTGTTATAATGATGACACTGACTCGTCACACTGTTTGTATAGCTCGTTTCCTAACCAAATATCCTCCGATAGAATTATAATTCGAGAGTAACTATTATTTTAGATATCGAGAGCTAGTAGTTAGGATATTTCAAGACTTTTAACAATTTAAGGAATGAGTAGTATTTTTAACTTTCATCCTATCTAAAATGTAACCTATGATTTATAATTATATAATATCTTGATTATCCTAAAAAATTTGTATTTTTAAATTTGTATTAATTTATTATTTACAAAAAAAAATAAATTAATGATGTTCGAAGAAAAGTATGGCTCTTTTATTATCAAAAATGTGAATTATATTATGCAAATATTTTTTTCGCGGTAATAAATCTCTCATACTAATTGATTTACCATGTTAACTTCTAGAAATGATTTTTTTCCTAAGTATAAATTATTTAAGCAAAAAAATTGAAATATTTACACGCTAAATTACTGATGCATATGATCGCGGCAGGAATGCCAGTGATATATCATATGTGACTGCGCGTTTCCTCATCGCCAATAATTGCATACTGCTTTATGTAAGCTGGTCAGAGGAATATGACAGGTATTATACGATCGGATCGCAGGATTGTCGAATACGTACTTCGGTTTGGGAGCAAGTGCGAAAGAGCAAAGCTGGCTTGGACTCGAAGATAAACTGTCATGCGGGAATATTGTTACGCGATTTATATGCGACGGATAGAGAAAATGTGAATATTGCAGCAAAAGGCTCGAGAGGAATGCATTTAACATTAAGCACACGATTAGAGATAGCAAAACTTATAGAGGCAATTGTGTGTGTACATATATTTTGATTTTATCTTTTGCGGCTTTTTTTTCTCGATTTATCATAAGACTTCAATCTTAAAAATATTGTCTTCGCCTTTCACTGTTCTCGAAGCAAGAGCAAGCTGAATCCACAATCCAATTCATTTCGAATGCGACTTTATACATCTAAAGTAAAACGGGAATGTATACACGCGTATGTGTTATCTCAATATTTGCCTAGCTGTCAATAATCCCGCGATGTAGAAAGTAAATATTCTTAAAGTAGCCACTAATTGTGCGGTTCACTCTCCGCGCACGACCCTTACAACGTCGACCTCGCTATTATTACTCCATTTTTACTCCTAGATAGCTTTAATTTTTAAACACGGATTTTATCGTCTCTCTTGCGGTAGCCGCCCACGATAGCTGTCATTGTCTCCCAATGGTAGAAATGGTCGACACGCGATGCTTGCCGGAACAAGATATTTCGGGCTCGCACGATGGACCGAAAGCGGATAGACGGGTGACTCATTATTTCGTGGCCCTTCGTTCTCATGCTCGTCTCCGCTTCCTGGGTGATACCGCGCTGTTGTTGGCCTCCGAGAGAAAGAGTGAGAGAGAGAGAGAGAGAGAGAGAGAGGCAGAGGACCAAAGCTTGTGTACGCACGCAAACACGCACGTCGATGAACACAAAACGGGAGCGTCGAGACTGGCGCTGGAATCTCGAAATGTACAGGCCCTCCGATTTCGGGGTTCGCTGCCGTATAATAATTTCAATAATCCCGGACCCCAACTACGGCGGGATTAATAGCCGGCCAGAAAGCGAGAGTACTAGAAAAGAGGAGGGAGCTTTTGGACGGACGAGAAAAGAGGACGACCGAGAGGAAGAGTGGGATGGAGAAGCAAGCGCGGTCCATGAAAGAAGAACACAAACGAAGAAGGGCGCCGATTAATTTCAGCTCGTTGGCGATCTATGCTATCAAAATACGTGCTCGTATATCCGACCGATTATTTTTCTACGAGTAGGAAGTTATGATTTTCTGGGCGAAACTGCACTGAGAAAAATCGTTTGATTGTATCAACAAGACGTACCATATATGATTGAAGGCATTTTGGTTAAATCAAACAAGAATTTCTAGTTATCGTGATAAGACTCGATTTTTTATAACTGGAACGTTTAATAGATTTTACTATAAGGATTTTATTAGTATTTTTTGGTTGGATCTATAAAATTTCTTACATTAATTTCTTACATTAATTTCTTACATTAATTTGTTACATTAATTTCTTTGCTTGCCTCTTAACTTAACTCGTATTCAATATTTGCCATGAATGGAACTAGTATTAACATTAAATTCAAAGTATATTTTTTCTTTTACGAGCAATAGTGCCAGAAAGAGGACGCTAGCTCTCTGATTGTGTGTGTTTGAGCTGCATCCTCTTCTTGCATCACTGTTTATCAGTTTAATTTCTAACAAACTGAATTTAAAATAATTTATTCAATAATCTGGATTGAATTTATCCAATGATCTTGTTGGAATTCAAAATATTAAACAGACTTTTGAGATTAGATGGAACAAATTTTAGACGACTTGATGCTGATGAGTTTAATATTATTAACCAGAAAATTTGATAAATTTAACAGGAAGAAATTAATCAGATTCATCTGGTAATTCCTAACATATTGGTTGAATCTACCAGAATTTTAATTAATGCAACCAGATTTTTTTCTCAGTGTGGAAACAGTAAACATACGGATCGATATGTCTTATTTTAAGTATATTAATTTAATTTTGTTAGAATTACTCTGGACGTAGCTTCACAAAATCATTGAAGAAACGTCAATTAGAAGCGCATCATATCAGATCGCGACGCGCGCGTTTCCGCAATTTTATGACCTGTGAGCACAGCAGGAAGGTAGTAGAAAGGTGGAGTAGGCGCGTAGGACGAAGAAAAGAACGAGTGATAGGAGGAAGGAAGAAGGAAGGGATCGCTAAGCAGATGAGCGGTGCTCTCTGCCGCGGGGGTCTCGAACAGGTTCAGGACGAGCGAAAGAGCACTCTGTTGCAATTGCTTCGCTGTCGGTGCGTGCATAGAAAGATTTCATGGAGTTGGATGAAAGCGGGAGAACGAATGCGGCAATGGCCGAGTAGTATTGCGACGACGAGGAAAAAAAAAGAGGACAAGACGAAAGGAAAGAAAAGGAAAAAACGAGAGAAGAGAAAAGAGCGGAAAAAGGAAGACCAATTCCGAGCGCGAGAACGAGCGGGATGGGCGAGGGAGCCTTTAGTGATGAGATTCGATCCCGTGGAAGGAGCGAATTTGGCTACCTAATTCGCGAAAGAGGGGCAACAGCGGGAACAAGGATGCGCGGGGATGCGCGGCGCCTGTCTCGATCCTCGTCTCTTTTTCGCCCGCAGCTTCGTTGCCTGCAAAATGGGATTACGCAGGATCCCGCACTTCAAACGGCGCTTTATTCCACCCACCTTCCCCCCGGCCGTCCCCTCCGACCCCCCTACCTTTCTCCTCCCTACGTCGTGCTGGGACGAATTGACAATTGACAGAATTGATACAGTAGCGGCGGGAGAGCCACGTGTGTGCCGGTTGGGAACGCGTGTTTCGCCCGCGGCCGTCGCCTCTATCTTCCTCGCGAAATTGCATCCGTCCCCCCCTGCCCCCTCGCTCCGACTCCCCCTCGTCGGCACCGCGCGCGAACGCTTACGTTGTTAAGCCTTTTTTCCATTACGAGATTGTTACGGCGTGAAGGAGGAAGAGGATAATGCGGCGCGACCGGGGCAATCGTCGTGTTTTTTTACGCGACCTTAAAATACCCTCCTCTCTTGTTCGATTCATGAAGATTCTTTGAATTAGAAGACGTACGCGCGTGCATTCCCAGGCGCTGCTTCTTGCCATCGATAAGATTACATCTCGCGATATTGCTCGATTCTCGCTCTTCAATCGACGTGAGTGCCGCGAGAAAAAAAAAGGCTGCTACTATCGAAGCTAAGACGCCGATAGCAGATCTTATCTTATTACGAGAAAAGCGATTTTAACAATGGGATACTCATAAATGCATATACGTACTCTTTAGGAGTGTTTCTTCGAAATAAAAAAATTACTAGGGAGGAAGGAAGAAGAGATCGTATCTGTTTCACTATTTATCACATTCATATATACCAATATTAATATGAAAACACATTTTAGTAAAAAAATAATGAGGCAAAAAGGAAAGAGAATAATAATTTCCCGCAAATTTTTAAAACATTGAAATATACGCTAATATACGTGATAATTATAGCCATACACGTATGATAATTATATGATAACATAATAAAATATTTGTAAAATAGGTTTTTTTTTGCAATTCTGATGATGAATTTTGAAAATCAAAATTGTGATGCGATTTGAAGCTAGAATTATATTTAGTATAAGAGAGATTGTAAGAGATGATTATTCTTGTGTTCATAAAAATTTATTTTTTGTTCGACTGTACAATTACTTATTATCTCAAATTTATGACCTAATTACTGTAGTCATAAGTTGTGAAAATAAAAATAACATATAACAGTACAAGGATTTTTGTAGATCTCCAATTTTTACTTGACGTCTATGTTCCGCATACTTTACCGCATTTCGTCCTCTCGTTATCCGACCTGCGTAATCGCGTGCCAATTATCGAGGAGCGTCATGCGTGTCGGTTTGCTTTATTTTTGGCAAATGCGTACGTAGAATTGGGTCTCGTTAAACCGACGGACGATAAAATCACTGGATCGCGACACCGTAAAGGTCTCCGCGTAATTACACGACATCCGGCGGAGATTCGGGGTTTGTGCTGCAATTATTGTGGCTTAATCGTTGCCGATTTTTACTGAGACAAATTATCACCGATCATTTATTAACCCCTTTCGCTTAACGATATCCTAATGTGACTATATCCATACTTTTCCAATCTCTTTTTGATTAAAGAGACATGAAACTTTACTCATCTCCAAAAGATAAACAAATATTCGTGCGCTTATATATTATACATACGTTATGTGCCATAAAAAATTATAAATATGCATGATCTATAATATTTCATTCTTTATCTTGCAATTTATACGATAATCAATGAAACATGAATTTAAATTAATACGTCGGCTAAGGCAGGTCGACGAATCGCTGTTAAAAACAAGCGAATCAACAGCTCCTGAGTGATTAATTAAAAAAAAATCCAAAAACAACAACAGGTATCGCACACAACTCGCGAGACGGTAAATAAAAGACGCGGAAAGATGAATGCCGATACTTGTTGCACGTCGTTCTTAAATAGGACGTTCGCGGACAATAGCGATGACTGAGGTCGGTATCGCAAGCGTAGCGAAGCTCGAAAGCTTTTCATTCGCCGCAGGCGAAGGGGGACCGGCGATTTTTCTTTTTCTTTCATTTTTTTTACGAGCTGCCTCTTTCGCCGGATAAGGGAGACGCCACTTAATTAAAGCGCCGAGCATCATCTCTCGAGATAGCCGGCGAGTGCCACTCGGTGGTCATCCGTTCTTTCGTGGAGTCTCCATTCAGCCGCGAAGAAAGATCGTCTTCTCTCCCGCGTATTTTGATTCTCATTCATTTTTTTAAATAAGCCACATTACAATGATATACGAATATTATTACTCTGCATGTCGCATACATATTCGGATCAGCTTGTTCGCGATTTATTAATTATATGTTTAAGAGAATCAATTAAACATGTGTTGTTTAAAATCATTATTGTTAAAAATATCACTTTTATACAAGCTCACTTAAAAATAAATCGATGGATAAAGCGATCAATTTTGGATGGAAAATATTCAAATCATTTTGGACAGTCCGTCGATTGGATTCTCGTGAATCGTGTTTCGTATAGGACGAAACAAAAGGAAAAAATGGATGGAAAAAAGAAGGCATGAAATGTCGAGCTTTGATCGTCGGTGACTCGTCGCGATGGTGAAAATCCGATTTGTCAGGCAATTTGTCTCGTGACAAAATTTAAATCGCAAAGCACATTGCGGACAGAGGGTGGACGCTACCGGGGCGCAAAGAGAGGGAAGGGAAGGAGAGAAATCGAATGTCCTTGCCGGGGGAGGATTCAAAGTGGATTCGGATAATACGTGGTAAAACGCGTTCGAGGGTGAATCCTAAATTTTCAGCGTAATCTCATTTTTCCGCCAGACGCTTCTAGTGTGGCAAGAGGTATATTTACCGTCACGCATAGTAACTTATCTCGATGGATGAAACAATGAAGTGTATTTCCAAAAAAATATGAAAATTTATATTTTAACTTGTATATAGTTCTCTCTCATTTATGTATATAATTATTTTTTATACATTAAGTAGATGTATTATTTAGACTAAAGATTATAGGATTTGCCTTGAAACATAAACTGATAAATTAATTATTATTATACAATTTTAAATTTATGAGTTATTTTTATTTTGTTCAAGTTAAACATCTACATTATTTTACAACACAATATATCGTTTTTACAAAATACGTTTTGTATATAATAATATTTGCAGGAAAGATTTACAGATTTTCGTCAATTTGATTAATGTGAATCATCTTCCGAATGAGTTCTAATTATCATCTTTGCGTTCGAGAGATTATTTCATTTTTTCGTGGTCGTTATTGTCATTTCGCTCGTTTTATTTCTTACGGTAATGCTTTAATAAAGCACCATCGAAAGAATTGTCAGATATCTTAAATTATAGCCAGGAGATGCGTCCTTTCCAGCCAAAGATCTGCCTCCATTGTACGTCGCTGGCTATAATATTGGCCCATTCGTGACACTTGTCACCTGATTTTATCACGTCGTTAAATATCCCCGATATAAATACACTCGCATCGACATCAACGACGCTCAATCTCATCGTTTATATCGCGCGCGTCCCCACTTTTACGGCAATCGTGCACTTGACTCTCTTAACATTTATTTTTCGAGACACGTGGAAGCGAGAATCGCACATAAATGGAAAACGCTAATAAATATTATGTCTAAATATTCCTGATAACAAGCGTTGTTTGATTGTAAATATTCCATAGTTAGATTTAAGAGACTTGTATTTACAGAGATGGGATGTATAATGACTAATGACAAGTAAAAAACTTGCTGAGACGCAAAGTTTTTCACTATGCGAATAAAATGTTTCCGATATTGAATACGTAATTTTCAGATTATGATTTCTCGAGATGCCTCTCGCTTGTGCTTTTATCTATTAATTATCAAAGTTATGTAAATAATGTGAATATGTGAACGATGTAAATAATGACGCGTGCATTTAAATCCTCGAGACATTCTCGATAGGAGGGGGAAAAGCGAGAAAGAATCCAATAAAAATTAGATGATGATAGATTCACTTGAGATTTTATTGGCATCGTTAAAGAGAAGGGAGTTGGATATTCCCCTTTTAAAAATCGTTTTATAATCGTAATAGACATTAACTCGAGGAACTAGAAAATGATTTTTCAATGATTCATCGCGACCTTCTCGATTTTCGGCTGCGATCTTTGACGTAAATTACAACACCACTCGTAGAGGAAAACGAAACTTAAAGATGTAAGTGGAAAATCACCGAGCTGGATCGATAGATGAATATCATGAGGCCTTTAATATTCGCACCGCGCTTTTTGACGTAATTCGACGAATGAATTTATGTACAAGTGAATTCGGATTCCTCGATCGACAATAATTCTAAAAAAACAGGAAAGATCGTAAAGCGAATCGCATAAATTATGATCCTTTCATGAGATATCGCAATTCTATACAAGTATCCGACAATGTCAAATGCGGATAGGTAACACGATGAATTATGAAACTCCATTTTTTTTTATTTAAATGCAAGATATTACCGCATATTTCCTGTAAGTTTACGATCTTCTCTGCGAATGAATTAATGAGAAATAATTCATATGAGTTATTTTAGTGACACATTCGAGTCCTCATTCATGTTGAGATGTGCTGCAGATAAAATTAAAAGTAAAAAAAATAACAATAAGAATACTGAAAATATATATAATCATTAAATAATCATGGATTAATTTTCATGATTTGTACAAATTTTTAAACTTTACTAGGCATAGAAATGGAAATCATATTCTTCCTTTTTACACTGATGTTCTACTTGCACTTCTTTAATTTATAATCCTATTTATTTTGCAATCATGTATATTATTGGAGTCTTTTCATCTTTCCTTGAAATTTTTCGATCTATTTCAAGTATCTTAATTTAATAGAAGAAATTGCAAATGGTAGCGCAAAAATTCGAGAGCGCACACAATCTTTATAAAATGTATCCATTAAATGGGTCTATTACACACACTTCACTTTTGAAGATTTCTACTCGATCTTAAACTTCACTTCCTCGACTGTAAAGTTTCGAAGGCAAGCGGAGCTGTAGCACCGTTACAATAACGTCTTCAATTAACAAGTTTAAAAGCAACGAAGAGAACGTCCTCTGACGAGTCTGACGTTTCTCATTTTGCATAGCCGCGGCCTCACGACTAAAGGAGGTCGAAGTCGAAGTGCTTCGGAAGTTCGTCAGGTTCTGTAACGAAGGCGAGTCGTGACGGCGCTTCGTTCTTCGCGAAACGGAAGCGGAGAGAGCCTTTCGATTTTCACTTCGCTTCCTTCCGCTAATCGTTCCTTAATGAGGAAAAGGAGAAAATAAGGTCGTAAAAAATAAGGTCGCTTTATTGAGTACCGAGGAGATGGACACCCTCGCAAAAGGGCTGCGAAACTCTCGTGCCCAACACGGAAGGTGGTCGACTTCCTAAAAAATATGCATCACGCGAGCATGTTATTGCAAACAGATGCATGCATTTTGGATGTACGTATACATACGTTCGTGTTAACAACTCTCAATCGCGTAAAACGAATAGCCCGAAACTGTCAGCTGTTTATCTCGCGAGATAAAGTCGAACTGGTTTGCGTAGATCGTAACGCCTCAACATGTGTCCATATCGTCGCGTATATCTGATCAGTGTAATTTTCACGATAAAATTGATACCTTGTAAGCACCATGTGACACTACAATCATGTGTCGATCTACACCTTCGGACGCCTTCTTCGTCTGTGTTGGTCTTATTCGAGTTGTGAAACTATAGATGAGCTGTAGAATAATAGCAAACTATAGATGAGCTTGAGAATAATAGCAAATCAGTTTGAACTGATCACTTTGGACTGAGAAATTATCGTGTTTTACTTTTTATAATCTATGAATCTATGAATTTTTTATATTAATCTATAGGTAAACTAAAACAAATTAAGATGAAATAATAATTAAGTAAAATAACAAAATAAATAAATTCAAAATAAACAAATTCAATGTGAAATGTCAGCAAGAGATGAATTTTTTATATAATCTATAGGTAAGCTAAAACAAATTAAGATGAAATAATAATTAAGTAAAATAACAAAATAAATAAATTCAAAATAAACAAATTCAATGTGAAATGTCAGCAAGAGATTTCAATTTAAGATAATGATTTTTCGATCAATTTTCATTAGCGTTCAAATGTCACAAAAAAATAGGTGTATTATATTAAGTATAATACTTAAGTGAATTTTATCTACGATATCTTTATCATCTACAATATCTTTATCATTTAATTCACGGTTCTCTCTCATCTGTTAAATGACAAGTTGCTCGCCTGGTGACATGTTTACAGATTCTAACGCGATACGTTTTTGCGAGCTAGAAGCGCATGTGTATCGTAACTCGTGTTAAATATGCGGCACGTGTTGTCGTCCGACATTATTGCCGATAGATTTATGCGTTAGGATAATGATATACATTGCGTATAATAATATAACTCGTCGATTATTCGCGTCGTCGGGCTGTAAACCGGCCTGCAATTTAATATGCTAAGCGCGCGCGCGCGCGCGCTGTCCAAGCACCTTCCCAGCCATGCGTGCGTATATGTACATATTTATAAGTATGTAAGTATGTACGCGTGGAATAAGCCAGGTGAGAAAAAGCAAAGGTTACGGGTGGAGACAGAGAGTCGTTCTTAAGCGGTGGCATCGAGCGAGAGAGAAAATTCTCTTCTGAATGTTGCTGCCAGGGACGATCCGTGAGTCACGACCGACGATCGACGATGACCTATGAATACTCGTACGATAGATCGTAGCCGAAGGTCTTTCCGACACGTTCGGAGCTCATTCACACGCAGATGCGCGCAGACTCGATACTCGGATATTCGATAAGCAATAATCTAACGTGTTTATCGATGCGCGCTGTGTCAAATACCACGCGATCCGACATATGCTCTTTTCCAAACATAGAGAAGAAAAGCCTATCGAGAAATACAATGTTATCTCAAAAGATATTCAGTGTTAATTTTTAAGATAAACTTGTTGTTTTTAATTTAAAATTTTAATGTAATAAATTTAATTTGACATACATTTTTTCAATGTTAATTTTAGAAATAAATGTTGTTTTAATTTAAATAATTTTTAATATATATAAAATATATAATTTATCAAAATGTAATAAATTACATTTTAATAAATTTTAATTTGAAATAAATTTTTTTAAAGCAAATAAATTATCATATCTTGTGATGTTATTGTATAAAAAAAGAGATCGAATATCAAGATCGTAAATACTTTTAATGTACTTTAAAATGTGTTTTTCTAAAATAAATTTTTTGCAAAATTAAACCATTGAATCTCTTGTCAAATTTAATTGTATTTCAATGTAAAACAAGCTAGCTCTATTCCAACTGCACAAAGAGATTAATAATTAGCGACTATGCGCGGGATTGAATAAATGCTGTCGAAGGACTTCAAGAGCGGCTTCTCTCGGACACGTCGCTCGAAGGTACAATTTGGCTCTAATTAGATTATCGCCACGACAGTGGTGGGTCGCCAAGCTCGCTTTCCGTTTTATTGTTGCCTCAAAGAGAACTACTAACTCGTATATTCTCGAGAAAGAATTCGAAGGGTGGTGTAAGGTAGACGGAGGAATAAATTCGTCCGGAATTGTGCGTACCTGTTGGTGCATCGGAAAAGGGGTCGGTCGCATCTTCGGTTCTCGCCATCATAAACTCGTTCCTATTCTTCGCCAGATGGTGGCGTAAATCCCGATGCGTGTCGTGCTTTGTGGTTTTACGGCTTTTCCAGAATTTTAAGGACCGCACTCTAAATGTCCAAGAAAATATTCGCTGATGGACGTTCGAGCTCACGCTTCCTATTCGTTTTTCGACCTCGACCTTCTGAACAATAAATAGGTTCTCTCGGAAGAAAATGATGCGGCAATAAATAAAAAGCGACAAAGTGATTGTTCAACCATCTTGCGCAAAGTAAAGAGAGATAGAGAAATACGTTGTAGTCGAAATGATCAACTGTAAGGCAACAAAAGCATCAGCAAAAAGAGATCGATATAATCAAATTTCGATAATATTTTTCTAAATATTGTGACTTTAATACTACATGAATGAAAATGTTGCAATTTAAAAATTATATTGGAAAATTAAAAAATAATAAAAATTAGTGTTGTAACCTACTTGAAATGAAATTCATCAGCAACTATCGATTATGATTTTATATAAAATTATAAAATAATCTTGTACTTTATATATTTATTTGTTCATTACTCGATCTTTTTCAAACCATGGCACTTCTCTCTTGCACGCGATATGTCTGTGAAAGAGGATCTGAATACATTCCCGTCTGAATATCATCGCTACTCTGTTCTGGAATATCCGTCGTTCATAATGGTCGAGCGATCTCCGGTTCACGCTCCGTTTCTGATAGCGAGTCTCGCGACGGCGTCCCGGCCCGTCCTCCGTTCTGAGGTTCCCTCGGTCTGTCGCCTCGTGGAACGACCGGTTGACAGTTGACACCAGTTTGACAATGCGCCGCGCTCTTGCCATTGTTGGGAACCGCGTGAGCGTGCCGGCTTGCCATTGTTGGGACGTCGCGACGCCTTCGTCCTCTCTCTCGCTCTCTCCCTTTCTCTTTTTCTCTCATTCCTATATTTGCTTTCCTGTCCGTTGCTCTCTTCGTTATGAGCACGCATTTTCATTGTCATTTATATGGTGCAAAATTTTGTTTCTCTGTTTTGTTATAATTTAAATGTACGCTCATTTATAATTTTCACTTTTATATATATGATAATTGAAGATAATTTTTTTTATCTGTTATAGATATTTTTTCTTAATGTTTCTATTTTTTATTATTTTCTTAAATATAATTTATAACTTTGTAATTATAACGACAGTATGAAAACTAATTGGCTTTGGCACAATCGATTCTAATCTTTCGAGTTACGCGGTTTTTAATTCCGCTTCTCGTTAATTTCTGTTCCCGTTGCTTCTCTCCATTTGCAGCCGTTATTTTCGCGCGTACTCTCTTCTCTTTCTCTTTTTCCGTCCCCCGCGATACACGTGTAAGTGAATAATTCAGTGACAGAGATATAGCCGTCCGGAATTCGCGTCGCACACGGACCCGCAGCGACAAGTTACACAATACTGACGTGACGCGCCCCTCGATTTTTCGCCTTTTATGCGAAACGGCGACGCGGGGGTGGCGCCGAGCTCCATTGTGGTCGAAGGGACTCCGCTCGTGGCCAGAGAGTCGCGCGTACGCAGGGGAGCGTCGCGACGCCGGTTATGCGTTCGACGCACCGTAAAAATTGAAATAGGGCTCGCGTGGAAGAGTCATGTCGAGAGAACGAATGACAGGATATCCTTTTCGCGTGCAGTAATTTACGTAAAAATAATTTACAAAAAATCCTCTACATTTGGCATCTGCGATGCCACCATCTCTTGGCGGAACTCTGATGCAAAAATTTTAATGAGAAAACGCATGATGAAATGTGCTTCGTTTTTCAAGTAAATATGCACTCAACATTAATTGAAAGCCTGCCTAGTAGATTTGTACATGCGTACTGTAATTTCTTACAATTAAAAGTGACCGGAGATTTTTTGAAAAACGGTAAAAGTATAAATACTTTTTTTTTATATAACATGACATAAATATTACATAAATAAATATAAGTGTTACATAAATAAATATAAATATAAATATAATAAGTGTGTATGAAATAAATAAATGTTAGTTTGTCAAAAATGTGATGCCTTAATTAGACACAATTGCGAATAATTTCGGGAAGAGGCAGATGTCAACGAGTTACAACTCAATCTTCGACTATCCCAATAGGCCCCCGCATTAATTAGCTAAGACTATAGAGGTTGCCCTGTAATTTCCTTTGAGTCATTCAGATTAAGTCATTTGGTCTTGATCAATCTGCAAGAAATTAACGGACTAGATTTTTATTTTTCAGGTAATGTCAGGAAGTTTAGAATCCCAGAATCTCTTTCACAATGCAATCGGCTAAACGAGATTTGTTCCGTGACTTCCGGCATAATTATAAAATCAACTACTATATGTAAATATTTAGAAAGGATTTCATCGGCAAAAAATCTAAAAAAAAAACTCATTGCGAATCAATCCTTCGGATCTCAAATAATTTTCCCAATTAAATCTGCATATTTATTTTTACCAAAGCAAAAACTATTTAACACACGAAGAATCAAATGCAATGTATCTTTTTTTCTTTCCGTGATCATATTAATAATCGATAACATTTTATAAATTCGTACGACAAATGTCAACGAATTAGTTACTGCGCTCTCGAATTGAAATAATAACGTTATACATGACATTTAAACTCTAATGGAATAACATTCTGTGAGCGCATTTTGAAAAAGAAACATCTCTCAAAACGTCAAGGAATACGTCTGCAGATACTATCTAAAATATTTCGTCATCTCGAGCCGTGTTTTTTCTCGTCAAATAAAATTGCAACGTTAAAAGCCTCGATGTTTCCGAGCCAAGCGAGAAGCGTGCAATAAAATCGAGCTCGAGACGTTGCCCTCTCTACAGAGAAATCAATTAACGCTGTCTGAGTGCTCCAATAACATTAATCGATTCGTGTCGGGGAAGAGCAACGTTCCCGCCGATGAAACCTTCCCGAGGCTGGACCCGCGTTCGAGAAAACTGGCGGAAAGGCGGTAACTGAGACGTCAACCTCGTGCGATCGCGATGTGGATGACATCCATGTGCACGTCCACACGCGCACGTGTACGACACGTTGACGGATCGTCCGCGACTAGATGCGCTCAACCAGCCAGCCAGCTAGGACGCGGATGCACCTCGCCGCGTTTGATAATGCATTAACGCCGGTGGATCAGAATATTAGCATAGCATACGCCCATCGCATTTGAATTGAGAGGCAGCGGCCCCACAGTGTATAAGCAGAAGCGAGGAGAAGGCGTCCCAGCGTCTCTTTGTCATGCTAATATTACGGCATCCATCCCGACCAGGCGGCGGCTTCGGGCGCAGAGAGAGAGAAAGAGAGAGAGAGAGAGAAGGACGATGACTCTGCATCGTTTACGCTCCTGTTGCGGCTTCAAATGTGCGTTGCTTCCAGAAACAGGGTCGTGCTTTCTCTCTCTCTCTCTCTCTCTCTCTTTCTTTCTCCGTGAATCTCTCCTACGACGATTACATTCGGAGAGTTGCGCCGCGCCTCTATCTCGAACGGGCAAATGCACCTCGTGTGCTAGATATGCGCGAAACGAAGTGAGATACATGACTGGGGATGATATGCAGAGTGATTCGAGAGGAAACCGCGAAACTTGAGGAATGCGTTCAGGAGGTCGAAATAAATAAAAAGTCCCGGTAACCAAGCTAATAATTTTCACACATTCTCCAAATCGGTTAAATTGATCATGTGTTTCTCTCATGAGCGCAATCATGAATATAACCATCGATTTTATTTCTTTTGAATTTACTCTACTTGAACAAAGTGCGATTACGCACGTCAATAAAACGAGTCTCTTAATTCGTGAAGAAACGTATATACTTATTAATGCTAATTATCAACATTTGATCAAGCATATTAATTAGGTACAATTGTAAGATAATTTTTAAGAGCGCAGATTCATGCAACAACTTGTAACAGTATTTCAAATTGTAGATGATGCAGCCTGAGCGACTTTTCATTCCTTCTCTGACATCTATCGTTATTTCAGAAGCAGAGCAATAACCTTGTGATCTGCATGAATTTCCTATAATCATTTGAAGCCCGAAGACCGTAGCCGCGTGCGCGTTCCTCGTGATCGCTGATGCCTGTTACATAGTGAAATAGATAAAGAAAATAAGCAATAGAGGCAATTCGATTTATCATGAACTACAATGTAATAAATCGTTCGTTTTTCTGATAAATTATTTCTCTCTTGTGAAATATGTATTATATTTCATTTGCGTAGATTTTCGACGAAAATCTTTTATTACGAGCAATACTAAACGTAAACGAAAATACTTTTTAAAAAAACCTGCATTAATTAAGCATTAGCAAGAAAATATTATCGATTGTCAAGCCCTGATCTTTTTAAGCATGAATTAATTCTTTTCAAATTCTTTTCGATAGCCTTAAATGGTATAAAATTTAAAAAATTGTATTTTTCTCATCTATTCGTTGCAATATTTACACTTGTTTTCAGCTTTTCATTATTTTTCAAGGCATTTTTATCATTAACAGATTGAGAGAATTAATCATACGTTATTACGTCGTTAAAATCTTTTCACGATATACAGAATTAGCATGTGCTAATTTAAAACTAATAATTCTATAGAAGAGATCGTGATTTCCATCGAGTCCAACAGTCGCCGCGTAAAGTGACGCATGGTGGTGAGAGGCGAGGACAAATCGATATATCGGCGATAGAATGTCGTATCGCCTGGCATCTTGATCGGAATGATAGTACATCTATCGTCGCGATCGCGATTAATGGCATGCCGGTATCGTGGGATAAATGTCTCTTCTACGTGTCGCCGATTGCATACCTAAGAACGGACTGCTGCGGGCTAAAATGGAATGCTTCATGGATGCTGACGCTGCGAAACGAGATGTGGTCGTTCGAGAAAACACTTTCATTACATCGATCACTATGTATCGTTAAAGAATCCAATCCATCATACGATTAATTCTACTCGCTGATGAAAGGGTTGGACGAGATATCAAGACTAGTCTTGATGTTATTTTGTCTCCTTTCGAAATTAAAACGAGATTTAAAATTTTTAATTAGTTATTAAAACAATAACAAAATTTAAATTGTAAAATTTATTGATTTTTAAAAAACTAAAGAATATATATTTGTGAATTAGATGAAAAAACATAACTATATTTTATGAACTTAAAAAATTTCATTTAATAAATAACATTTATATTAATAAAAACTTAAAAACAATTAATGCAATAATTATCCGAAATTATATATTATAAAGATTACGTTATATCTTGTTTTAAACTTGTCCAGTATTAAATAAAAATTGTTAAAAAGTCGGGAGATAAAAGCAATATAAGAGACGAAAATTTTGGGATAAAGATTTAAATTCTCTCGAAAATACCAATACAATAATTTCACGAATATTATCTTGTTTCGGGTCTTGTGTAATCCCAGTTAATGGATCACTAATGGATTAAATATCCATTCGAGAAAAATATTAGATAGTAGTAATAAATAAATATTAGATAATAGTAATAAAATATCAGATCAAGAGTAAATATTAGAAAACGAGTATGCGAGTGCTATATAATGATGACTATACACAGTACAAGGAGATGGAAAAGAAGCTTTAATAAACTATATTACATAAGCAAATATTGCGTTTTGCTGCACATCGATCCATTTGAAGCACGTAGCATAGATAAACTTTTTCGAAATATATCATCTACCAGTTGTCAGTGTCCGAATACACGATTCGATTAGAAATACTTGCCTCGCGCGAACAGGCGTCCATTTAAAAGCGCGGCGCTTTTCCCTCCATTTACATGAGTTCGCTCCTCGCGGTATATTAATTCCATCGCGCGGGATTAATTCTTCGGGATTAGTCACGGCGATAGTCGATTGATGCGATCAGATAAAACCGCCGATAAATAGCTAGGCTATTTTGCACACAAACGAATGGCGAACGAGCGTCGATCTGATGCAGTGCCGCTTTCGCCGTTCTTGTCAGTCGCGTAAACGCGGATAATAATTGCTCCATGTTAATGATAGGTCAATGTGATGTATGACGCATTAAATTCCGCGCAGCCTTCGATCTATCGGCGGGGATCTCATCGATCCTTAGGAGTGATTGTCGCGGTATAAATCACGGAAAGGAGAACGCTCGTCGAGAAAAGTAATTGATTCTTTATCGAATAAGACAGTCATGAGGGGTCGTTTGTGCAAATGACATAGATTGAGAGATAATGCTGGATATTTCGCGATTTCACACTTGCCATTCATTTCAGATTGATAATCGGCGCGACGAGATAGATAACGATAATTAATATCTGCATTCGCGAGCCTGCAATCTTTTGCGATCGATTCCGCGAACGTAAACTATGTATTATCGAGTCGAGTTCTTTGACGTTTATAATTATTATAATTTAAGACACGTGGAAATACGCGTGTTAACTTGTACTTTTTTTTTAAATACAAGGACACTCGTGTCTATGTCGATTGTTGCTTCGCTTCAACATATATCAATAGTGTCGCAAATTTGTACAAGACAATAGATCGAATCGCTCGAAGCAATGTGGGCAGCGCTAAAAATAGCGTCCGATCGAACTTGGATGGAGAAAAAAAGTTTCCGACAGTGAAATCATTGATTTCGATCGAGGAAAATGATTGGCTTCTAAATACTCGGAGCAATCCCAGATTAAATCGCTGACCTGCTTGCGGCGCGCGCTTTCGTTCCGCCCCCGAATCTAAGGAAGAAACGTGCACATCCCGTGCAAGAATACCGTTCGATTGCGAGCCAGTGCAGCGATACGTACGCAGTGAGCATGTGGAGTCATAAATAAACCGGAGGTACTGTTGCGTGGGTGTGGTCACTCCGACGAGCTCGGAGAACGACCTTATGCTTTGGTGATTGGTAAACAGGAAAGAAGACACAAGCTGAACTGAATTAATTTTATCGAATCAAACAAGAAGCATTTGCAGACTAAACACGAGAATCGCCAATTTATAATTAATATTTCCTCTACTTCGGAAGAATAAAGGCATAAATCAACGCATCGAATTATTTCGCAAACGTGTTCGCGAGGTATGTTATTATTTTCACTACCAATTCTAAGCTTGAATCTATTTAATTTAAATTAAATTTTATTTTTTTGTAGAAGGATTAATATATCGTTTGCCTATTTTTTTTGTAGAAGGATTAATGTATTATTTAATTCGATCTTTACATTTTCGATTTTCTATCGTTTAACTCTATTGCTATCTATTCTCACCCTCTCTCTCACTCTTTTTCTCTCTCTTCTCTCCGAGTTACACCACGACAGAAGTCTTTCTCTCGAGAGGCTTTTCCACTGCGTGGACATATCAGTCGTTCTTATCTCACCGAAGTGAGCCAGCCAGCGAGCTGTACAAGGGCTACCGGCTGGAATCAGATAACACGCCGAACGGAGACAAAAGGATGCATTAGCCAACACAATCCGGTGGCTAATTATCCCGCTCTTTCATTTTCGAGGATAGGCGTGACGAGTCCCGCCGCCGTGACGCGGATGCGGGTGAAAGAGCCGTAAGAAAAAGAGATAGAGAGAGAGAGAGAGAGAGATTCGGCGGGCGATCGAGCATCGACTCGATCTCGGGTCTCCGATCTTGCCGACCCGCAATGACAAATCCCGCATAAATTACGAGTGCCAAGGCCGGCCGTGATCGGTTACGCCTCCTCGCATCGGCATCGACTCGACGAATCGACTTTTGCGTTACGTAACTCTTCGACTGTGAGTAGCAGATTTAAACATCGTTCGCATCTTTTTTTTTTTATTTGCCAGAGTTCCTCTTTTTCTCCCCTCGCACCTCTGTCAGATGACAAACGACTTTGGATTCCGTTACTTTTTTAAAACCCAAATATTTAGAAACTCGAAGTTGGTTTTACTAATTTCTGACGTTAAAAATAGTGCAATGAAGAGAGTATTTGTTTTTAAATTATGTAGCGTCTTGAAAAGATTTTTACTAGGTGGACAATCGATCCCCTATTTACCAAATATAAGTCTATTAAATCTATTTCTGTTTCCGCTTGGAGACAAAAAATATTTATATACTACCACTAAATAATAAATAAAAATACTCTCCTAATTTCATAATATTTTAAAAGATTCTTTATATCAAATCTATCTTTCGCGTATTTGTTTTACACTGACCTTATAGTAATGGTAAATTAACGCTATTCGTGGCTCCACTTACCTGAAACAAAAAGCGTGCACATTAGTACGATAAATGTATAATATATGTAGAATGAATATAATTAAACGTTATCTAAGCTAATTAAATTAGTATATACAGTAAAGATATAACTTAAATTAACTTTTCAATTTCTAAAAAAGCCTTTTTAATTTTTAAAAGCTTGTTTTAGCACGACAAAGCTCGGCTAAACTTTGGCAGAGAATTTTAAGTTGAAAAAATATTTGCGCAGTGTGATTTCTCGAGACTTTTTATACAGTGCTAATTACGTGTAAATTGTCGTAAAATCCGGCGGAGTATGATCACCTCAACAGGTACGGGCATTAAACTGTGTGACGCAACGTGGGCGTGGGAGGCTCTCGGCCACGCGCCGACACGTTAATCGCGTTAACGCGACTCACGAGCGTTTGATGAAATCCATGATCGCTTTTGCGAGAGCTCGAACGACCTACGCGCGCGGTGACGAACGACTCTCGCACTTTTGCGGTTCCTTTTGTTCCCGCAGAGGACACAATGGCAGTTGTCCCCGCGCAGAAAGGCGGAGATAGGTGGGTTGTAGGTGTTTGTCTCTCTCTCTTTCCAAGATACCTGTCCGTCCGGTGACGATCGCGTGTCCGCACGCGGAAGACCCGGGGAAAGAAATCTCCGTTCTATGTCAGATGCTCCCGCGGAAATTGGCACTTGTCGCAGAGTATCACCGATCGTTTGCGGTCGACGGTCGACGACACGCAGCAAGACACGCGCCCACCATTGTCCGGGATCGGATCCGATCCCGGATCTGTCCCCGGCATTGTTCGGGCCTCGACCGAGCACGTAAGTCGACCGAAATACACAACCGAGTCGGGCGACACTCCAATGACAGTTTCCAGATCGTTGACCAAGAGGTCCCATTGTCGTCGATTTTAGCATTGTTCGAGGTATCCGGCAATACCGAGCCGGTGACATCGTCAACGATCCGTAAAAGCGTAACAGGATTATGCCGAGTCGATGGAACCCTTCGCGGAGTGAAGGACGGGGGACGAAAAGTCGTGCTCTTTGTCGAGGCGCATTGTGCGAGACCTGTCGACCTCGAGAGGACACCGTTTCTTTTTTCCAAGCAGATCACGAAGATTAGTACAAGTGTCAAGTCACTTTGTGACATTTTTGCTCGCTCGTGCGCAAGCATAGGTAGATATTAAAATCGCGATTGTGGAGATAAAGAAGCTTTTACGAAGTTCAGCGGATCTAACGAAGCGGATGATAATTATTTTAGGTACGCGAGTTTCGATTTAAGCGCATTACGAGCCCCAGGATTGAATCTCGGCAATTTTATTGGTTGGTACTTCATGAAAGGATCAGAGATGAAGAGATATAGACAGAGGAGAAGAGATATAAACAAAAATTTTTAAGTAAACCGAGATAAATTCTAGGTGTTTTTACAATGTTCGATTATTATAATAAATATATAAGATTGTTATAAAATGTGTTATACATCTGTCAAAAATCTTCTGATGCACTATAGATTATTTGTTGCATCTGTTCAAAAAAAATTTCAGCTACTGTAATATTTTCTTTAAAGATTGTCGCAGCATTTCAATAAAGAGGATTGCACATCTATTGTCTTCATGATAATAAAAGTGTTCGCTATATATCATTACATTTTCTTCGTACTGTACACATATAATACGCATTTATGATTCGCGTTTATTGAACTTTCGCATTTCGAAGAAAATGCGGTCGATGAGAACACGAGTCCTTTCGATCGAAAGGGGAGGGGGATCCGATTAACGTCACTTCTTTTTCTGTCACTTCCCACGAGCTATTCCCATGCGATGCAAAACTTGAGCGGGACGAGTCAAGGCTGAAAGATACCAGGTGCATCGGTGTCGTTCCGCTTGCAACGCGGATGAGTCTCATTCCAGGAGAGATGACGAAGCCAGTATAGAGTCAGCAAGAAGGAGTAAGCAAGAGCGCGGTGCGAGAGACGGATGAGGAGGATGGAGGAGGACGAGAAGAAACGGGCCGAAAGACGGAGCGCGATGAAATCGGCGATGACGGGATACGACGAGGTGGAAGCGAGAGAAGCCCTGGCAATTAGTTCAAACGAACCGGGAGTGGCGTGACACGTACTTTGTCGCGCACGTCTTCTGACATCAGCCATCGTGGGAGACGTCTGTGGGCTCCTTCGTCGTCTCGTCATCGTCACGATTGTCGTCGTCGTCGTCTGACAGCGCGGCCCCCGACAAAACCGACGGCTAGTGATAATTGTTTACTGGTGCGAGGATCCGCACGAAGGCTGAATCTGTGACCTAGTCGAGACGCAACGCGAAGAGTGATTTCGACCCGAAAAAAATCGATTGGATCCGCGAATCTCTTTCGTTCTCTGCAGCAAAGACTTCGTCGACAGCAGTTGCTTCGATAGCGATATATGTGATGTATGCACCGCTATGTATGAATATATGAATGACATCAGTTTATGCTGACAATAGACGTCATTTGATATTTGAAACGTTACTGATATTAGATACTTCAGCATCGTTAGATATTTTTCTGTATTTTCCCTGATTATATGGAATTAATTCGTGCGTTCTAAATAATGGAAGAGAATAAACGATACACCTATAACAATTATAAATTATTATCATAACTAAATTTGTTAAATAATTGCTCATTAACTCACACATCGCCGAGTTATTATTTCTCATTATCGTACATCATTATCTCATTAATTACCAAAATTATATTGTTCCATGACTCTTTGCGCGGGCTTTTCGCTTTCTGCCTTCGTGATTGTAGTGCGTGTTTTTGAGCGAGCGGAGTGGCGAGAAGAGAGAGACGGAGAAAAAGGGAGAGGGAGAGGGAGAAGGCGGTTGATAACTATCGAAATCAATGTACGGGCCGCAGCCTCCGTCGGCAGATCACGGCGGTCAGATAATATAGACGCGGCGGAGATTTTAGCGGAGGTCACGAGAAAGAAAGATGCGATCTATAAACCGTAGAAAATCCTCCACGGCTTTTCGTCGTCGAGCATCGAAGGGTTCCCTCGCCAGACAGCCCGAGATTCGATCGCGACCGTGGAGAAGGCGTCGCTCGTTCCTTCTTCTCTCGTGAGGACGCGATAATCAGATAATGCCGGGATTAAAAGTGTTGCCGCGGCGGCATTAAATATAGATTTCGGTAATGACAGGTCCTGCTCCAGGAGCTCCTTGCCGCCAGGAGGCCTCTCCTGGCCATGGCCTACGATCCGACATAATGCTCAGCATAACGTTGCTCGTCGCCTCTCTCCTTTGTTATCGTTAATAAATTTATTTTAATCATTGCTAGAATATCTGCGTCAGAAATTATAATAATAAAAATTTAATTTTTGGAAAACAAATATATCCGACTGATTGTATTTTCGTATCGTTTTATCATTTTTTAAGTAAATTTTCTTAATATTGAATTAATGTCTGAGGTTTCTCCCTTTAAGCTTCATTAAATTAAAATTCAATTATAGTAAAATTCTTATCGTTAATAAATTTATTTTAATCATTGATAGAATATCTGCGTCAGAAATTATAATAATAAAAATTTAATTTTTGGAAAACAAATATATCTGACTGATTGTATTTTCGTATCGTTTTATCATTTTTTAAGTAAATTTTCTTAATATTGAATTAATGTCTGAGGTTTCTCCCTTTAAGCTTCATTAAATTAAAATTCAATTATAGTAAAATTCTTATCGTTAATAAATTTATTTTAATCATTGATAGAATATCTGCGTCAGAAATTATAAAAATAAAAATTTAATTTTTGGAAAACAAATATATCCGACTGATTGTATTTTCGTATCGTTTTATCATTTTTTAAGTAAATTTTCTTAATATTGAATTAATGTCTGAGGTTTCTCCCTTTAAGCTTCATTAAATTAAAATTCAATTATAGTAAAATTCTTATCGTTAATAAATTTATTTTAATCATTGATAGAATATCTGCGTCAGAAATTATAAAAATAAAAATTTAATTTTTGGAAAACAAATATATCCGACTGATTGTATTTTCGTATCGTTTTATCATTTTTTAAGTAAATTTTCTTAATATTGAATTAATGTCTGAGATTTCTCCCTTTAAACTTAATTAAATTAAGATTCAATTATAGTAAAATTCTTATTTAATTGTAAAAAAGAGAGATAATTTACCTATGCTTATCAAGCACGTTATAAAACGATCGGAATCAATTGGGATCGAATTAAGTATACAATTGTTAATCACGCGGAGAGATATTTAGGAATCAATCGAACGGAACACCGATAGAGCGGAGATTACTTCTCCACTACTAGTCTTCGATCGTTCTATCCGTGACACGTTTCGCCGAGTTCCGAGTTTTTGCTCTTCGCGAGAGTATTTTCTACGGGGCGAGATTGACGAAGACGAGGACGAAGGCGAAGACGAAGACAACGACGATGGGAGAAACGCGCGGAATGCTGCCGCGGGGCGTCTTAATGCGTTCTAAATTGCGGCGAATGCGCTTTAATTGATTGACAAAAAGCGCCAGGCGGAAAAAGGCCGGCCGGTTTGCCTGATGGAATAACGCGCCGTGGTAGCGCAGGTAGGCCGCCGTGTCATTCGTTCGTTTCTCCGCGTGCGCGCGCTTTACGTCCCGCAACACCTCGAGGAGAGACCGACCGATCGTTTCCCTGACAAATTGACTTTTAATGCGTCTCCTTCTCTCTTCCGCGGCCCGGCCGCGGCGAGTTTATGCGCGCATTATGTCCCGCGTATTATGTGCCAGTTTCAGAATTCGAGACACGAGACGAGGACTTTGTCCAGGATGCCACCTTCGTGCCGTGTGACAAGTCGCGAGTGTGTTTCGTGTCGTGTTTTGCGCTAAACGCGACGACACCGTGCGAATTTATCCGACACGTAATTGTAATATAAGAGACGCATGCGTGCGCGAATTAAATATATTTCCATCGTAGTCAATATTTTTATCTTAATGTTAAATATAATCATCATATCTGAATTTATTTGATATGTAATATAAGTAAGAAAAACGCATATACGTACATGAATTAAATATACATATTTATCAATTTTGAAGTCGATATTTTTATAGCTTTAAACGTCATTATCTGGTGAGTTTCGTTTCTTTAGTAAAAAAAATAATATTTTGATAAAAATTAAACGAATATCTTTAGCGTTAAAAATGTCTTTCGAAAATATCTAACATTATTTATATCATATTACAACGTACTATATTATTAAAATTAGAGAAGTATTATATGTGATATAAAAAATATGTCTATCTATTCTCTAGTATTTAATAATTTCATAAAAATTTGAATAAGAAAGAAGATAACAATAATTATGTGTTGTGTATCTTTATTTTATATTATCTTTTTATAATGTGTCAATGCAATTGTTTATAAAAACAAAAATTGGTTGAAATATATCCGAAAACAAAAAAAAGAAATTTGATCAAAATTTTTCTGTTGTCCTAGCTTTTTTTTATACGACATGTTATTACGTTTGGAAGGTGATTTCTCCGGGATATATTGTCGTTAATCGTTTAACGAAATTGAAATAAGCACCGTTGCGTCCAACGGTAATCGATTATTTCGGGACGAGATTCCAAATCGAATTTCCATCCTTAATTGGCCACGGGAGATGAGAGTCGCGCAGGTAACGATTTGTAAAAAGCACACTATGTCACAGTCCCACAGTAATTTAAATCTCATTATATTGGCCCGTGGTTTGCGGTTTTGATACAGCGGCTCTCATTCCGTTCGGGCATCCACGTGTATATCAATGCATTTTTTCGTAGAGAAAAATTATTAGTCAAATTATAATTTAATTAACAAACTATATAATATTTGATACTAATTATATAATATTTGATTATCAAGCTCTAGTTATTCAACATGTCAAATAAATAATTTATAACGCAATATGAAAACAAATCTGATGCAATTTTTGAACAATTAATAAAGGAATTATATTACATTATGATGCAATAAATGCCATAACATTTATACCGCAATAAAGCATATTGCGCTATGTATAATGTATAATGTAATGTATAATAATTATATTCAATTATATATTTATAAGCTTCTGATAACACGCAATTTCTCACGCAATTTATATATTTAATCATTAATATTCTTCGAATAAAATTTAATCGTATGGGATAAGAAACAATTTTACCGATAGATTCTTCGCTTCTGAGAGGCCCTGGTTATAATGTTCTCCAGTCCAGTAATATCACCACTCTCAAGACGGGGATTCAGCATGCACGAAACGACAATATGAATCACGGTCCTTCCCGCGGTGCGCGGATCATACCGAAAATAATGCCCCCTCTGACGTGCCGAAAAAGAAATTATAAGTCGTAATCAAGCGCAAATTTCGCGCTAGCGCGGCGGATAATGTATCTCCCGAAATATCGTGCGCGCATCATTGGCTGGGGTGGGCGCGAATTTTATAAACTCGCAAAACGCGAGGGTGGTTATGTGAACGCAAAACATTCCGCGAATTGTTCGTGTCCGATAATGATATTAAAAACGTGAAATGCAACCGGCGAACGGAATTAAAAACGCTGCACCATCCTCAAAAAAATTTCGCAAGCGAAGGGACGAAACAATTTTCGCGTTATGTATTTTGTATTATGATTTCCGATACGTGTTATTAAGCGCGGTCCCTTCCACGACTTTTTCGCGTGTAATATTAATATAACATCACGCGCGATATGTATATTATGTATTATTTATACAGATATTTAAATACAGATATCTTTTGTTATATGTGTATTCAAAAAAATTTAATTAAAATTATTTAATAAAATAAAAAAAAAATTTTTCAAATATACAGCAAGATATACATATTTTGTGTACTCAAAAAATATTTTTTCGTATTATCGAATTTTGCTAATCCGGATACAATGAAATATTCCTCAAAGCCATGCTAATATTTATGGGATTTCGGGATTTTTCCGAGTTTAGCCGGAGAGGTTACAACGAAACGTCGCCGATGGGGGATGACAAAAGAATACTGAAACGAGAGAGGGTGGCTGATGTCACGGCAAGAAACGGCGGGTCGCGCGAGCAACAAGTGGTAGATGCGAAAGAGAGATCGACGGATGTCAAGTCGTGGGGAAATAAAAAAGTCGCCCTTATCCTCGCGGGGCGGGCTAATAAAGGTCCGTGACAACAAGCGACAAGAGGGTTCGTCGGGAACTCGGGAGAGAGGGAAGAACGGCAGGAAGCAGAACGAGAGGCTTAAAACACCGCCGAGCAGGTACAATGGAATTTTATCGAGGCACCTCCGGCTTTTTTTTCTCCCTCTTCCTCTCTCCTCTCGTTTCGCGGTAATTCGACCTATCGCGCGTAAGCAGATAAGGCTTCAAGCGGAAGATATAAATTTTACGGCTTTTTCGCCGAATTATCCGTGAAAATACGACAGCGAGCAAATTTTATACGCTTTAGTCTCTTCTCACGCAACATTATTAATTCAACGGAATTACGGTCTGATATAATAAAAATCTGTTATTGATTATTATTTGAAATATATATTCAATTAGATTTTTCATTCTTTCTTACATTCAAAAAGACATTATAATTCCTAATTTATATATTTCGTACTGATAATTAAGAATTAAGATTTAGTAACGCAGTTTCTCGATATAACGTTTATAATACAGATGAATAATTAATTATTACTAAAGAAACGATATTAACGATATATTCTCAATCTTGGTCTTTCGACGGGCGAGATAAAAATATCGACGACTTTTCTCGCAAAGACTTTATCTCGCTGTGAAATCGAGAACACGTCTGACGAAGGGTGAGGGTGGGAAAAATGCAGGGGGCGCAATTCCTCGATGCATCCTCAAACGATTTTCGACGCATCCGGGCGCACGTGAAACTTCTAGTTGCCAATGCGATCGGATCTATCTCTCTTTCGATGGCGGATACCGATGCGTACGCTCGAAAAAAGCAAGAAACTTCTCGTAGGAGGATCCTCTGTTTAATTAATTCCGCCGATCCGGAGGCTTTGATCCCGCCACCGGCGGCCGAATATCGCGAGTTCATCTCGACGGAAAACAAATATACGGAGTCCGGCGCGGCGCAACTCTCGGGCTGCTTAACATTACGTAAAAACCAATTACGTGGGAATGCCTCTGTTGATTGGTATCAGAGATGACCCTCGGGGGTGGCGCGGGAACGTAAGCGCGGAATCGAAAATGCCCGCCGGTCGAAATGGAAAGAGGGGGAGAAGGGGGCGAGAGGGAGAAGGGGATGCGCCGGTACCATCGAAATGTATCCGATGTCAAGAGCCGTGCGGTGCAGCGACCGATCGGCTAAAGAGACGCAACGAATCAAGGGAAGAGACGGGGGGGGAGGAGGGATATAAAACGGGCAAGGGAGGACGTGGCACGTGTCACTTTGAAGCGCGTCCGTGGGGAGAGGAGTCGCGTACCGGGCAGAAATTTTTCAGCAAACCTCGTTAAGTTTTCATTTGCCAAATGCAGACGGCGCGGCACGACTCGCCTGGCCAGGACTGTAACGCCGCCGGCAATTACCGCGCCCTTTTTTTCCACCCCTTTCCCCCCCCTCGTGCCACCCCCTTTCTCGTCCACGATATCGACCCCGCGCTCTCTCGAGCGATATACGCGAACGCGAACGTTGCGCTTGATCCAGAGAGCCGGTGACTTTTAGCGATTTCGAACGACGGGAGGTGCGTAGGTGACGCCTTTAATAAAGTCGGAGCTTGCTGGCGAGAGATTGACGGAATGATGTTGAAATTCTTGAATGTAAAATTTGCAGAACTTGAAACGAACAGAGGAATAATTTCGAAATTTAACAAATTAATGGTATATAAGATTTGAATATCAGAATTGCAGTAAACCAGACAAAGTTCAATAAAGACAGTTATACAGTGAAGCTATGCTTCACTTGTGGAGTGAACTATTAGATTTTCCTCCGGACTCCAAGTATACCTCCGCTTAAGTAAACAGGAAAGTGAAGCTAAAACTAGCCGCGAAGTACAGCCGGATCCGGATATTAAATCAATTCGAGTATGTAAATACATCGTCTCGCGTACACACGTATACGCGATACATCTCGCGATCGAAGGAGCGACGGAGAGACGCTATAGAGGAAGGGCGGCTGGAAGAGAGGAGACGGACAGGGCCATTACTGTCCACAGATACACAGAGTATGTACCCTAAACCGTAAACGGAGTTCGGACAAACCCCCGGATAACCGCCGGGAGGCGCGCCCGACGACTTCCCTGTGATCGGCGTACCGTGTAATCGCCAAGTATGCAGATGATTAAATTTGCAACATCATCGCGGCAACCCTAAAGGCCCGGCAAAGGGCTGCTAACAGCTAGGCTTGATTCGCGGGCGCAAGGAGTTTGACTTCGTCTAAGACCGAGTGAAAGACGTCTTCCAGCATTTCAAGTCCAAGATTTCGGGTACTTGGCCGGGAAGAAGCTAAATCACAAAGATTTTAAAATGCTCAAGAATCGCGATAATGCTTTGACAATAAGTTTTATCTCTGCAATTGTAATGCATGTGTATACACACGCGTATACATGCATTACAATGAAAAAAGAGAATTAAAAAATTACACACACATGAGAAATTTGAAAAATTACACATATGTATATGTAATTTTTTGAATCTCTATTTTTCTCAAACGTTAAAAGTATAAAATGAAAAAGTATACATATATATATTGACAATATAATACACTAATAGTAAGCAACGTACCAAAAAATCAGCGGTTAAGAAAGCCATCTGCCCATTTTCAATTGGCTCACTGCCAGAAAGAAACCATCGAAACTCGACATTACAGATAACAAATGTAATCTTCAGAGAAAACAGAAGCAAACGAGTATTGTACGCCGGCGTATTCCCTCCTCTCTTGCTGTTCCGCACGTCCAACTTCATCATCGTCAAAAACGTTTTGCCGAGCATCTCGAACAAGCGTGGCCATTGTGCGCGAGAACCGTATGAAATTCCAGAGACACATCGAGTAGAGAAAATATCATATTTTTGACTTCCCCCTCCATTTCTCGTCTCTCTCTCTCTCTCTCTCTCTTTTTTGCTTCGTAAAAAGAGAGAGATTCACGATCCGCCTGGTTTAACAAACGAGCGTCGCTTCCTAGACTCCATTGTCGTCACCGAGGACCCCGAGAATCGGGCCAGGTAACGTCATATTCAATGGTCGACCAATCACAATATTTTTGACGAGTTATGTCAGGGCCATAATGGGACCGACGAAAGGGAGAGGAGATTTTTCCATCGTAAACTTCGCGTCCGCCAGCAGCGAACACATGCGTCTTCCATGGCCGATCCATGGACCGAGGATGCCACAATGGACCGCACCGAAAGCGGTCCTTGAGCCTCTAAAAGTACAAAGACACACACTCCCAGCCTGCGACCTCTCTTCTCTCCCCCCTTGTCTCTCCTTTCTCTCGCTTCCTCCCCGGCGATATCCTACTCATCCTAGGACGCCGCGGTCCCTTGGGATATAGACGCCGTCGAGCGTGCGTAACGCGCTCAGCGACCCGTGAGTTATGAGGGAAACGCGCGCAATATTAATATTTTGTATCATCCTTGCGTGCCCCTGCTCGCGCGCTCGTTGCCCCTTCTTCCTGCGGGATCCTAAGGATCAGGAGCGACGACCCCTCTCTCGTCTTTTGTCGTTTGAAGCTGTCTTTCGCCGCCGCCGCCAGAAAGGAAGCGGAATTGCGAGGGCGGAAAAACGCGGGCCGCCTATTGTAATATGATTTTGAGACAAACGTGACTGCTTTTTCGGAATACGAAATGAATGATGCTGGCGCGTTAAGATGTTTCACGTCTTTTATATTTGTTAATATTAATTTATTGCACTTTCTCGTTCTACTTTTATCGCTTTCACAGTAAACTCGACGCGTCTTTCTCCCTGCTTTGCATCGAACACCTGAAATCATTCGGTGTGAGTCTTGCGCAAGAAGAGATCGTTATTGGCTCTGCGGCCGCGTCATATTCCACCGAATACCGAAAATAAACTGCGGGCCTCAGGTGGCATTGTCCGGCGGGATGTTGAAGCATCATCTAAACTAATTGTTGACAGCCGGACAATGGTGAGCCAGTAATAATAACTTACAGCTTGCTGGGAAGCGTATTGTATTCGAAAGATCGGCATCTTTACCTGGATCCTTCGAACCAGGGTGGGCAAGAAATTTACCTCTTCATCGTCTCTTCCATCATTCGGCGAGAAAAGCGCCAAGTCGTAATTTCATGTAACGATATGTTTCCTTGCATTTAAAAACGTTGAAATGATAGAATTAATAGCATAAAAGTGAACCAAGTCAAAATTCTTTCTCTTCGACATATCTCCAGAAGCAGATTAATCTGTAATTTTTTTTGCAAATCGACGTTTATATTCTATATAACTGTCAAGTATATTTTGATTAAAAAAAATAATATATATGGTTAAATAATACATGATTACAAAAATTACTGACACTCTTTAATAATCCTAAAATATTTTATTCATCACATATGAGAGAGAGAGAGATTATATAGTTTTTTCTTCTTAAGTAAAATAACTTCCAAAGAATGATTCTCTTCAATATTCATTACAATCGCGTTTTCACGCAGACACATGATTGACGGCGATATTTGGTCAAAGACGTTTCTGCCAGTGTAATGGACGAGTTTAGATTGCTCTCTTTCTGCGGACGGCTCGAATTTCCTGCGAGAGATCCCGAAGTCACGCCGGGCTCCTTTCTTCTTTCTGGAGCCCGGCGACGATGACAGGAGGGTTTCCTTATAAAAACAATGTGCGAGGATGACTTTCAGTATGTTGGATCAGTGCGGTAGGAAATCGCGTCTGTCTGTTGAAAAATGAGATCGAGGATGGCAGCCCCCGGAGAGGGTAGGCGCGAGGCGAGAAGGTGAAGAGAGAACACGAGCTGGAAGGTGTGACTGCGCTCCGCCTTCCGATGTGGTCGCGCTGCGAAGGGAAATTACGGACTAAACAATACTTTCACCGGTCTCGGTTATTTGTAGTATTTCTGACATCCCGGGTGCCATTGTTTCCGTTTCGGGATCCTTAATAATGAAGGCCACGCGGGCAAATTGGTAAAACGAGCCGATAATTGGGATCGTTGTTATTTTTCCAACGATGCTCCGACGATGATCCTCGTCCGCGAAAACGCGCCGCGTCATTGCATTCCCAATTTGTATCGATTTTTACCGTCCTCTTTTTTTCTCACCGCGCGTTTCGAGCTTCTCCGAGAGGCTACGCCAACATGGAAGATCGTCCAAGGTGTGCTTCCTTAAAATTGAAATTCAGCCGGTGATCAGGTAACAAGGTCTCTCTTTCTGCTCTCAGTAAACTTTGTGACTGCTCTCGACGACAGCAGATTCGATCACTTTAAAAAGCTGGGGGAAGTTCCCAGAGAATTATATTTTCATACGATCAGGAACACGCCGAATCCTAAATTCAATTTCTGCGAATAGTATTAGAGAGTCCCTAGTACGTGCACATGGCCCTTTTCTTCCAATTGCATTCACGTAAACGACGTCGTGTTCCAGCACTTTCGTCAACACTCATCTCTGTCTTTCTCGCTCTTCGCGGTGATCGTCGAGTGCCGTGAAAGGGAGGAGGAAGGGGAGAGGAGAAATGATCCTTTATGTTCGCCAAGATGCTGTGCAGATCCCGCGTGCGGGTATTTTTACAATTATTAGGTGCGCCCGGGACCCAAGGATACGCGGCCGCGCGATATCCTGTTTGCTCACGCACAACCGCGGAACGCGTCCTGCGGCTATTACGCGGCTGTAAGTTGGTAAGGCTAGAGTCCGGTAAGAAAAACACATATTTCGAAGTAAAACAAAATTTATTTCTCAACGTAGTCTCCCTGCAACTCGATACATTTGGTCCAACGTTTCTCCCATCCTTTTAAACCGTCAGAAAAAAATTGATTGTCTAAACCTGAAAAATACTGGTTTACAGCGTTTTCCACCTCAGCATTTGACTTATATTTTTTTCCCCCGAGATATTTTTTTAAATTAGGAAATAGGAAAAAGTCGCTGGGAGCTAGATCTGGCGAATAGGGTGGATGCGGAAGCAATTCAAACTTCAATTCATTCAATTTTGACATTGCGACCATGCACGTGTGAACCCGAGCGTTATCCTGGTGAAACAGGATTTTTTTCTTGGCCAAATGCGGACGTTTTTTTTTAATTGTGGCCTTCAATTTATCCAACAATGCAACGTAGTACTGTCCGTTGATTGTTTCACCCTTTGCAAGGTAATCGATAAGAATTATTCCACGGCTATCCCAAAAAACTGTCGCCATCACTTTTCCTGCAGAGAGAACGACCTTTGCCTTCTTCGGAGTTGGTTCCCCCACCGCAATCCATTGCATTGACTGTTGTTTGGTCTCAGGCGTATGGTGGTGTACCCAGGTTTCATCGACGGTTATCAGTCGCCGCAAAAATTCCGCTGGATTTTTTTGATACAGGCTAAGACACTCGCGCGACATGTCCGTCCGTATGCGCTTTTGGTCGATCGTCAACAAGCGCGGCACCCAGCGCGCGGATAATTTTCTCATATTCAAATCTTGATGTAAAATCTTGTGCACCCGTTCAGATGATATCCCACAAGCCTCAGCAATATCCTTAACAGTCAATCGACGATCTTCCATCACAGTTTGATGCACTAAAACGACCATTTCGTCAGTTGTAGCGGTTTTCGGGCGCCCGGAACGTTCCTCGTCTAAAATGCTCGTACGACCACGTTTGTACTCGGCAACCCAATGCTTGACCGTTGTAAATGAAGGGGAGGCTTCACCGTATACAGAGTCTAATTTACGAGGAGGGACGGCGTCCCCCGCGGTATGGGAAGAGGTGACCGGCAAGGACCGAGCATATACGGCTTAAATTGTAGAAGGAGGGACGCGGATGGGAGAGGCGAGAAACGGTCTCCATTGTGACGATTGGGGCGAGACACGATACATCTATCGATAGCGATTCCGTAACGGAGTTGCCGCCCGCTGCGGCAACGGATGTTAAGTAGTCGTTTAAGAACGATGCTGCGCCGGATGTTTAATTTTCGGAGGCGGCTTCCGCCTGTAGAGACGGACACCTGCGAGCCTCGGGGTGCGTATTCTCTCCGTCATTGCCTAAGGTAAAGAAAAATTAACGAAATCCTCTCCGCGACCTCGCATTTTTACCGCAAAATCGACCAGCTGCTGACAGAGAAAGATTAACCGCATCTGTCAATACCGCATTCGCTGAAATAATCGTGGCCGATTAACTTGTACGATGTAAAAAAATTTAGATTTCCTCTCTTTACAGAAAATTATAATATAAATAATATAATTATAAATTATTTAATATATCTTTTTGATCTTTGTGTAAATTGCTCCTCCTATTTTTTAATTTCCAACTCATATATTTTAATTCGCGATTATTATTTCAAGTGTCTTTTAATCTACTTAAATATATAACATAATATAAAAATATAATATAAATGTAATATATAAAATATAAAAATATATAACTCACTAAAATATATAATATCTATAATAATATATTAATAATATATAAAACTTATATTAGGATATACAATATATAATATTGCAGTGATACATTAACCGAAATTTATAACTATATAGTGCTTTCGGATTGAAATTATCGCGCAACTACTTTCTCCGTAATTATTTTTTATTGTCAAAAGAATAAATCGCTCGACGGACGCGTTCCGAAAGCACGGCATGTTGCTGCCGAAAACACTTTGTAGCCCGTGCGTACGGATTGCGCTCGATTATACATCGGTCTATGTCGAAATAATCTTGCGGCGAGGACGTGATCAAACGACGTAAGCGAAAAGAGGAGAGACCGCAGGTATGACGGCGGGGCGTGATCGTCGAATAGCAAGAATGCGGCTCTCTTCTCGCTCCTCGTCACCGGCCTCGGCGCGTAGTGGACTTTCCAGACGAAATTACCCTCCTCCGGGTGACACCGCGTCGCAGTAATGGCCGGTTCACATTGCATTCCTGCACGCAAGCCCGCCAGGCGACACTTTGGGTAACGATCGGTTTTGCCGAGCGATTCTCTCTCGCCGCGGAGGACGACGATGACGATGAGGACGACAAATTCGCTCTCGGACGCACGCGAGGAAGAAAACGCGTTCAGGGTCGCGGCGCGGATGCGATCTTTTAATAAATCGCGAACGCTTACCCGGGGTCACGTTCGATTCCCCGGCGCTCGAAAAATATTATGGTCTCGCGCCAGCTGCGCGACAGAGCGTCGTTTGGAGTCACGACGCGGCTTCTGGTTCGATTTCCTCTCCTTTTCTCTCTCTCTTCTTTCGTCGACTGCGAATGTCGCTGCCCACGAGGGTGCTTTCTCGCTAGCAACGCATTCTCGATTTATCCCGGCCACAACGACGTCATTGTCCGCTTCACTTAGCGTCTTTCGAAACGCATTGTGTCAGTGTAACGCATCGGCGTCATTGATTCGTCTGTGCGAACTTTGATTTCGCAACGTCGCCAACGGCTCTTCTTCGATTACTTGATGTTAAGAATTAATTTATACTTATAGATCGTTTTATATTAAATATAATTTATAGATATAATATAATTTATAGATATAATATACGTGAAAAAGAGATAAATTACTTCATCGACGTCTCATTTTATTTAAAAAAAAATGACAGATATGTATTTTCTAAGATTTTGAGACTTTTTTGAAATGCCAGGATAATAGATGTCATAAAAAAAGACATAGTGCACGTGATTAAATGTATCTTTTTTTCATTTGAAACATACATATTTTTGTTCGAAACACGTGTGAGTTATCTTACGTGTTTGCTTATCTGTCTGAATGTTGCCAAAACGATATTGTGAGCTATCAGGTGCATCGACCGCGTTTAAAAATGTTCTCCAGTCGACTTCCACTAGTGTGTTACCAAAGTGAAAAATCAAGAAAAGAAGGGGACAGTGAACTGTATTTCTAGGGCATCAGTTCACTCGGAATACTTTGCGAACGGGAAAAATGACGAATTTGCATGACGGGAGAGCAGTTGTCACTAACTGTCAGTTCGTCGATCGCAGAGTACGCGAAAATAGTTTAGATGGAATACGACGACGCGAGCGAGACGACGTCGACAGGTCCAACGCGACAGATGTTTCGCGTCTCAGCGACACTCTTGTATTTCTGTCCCACTCAGTATAAACAAGCGAGAGTGACGATCGCGAGTCCGAGAATAGACTTCTTCCTGGCGGCCCTAGGGTTCGTCGATCGCGGATCGATGTTACATTTTGAGAATTCGCTGTAATAAGTTTCCACGATTTTATTCTGTCAAAAATTGAGAGAAAAGAAATTTTGCAAAAAAATATCGAAGAAAATTTATCGAGTGCGTGTTTGCCCAAAAATATCATCTTTTTAACTGGATGAAAACTTTTTTTGCAAGGCAAGTCGAAATTCGCGAAACATTTAGCACATCAAAATCTCTGAACAAGCATCCAGCCAGCGCGTGTCGCGAGCCAAGATCTCTGGTAGCAACAAAGAGAACGTTCTTCATTGCGGTCCAGCGGAGGCGACCTCGCGTCGCAGCGAAAGACGATCGCGATGACCATTTGATGACCCGCGACGTCGCGGTTTTTTTCTGCTCCCCGAGATTCGGGAAGCTCAGCATCGGCCCGGATGGGGCCGGTCACGCCGACTGTAATTAACAAGGCAGGCTTTGTGGGTGTTTTGTCGCCGGCCGCGACACGCCGTGACGAGGGAGGAATTCTCTCCGCGTCCATCGCGCCAGACTATAAAACGCTCTTTGTGCGAGGCGCGTCCGGAGCGAGGCCCCGCCGGAGGAGACAAATGTAAACATTCTCGCCGGTCGCGGAGAAGAGTCCTCTCCAGAGAGAAAGAAAGAGACACAGAGGGAAAAGATCTCGCGGGGAGGATTACGTGTCGTGTATTATACCCCCGGTTGTACACATATGCACGACGCGGGTCGTGTGTGCGATACGTGTGGCATCCGAGACGACGGACGGAGGGAGATACATCTTTTGAGATATCGTATGTCGTAAGGGTTATAAGGCAAGAAAAGTAGATGACGCTGGACCACTCGGAGATGTCTACTTCCGAGCCGCTCCTCTCGCCTCGAGGGTCATCGTGGCTTGGTTTTTCGAGACGGCGCTCCCTCCCCTCTTCGTCTCCCCTCTTCCCCCACAATGGCCGTCGGTCATTTCAATATCAATGAAGCGGAAACGAGCGTCCGCTATCTCTCGACGCAAAGAGCGTGCGCTCGCGTCTATGCGAACGATAAGGAGCCCGAGGGTGGAGATGGTGCTCGAGGAGAGGATCTCAGACGTCAACCGAGACGCGACTCTTTCATTATCTTTTTACAACTGATTATCGATACCCCAATCTTGCATTAATGACCGACTTTTTAATCATGAAAACTGTGAAAAAAATCTGCCAATATAAGTTTAAAAAAAATCAGGAGCATCTTTCCATCTGATTACCGCTCTATTTTTTTTTCTCTTTCAAACCACCAGCCAAAATCGATGATCGGCCCTCGCACGAGCCTTCCGGATCACGTGCCGATTTTGACGTTTGCCGCTATTATTCAACTACGTTCGAAACGTGATCGTTTTAGCGCTTTTGTTCTTATTGAGGTAGCGCGATCAAGATGCCAACGAGCACTGTTCGCACTTGCAGACTTCTAATTAGCTCGCAAGCCGATGGTGTTTTGAACGATGCTCTTGCGGTCGAACTTAATGGTCGAATATAGACGCGCATTCGCGCCGTTTACGAGAGATTATCGCGGGACAGCTGAAATCTAGACGCGATGAACGGCGATGGTCCGCGCGATCTGCCGCGCCGGCTGCTTCGGAAATTTGGCTGCGGTTGCGCGCGGCTCGATCATTACATTGATTCCTTCGCGCCTCGTTTCCTTCTTTGGCGGCGAGGCATTTAGTATTTGTATCGTCAGCGAAGCGGAAACGGACACACCTCGAGGTGGCTATGTCGAGATTCAGCGAACGCATGCACTCGTACTGCATCATGTTGGGTCGCTCGTTTCAAGAGTCCATGTGCCACTCGGAAATATCCACTTACAAGAATGACCCGTGTAGGATTCTTCATTCCACGTTGCATTGTAGGGGAAAGTGAGGCACCTTCATCGTCATGGTCGTTTGTTCCTTTGTTTACATGATAAGAATGGAATATAAAAGGAAGGAACTAACGGAGAGGACCTATGATAATGAGATAAATACTATTGTAAAGGGATAGAGATAAAACTATGATAACGAGATATATAAGATTGATATTATCACGAAACAATTAAAAGATAAGCGAATATAAATATGATTAAGTTATGATAATTTAATATAAACGATACGCTGACAGATAACGCGACAATATCGATCTGGAATCCTAATAAATCCACGATACTCTCGCGTGAAATCCTTCGGCGTTGCACTCCGATCGAACTCGATCTCGTGATCTTCGCCGGAAAAAAAGAGGAGGAGACGCGCCGAAAGGAGTCAGGCGGATTCTCCGCAGTCGGGGGATACGAAAGAACGCTGTCCCACGATAAAGACCTCGTTCCTCGTGTGGTAATTATTATAGGGCCGCGGAGCCGATGGCGCCCACCCGCGGTGTCCGACACGAATCCCTGAAAAGCCGATCCGCGTCTCTCGAAAACGAGAGGTATACGAGTTTTTGGAGGAAGGGGGACGAGATCCACCGCAGGGAAGAATCACCGGTCGATCGCCGACAAGGTCGGCTTCGCTCCGACAGAGAGCAGAGACAATACGCCACCCGCGGCGACGCGGGTATATAAATTGTCTTCGAGGGCGGGAGTTTTATGCGACCGCACGTGACAACGATCGACTTGCGGTACCGCTCGGCGCGATTAATCACGGAAGCACGCGTCGCGATTCAGAAAGCGATGATCGAGAAAGTGTCCGACAATATTTATCATTTATTCACACACACGTGGAACCATCGATTTAAAAGTATTAACATTGCCATCAATAATTTAAATGAATTTAATTTAAATTTAATTTGTGCGAGGAGATCGAGAGATTTTTGCGATCGACGAATGGTATTCGAAAGTTGAAAGGGAAGGTGCGTCTCCAATTCGACCCCGATCGTTAATAAAAGATGTCACATGGAATACAGGCGAGTTCCATCAATGCGTACGGTGAAAACGAGCGAATCGAAACTCCGCGGTCGGAACAACCGTGTTTCCTCGAAGCCAGCCAGCCATTTGCCGGGCGAAGCGCGACCCTTCGCGAAGCGTATCCGCCCGGGGTTTCTCCCCCTCGGCACGACGGCGCGACGATTAAAAGACAAAAGGTACTCGCCGTCGCTCTTTTCGCCCACCTCCGCTTTCGTCCACCTTGTTGCAGCGGCAACGCGCGTTCCATTGAGTCGCAGAAAAGGTCCAGCGCGCGCGCCGGCTTCGCCGGTTTTGTGCCGCGCGAACAATAGCGAACGCTGCTCAGCTGCGGCCCGATGTTTTAACAGTGTTTCCAAACACACTCCTACGCTTTTATGCAGGGGAGGGAGACGGCGCGAGGGGCCTCGCGCTCGTTTCTGTCTCTCTCGGATACGATTAACATGCGGTATTTGCTCAGCCAGCGAGACGTCGCGCCGAGAGAGACTGCGCTTTTCTGCTGCAGACTCTCGCCGCCGAGACATTGGCCCGTATGCTCGAGATACACTTAACGCCCGATGCTTTTGTCCGAGTTCTATTTTACTGTTGTTGCCTAATGCAATTTCGTGATAGATAAGCATGAAATCGAACTCGGGCAATCAAGTTAAACATCATGCTAAATGTTACCGTCTGACATTTTCTCCTTTTTTTCTGGATATTAATTTAATATCGCGGACGATGAATTTTGTTTGAAAAATGTGGCACGATTTTCGGAGAGAGGTGCAGCATTTATTATAAAATTTTTCCACATAACAGTATTTATGATAATGCAAGAAAAATGATTTCCTCTTTTTTATAAACGTCACTCAATTAAGATTATAATTAACATCATTCAAATAAGACGTGTCAACATTAATTAATTTGATATAAACTTTTTCTCGGTAATTCGGTCTATTATCATTTCTAAGATAAATATACTGAAGTCGTGTTATTCGTTGATAAACGCGTGCGAATTATGCTTTCACGAGGCGGGCACACAACGAAGTTGCGCTTCAGAGTCCGAAGGCTCGCGGGCGAGCTATGGTAATGTGCGAGGGACACGGGCTTACACATGAGGAGGAGACTTGCACGGATACCTGGGATAAGCGTTCCAGGAGATGGTGCCTCCGGCCGCAGATCCGTGTGAGTACGGTCCGCATCAAAAGAAACCCACCGCCCATGAAAGGAAAATGGCTATGCGGTCCAGTCGCCTTTGGAATTCTCGAGGATTCCGCGTGTAATTTTTAAAACAAACTTCACGCATGCGGTTCTTAATAAGCGTTTTTGATGGCATTTTAATATCATGCAGTTTGCCAAGCATCATTGCCGACGATATAAGTTCATCGTATTGTTATGTAAAAATAAAATGTTAGACTAAACATGAGTTTTAGAGCTTTATAGAAAATATGATTCTATTATTTTACATATCATATATTTATAATTATTTATATTTTATAGATTATTTTTTGTATTCTATTTAAAAGCGACTTTCTCAAAATTATTTTATAAAACGTAAGAGTGATATCGATCTAAAGTAATATAGATTGTATCTTTTAATCTGCAGGGTGTTAATATGCATCATCGATGAAGCCTCGGGCGCACGTCTTTTTTTCGCACGTCGGAGCGAACGTCCAAGTGTCGAGTTGCCTTCGACGAAGGCGCATCTTCACCCCCATTAGCAACGATCAAAGTATGACATGCTCGATCTTCGCAATCTTTCCGGGTGCTTTCGGAAAGCAATTAATAACGATAATCACATCTCGAGCGTGCGCGTTTCTCCCATCAAGAGAGTACAGTCGCGTATCTCGTCGATGATGAGCGATAAGTGCCTGAACGAGGACCCCATTGACTCTGATCGTCGCCCGAAGTTCCAGAAGACCTTACTTTCATTCGATATTGCATTCGTCCTCTCGGAGAACCTGCCAACGTCAAGAATTTTTCGCGGCACGCACGGCACATCGGATAGACAGATAGAATCAGGACAGCATCCAAGCAACCAAAGAGCACTCTTGCGAGTGGCTGTACGTCGAGAAGAAGGTGGACAAGTTGAGTCCTGGGTCTCTGAAAGCGTGGGCGGAGCGGAGCACGCATAGCTCCCGGCCTCTTCTCTTCTTTCTTCCCTCCTCCTCGCCCCCTGTCCCTCCGCATCTCTTCCACCTTCTTTACTGACACACCACTACATCCTCCTTTTGCTCCTTCTTCGCGAGCTCAATGTTATATGTGCTCTCTCCGCTGTCCTGTCTCTCATTCCCCGCGTACCCTCTTTATTTCTCTTACGCTCGTTTTACTTCCACCTTGTATCCAGCGTTCTACTCCCGTTTTGCTCTCTTTGTGGTCCGCTAGGATCCGAGGATGACGTCGAGACTTTAATGCTTCTAGGGCATACATGTCCGCGTGTGCGTGCGCCTAGATACGTACACATGGCTCTTATATAAGGCAGATTAGATTCAGCGGATAACAGAGTCGGAAGATTTTTCTTATGCGATTCAAAAATGAGCTTGGAGCATGATAAAAAATATATCTTACAATTTCTTACGCATCAGTTGGTTTTTATTCAAAACTCTATGGCTCAGATATTTAACAAGATATTTAACAATGTATATTGAAATGTTGCATCGAGCAATAATGTAAAAAGTTGGCTAAAAATTTCTTCCAAGGCTTGGTATTCGCACTATAGTCCGCTGAAGTATCTGATTCTTATAACATCTTGTCATCAAACGCGTTGATAGCGTCGTATTAAGGAAACAAAACTCAAAATTAGCTGACCATGTACGGCGCCAAGATAAATGCCCATTTCACGGTGCTACAATCTTGCGCCGAGACACTTGCTTGTATATTTAAATATATATGTGATAGTGCTGGATGAAGCAGATTACACGTTGGAGCCCACCCGTCATCTAGTCTTCTCTTTCTCTTTCTTTCTCTCTCTCTCTCTCTCTCTCTCTCTCTCTCTCTCTCTCTCTTTTCCCCATTTCTCTGTATCTGCAAGACGATCGGCCCAAACGTCGAGGAAGCTCCGAGATACGAGAGGCGTCCGGACCCCTTCTTCTCGAGCAGCGGTTCGCGTTACCCTGGGCGATCATGCCGTCGAAGTACATCGCGCACCGCAGGCTAAGGTCGGCAATTAACTGTTACGCGCGGAGGAAGAGAGACAGAGACAGAAGGCGGAGGACGGCGGCGATCTTGAACGCCTCCCTTCTCGGTCATCTAATAAGATTCGCTTCGAGATACAATGTTACATGCGCGATACACGGGCGGTTGCGTCGATCAGCCGTAACACAGTCGGAGCTCGTCGCTTCGTGTAAAATGCAGTTAAGAAGTAGATGGTGGTTTCTCGGAAAGTATATCGAGGCCCCTCTCACTCGTTTCTCTCTCTCTCTCTCTCTCTTTCTCCCTCTGTGCGAAACGTATTATCGCGTGCACGCGGAAACGGCAGGCGTGGCAAGCGAAAAGCCTGTCGGTGTTACTTGGACGATTTATGTCCCTATGCAGATGCACATTCGAATTTTCGAATCGGAAATGTGCTACGCGAGTTCTACTTTGAGTTATATTACATTACGAATAGCATCATTATACGATACAAAATGTTCTGGCATTGCTTTTCTCACAACGTGCCAAGAAGTACTCGATAATCTCCCAGTAAATTATAAGCAATTAGTTTTGAATAATTTATATACTTGCACCTTCAATGATTTTTAAAATAAAATAAAATACGAAATTTTCGAAAAAATTGATGGGAAAAACGGGCAAAGGAATTATCGGGCACACTTACCAGGTGCTTGCCAGGTCGAGCAGGGAGCGCTTACATTTCCACGGGCGCGTCTCGGCCGCAACGGGAACGGATAACATCGCGAAGACAAGAAAGGAATGCGCGCGGTTAGAAAACAGCTGATCGCTCGATCGCGGCCGCCTCGCGTGCCGAGCACGGAGCCGCGGCACGGCGCGATTACGCAATTAACATTCGGTTTAATTGCCAGTGCCCGGAGCTTAACGGCTGGGCAACGAGACCGCCTTGCCCCGGTCAGCGAGCGCCACGGCGGCTCCTTGCGGCGGGAGCTTATATTCTCGTGTTGCACCTCGTTAGCCGGGCAACACCTGGCCCCCTTCGTAGAACTTGGTAGTCTATTTATACCCGCACAATTGCGCATGCTACGGATAACAGTGAGCGTGACGCGCCCTGACTTTCCGCGTCGCGGAACCCGCTCGCGTTTCGTTCCGCGTTCGTCTTCGATGCTGCGTGCAAGCTCTTATCTGGAAAATTCATGTCTTTTTTCTTTTACATTAAATGCGGAAGCTGTTTTTCTTGTATATAAACGGACGATGAACGAATTTAACCTTGTATTTATCTTCGAAGCTAACCGTGTAGACGCGATGTAAAATAAAAGTTTCAATAAAAACTTGCAGCGGGAAATCTTTTCATATTATACAGAATATCTATATTCAAATATAGATAGAGAATTGTAAAAAATATTGCTTGATGTTCCAGATAAAACAATTTTTTTATATAAATAAATTTTTTTAGTGCATGCATTTCCTGTCTTTCATCCATATAAAAAACAAACTCGGTCTCTTAATTTTCAAACTAGATTTGTAAATATACTGAAGAAAATTGAATATTTAATACTTTCATAAGATAAGCATTCTTGATTTGCATAAAATTTTCTTTATCACTAAAAATAAGAAATATATACTGAATATTTAATATTTTGTTAAGACGTTAAATATATAAACAAAGATAGATATATATTTACGATATATTTTAAACGCATAATTCATTTACCTTGCCTCTTCCCCGACTGTTTACAATATAAGAGTAAAATAATTATATTTATAATAATATTTATTAATATAATTTTTATATTAATATAATATTTATTAATATAATAATTATTAAAGAGAAAATTAAAAAAAAATTCCTCGAGTTCCAATAAAATTCCACGAAATTTATAAGTCAGGTAAAGAAATCCCTGAGAGATCCAGGTCTTCCACATTTTTCCAGGGAGTAGACATTATCATTTCGCACTTGAATATTCGAAAGTTACGTAACTTGTAATAACGCAAGCTCCCGAAAGTTGGGCATCGGGATAAATGGACCGCGTCCATTCTCGCGAAGGAAACGATAATAACGTCGCTGCTTAGAACCTTCGTAATATCGCGTTAATATCGCGCAAAAGAGAAGAGACGGGGTCACAGCTGCAGTCTCCCGAATCGCGGTGGATCGAAACGGTTTTGCGGTATCCCAGCCGCATGCGCGGCCAAGTAAAAATCTCAAACTACTTTCGCACCATATCTCTCTCGCCGGCTGCATTAGGGGCAATAGATACGCCGGGATAAGATGTAACCTTTAGAGCGTCGAGAGATCAACTTAATAAAGCGAGTTAGTGCGGCACGTAGCTCCAACTTGGGTAATCCGCGTGCTGCGCCGACAGAAGTTGCGCCAGTTCGGTTCGATGTTGCGGCGGGTCTCGGTCGACCTTACCTTACCGGTTGTGCTCCAATACGCCACGCCGCGGGCGCGATGGTTTCGGTAATAATTGTGAAAATCACGAGCTCACGATCTTAATTGGCGACGATGGACGGCGAGCGATCGAGGAGGCAACAAAGATTCGCGAAACGTTGGTCCTATAATTTATCTCTCGGAGCCTTCCACGTAAAAGAAAATGAAAAATGTTTTATTCCCGCAATCTTTTCGATGATTTTTAAGGATTAACTTAAGTTAAGAATATACTGTTATAATAATTTGAAACTTGTATGATTATAATATATGAATAAAAATTTTTCATTAAAATGTTACAAGGAAATGAAAAATGTTTTATTCGCGCAATCTTTTCGATGATTTTTTAGAGGACTAACTTGAGTTAAGAATACACCGTTATAATAATGTAAGACTTGTATGATTCAAATAAAAATTTTCGAATAAAATTTAAAGTTATAAGTCTTTTTCATTAAATGTTGTTTTAGTTTTCACAAAAATTGGAAAAGGTAATTATAATGAGAAAATTACTTTAAAATTGATGTCAATATTTTATTTCAAAATGATTTTCTGCAGGATGTTTACTAAAATGTTATAAAAAAATTCTCTAGTTCCTGATCCTTTTTTCAAAATTCTAGATAAAGAACATATTTTAAAGATTTCTTTAATGCAATATTAAATATATTTTTTTATATGCTTACTCATACGAAGAAAAAATAAAAAGCTTCTTAAGTTTCAAGTGCTAGATTTATAAATATAAATTGCTGAAAAAACTGAATAACTTTTATAATCTGAACATTTTTCCCTTGCATAAAATTTTCATTCTTTATCACTAAAAATTAATAAAGAATACATACTACATATTCAATATTTTGTAAATATTGACTATGCATAAACAAAGAGAGATATATATATATTTATAATAAATTTTAAACACACACATATATAATTTTTTCGGCTTGCCCACTATTTACAATGTATGAATAAAATGATTAAAGAAAGATTTTTTTTTTAATTCTTTGATGATAAATTCTTTTCAAATAAAATTCCATGAGAATTCCTTGATTTTTCTAGATATAAAATCCCTAAGAATTCCAAATTTTCCATGTTTTTCCAGGAAATAGACTTTTTTACACTCATTATGTATACCGTAATGTTTTACCTCTTGAAAACGGTATTAGTCGGTAAACTCATCCACATATCGTTCTCGCTGACGTTTTAATTCCCCTCGTCAGGCTTTCGCAATGCGAGATAATCGGGTCGCGGCCGTAACGAATCGCTCGTAAAACTAGAGACCACTGTCCTCGTGGCCGGTAATTTTCTCCTCTCTCTCCGGAGGAGAATCAACCTCGCCTCGGATGACGGAATCGCGCGCGGAGGACAAAGATCTTTTAATTGTTTACGTTAATCGAGAAGCCGCGAGAGAGACTCTCTCGAGAGATAGAGCTCCTCTCCCCTTGCCCTTCCTTTCCGCCGTACTATTTTCGCGATCCCCCCCTTCGTCCCGTCGCGACCGAGCTCCTCTGACGTAATCGAAGAACCCCGGGTAGCCAGATCACAGATTAAACAACACTCGAGTCCTTCTCCTCGATAATTACCCAGGCCAGGGTAATTGCTGCAATCCGGGAACGGCACGCAGTTACCCGCGATAATTCACCCAACGGTGATTTCGAGTCAGATTGCCCGGGCAGAAGTTACGTTATACGCGCTCGGCCATGCTCGCGCGCACCTCCACCGAAGTTGGAATTGGTTGAGGTAGAAATTGAGAGAAAGACAGAGAGAGAGAGAGAGAGAGAGAGAGGGATCCCTTGTGCCATTCTCACAGCCGCCCCCTGCCTCCCCGTCTTCGTACGCCTTTGCAGCGCGACCAGCGAATGCAATCGTCGAAATCGGCGTGGATTACGCGTTCGCACCTGCTGCGTACGCGCGATGTCGATCCGTCACGAACCTACTTACGGTGTACACATGTATGTACAGCGTATATACATTTACATACGTGTATACATGCGATCTCTACGCGCGAGGGATGATACTCGCGTGATGACGCCTGCCTAACGACTCCGCATTCGAAGATACTCGTCGGAATTTATTGTTGCGAGCGATGTGCACCCTCGAGGAATCGAGTCTTGCACGAATTAAGACCGGGAAAGAAGGAATTACTGGAATTATATTATTCAGTTTTACATCGTATTTGATAAAAAAAAACGCTTCTTATAAAATTAATCTTCGAGTATCGCGAGTTTTCGATTATAAAAATAATATTAATAATAGTAATTATAAGAATAATAATTTATATTAGTACGATGGCATTTTAACATTAATGATGGAGAAAAAAATTGAGTCCTTCCCACCGACTGAAATTACATTTTTGCTTCTCTCTCCGTGTAAAAATACTAGTACTTTTAAATAATCACCCGAGAGACTTTCGGTCGCTTTAGCGCTAAGCGTAACGAGTGGAATAAATGACGGGAGCGGTTATTGAGGATAATGAAGAGATGAGTCACGCCGAGTCCAGCCCCATAACGGAATCGGCACAATTTTCGTCGGCTCGTCGCAGAAATTGCAGACGCGCTCGCGTGAATTTCTAGCAATTTTCTCCGGCGAGAAAGAGGGATAAAATGTAAAGTAGGCGTGGAAAAAAAGGTGAAAGCGGATAAGCAGCGACGTGGATGGGACTAGAATGGCTCGGACGAGTCGGGGGAGGGGGGAGAAGGATATGACAGATATGTTGTTCGGCTTTAATTATAGGGGCCTCACGTGAGTGATGTATCTCACGCGAGACGCCGCTCTGTTCGCCTGCATCTACATCGTGGCACATTTGGAAAAAGAAAAAAAATCGGTGCCGAGGCACCGGTAAGGCACCGATCGATCCTTGCGCTAATATATTCCGGTCCCCGAAGGACACCCCACACTCCTCAAGGAAGACAATATTTTCGGGTTTGGCTTGGTCATCAGTTTGTAATTAAAAGCTCTCCCCCCACCGTTGCCATCCCCCCGATGGGACCGGGCCCCGTGTCATTATTTTGAACCGCGCGGCGCCAGGACCTAGTATCTCATCCTTTCTTCGAGATATACGGTGCGAGGATCTCCGATGTACCGGGTGTCGAGGAAAGTACCGATGATCGGGCCAGCCGCGAAGTTTGGTATGCGAGCCGGTGTCTTCAAAAATTAACAGCGCGATTAATTGGCGCCGATATTCCGCGAGTAATTGCCGCCATTACGTTACGCGATTGCGTAGTGATTACTAATTAACGCGCTGTTATGCTCTTGATTAACCGGTCGCTCGATTACGTCGATGATCGTCAATCGGGCTCGTGCGAGCAAGCATTTCATCACTGGCCAAACGAGTGTCGGTTATACGATATATTTCAATCACGAGGGCCAACGATCATTATTTTAAGGAGTTATTTTTCATTTCTAATGCTAATTTCATCAACACTAATACGTTCAGTTACGCGATATATTTTAAATCTATTATACTTAGAAAATTTAAGTTAATATTAATTATTATTTTGGCATGTGTACCTTGAGATTAAAAATTAGGCTTGTATTAAATTATTTAATATAAATTTCGTCGATCTCTCTATGTTTATCTCTCTTTCTCTTTCTTTTTCAGTGTTCGAAATGAACTCAACATCAAACGTTTTGCTTCTCGATCTGCATTATAACAAAAGTCGCAAATTTAGAATTAAAAATTATTAATCGATGCACCCTCCGAACAATACTTGTTCACTCTTGCACACTTACATCGCGGCACCCGGTATAGAAAATCACGTAGGTGCGTGTCTAGAGGCCTTTTTTAAGGCGTATATAGAGATGGGCGGAATGCCGGCCGCGTTTTATTTACGGCCACTGGGACAGTTTTTAATTTGTTCTCCCTCGGGGGAAGTGGACCAGCTAGAGAGAGGAAGCGGGAGGGGGAGAGAGACGCGGGAGAACTCTGCTGTCCGGTCTTTAAAGAGTTTTCGACCTGTTAGTCGTTAGAACCCAAGGAGGCGTTTCTACAGTCTTCTGGCATGGGGGACGCGGATAGTGAGGCGAGGGGGGGCCCGGTTCCGAAGAGGTGGCAGCGGTCGATGCTAATAAATCCTTAATTATAATTGCGCGGGCGCGTGACGGGAATAACTCTCTGATTTAATTATCGGATCGACGGCTGTTATTGGCCGGTCACAGGCACGATTAGTCCTCGAGTTTGCAGATCGGAGTCAAAGGTCGCCTTGTCGAAACGCGCTCGCGTTATTATCGTATCTTTATGTTTGTTAAATTGGTCGTAAATGATATACCTGTGAAAGCAATGCTGTTTGGGACAAAGAATCTCTCTTTCTTGTTTATTTTATTTATGTAGCGCATATCGTCTGTTTCGTAAAATGTTAACAAGTTTATGCTTCTTCGAAGATAAAAGCGCGATTTTCGAGAGAAAATTTATACACAGAAAAAAAGAAGCGTCAAATCAAAACTTATATACTTAAGCTAACGCGTTCATTGTTTCGTATATACGCAATAATTTATAATCTTCTTGGAAGAATTTAATAATTTTAAATTTCAACAATATTATAGTCTTATTTTAATATTGTAATTGTCATCTCAAGAATATATAATTATTTAATTCTACTTTAAGAAAATTATAATCTTTGATTTAAAAATGTTATTTTCTATCCAACATTGTTTCTTTCCATTCAAGAAAAATTAATCTTAAATCATAAGAATATATTTTTCTTGATTGAACTATGTGCTTCATTCAAGTAAGCAATTATTTAAACAATTATATTTTTTTTTAATTAACACAATATAATCTTATTTCAAGATTTCCATGTTAAAACTAAATATAGTTTCAAAACAAGAATGTCATTTTTTTCTGTGTATATCTTACATTCTATGGTAAAAATTAGATTTGTCTCTCTTCATTTTCTTTCAAATAATTCTGCAAAACTCTTTCGCAGCGAAAAGTATAGATTTCAAAAAGGTTCTTTTTTTCCCTCCATTTTTAAACGACACCCCTTTGCCAGACAATCAGCGATGACAACAATAGTAATTGGTTTAATTGCCCCGAGAGCGAAGAGCGCGTTTCATCGAGATTATCCTCGTCAAAGTTGAAGAGATTATATAGCTAGACGCTAGAATTGTCCTTCTCGTTGATTTCGGGTCTTGTCGTCGCTCATTGTGGATAATTTAGAATATATTCAGTCGGGTCTCTCTCCTCTCCGGCTGCACGGCATTTTTTTATCATTACTGAGAATTCGGGATCTGTCAAAATGTCCCGGCCGTGGTTGCGTTAATTACGGTCCTCGGAGGCCTCACCGGAGTTCGAAATAATTATAATAATCAGAGGGACACGCCCCTACACCGCGTTTCTCTCGTTCCTGCCGTCTCTCAGACTCTCGGTTCAAAGACACGATGTCTGGACAGATTTTTCGGTATCACACACGGTTCTCGTACAACCGAGGGCAGACACGAGTGACAGGAGACAGAGGAGGGAGGACAAGGGGCATACGAGAATGCGTTATTATTCCGCCTCGACCGTCGTTTCCTTCGCCACCTCGGGGGCACGTCGACGGGGGCCCGCCGCTCGTGTCAAGCAACGCCGATCGCGCAAGAAAAAGCTCTAATGCGCTTAATTGCGATTTATTCTCGTTCCGGCGAAATCGTGCTTGTTGTCTCTGTCGTCATCGTCGCCTTCATTGTTGATTCGCGCCCCACGGCCACGACGACGCGATAGATCGATGATCTATCCCGGAGCGATCTATCTCGTAGACGGGGTGGGAAGGAGGGAAGGGAAAAGGAAAAGAGATCTCCGGCGGGATGGACCGGGGCCTGACCTTTTCTGTCTCCGCTGATTTACGAGCGCCGGCAACAAGCAGAAATCGAACTGGAGCGACCGCGACGACGGGGCACCTTTAATTACGGACACCAGCTGGCTGAGCGTCCGAGATCGGTGAATTGTCAGAATCGCTCATCGGCCGATTTCTCGGTGTACACCGAGTGATAGCCGATCGTTACAACGCTTTTGGAAACTTTAACAAATGTAGTTTACTGCGCTTTTTTTTTAATACTTAATGTTTGGGCTATTTATATGATTGATTCTGCGTTTGTGAGATATCAATACTGCTGTAAAGTAGCACAAATATTAATAATTATTTTTTAATATAATACATATTAATAATTTACAGCGAAAATTTACAAGATTATTTAAAATATATATTTCGGTACGAAATTGCTGCGAATTAATATTTAAAAATAAATAAAAAAATTTAATTAATTATTAAATTAATAAAAATTAATTATTTTTCTATGACGAAGAAAAGTAATTTTTGTCACTATTCTATGCACACTCTACATGTGAGACCTGCATTCCTTTAAAATTGTCTCAGTAGTATCTAATCACCTGATCGCCTGTTGAACGTACATAAAAAAGTTTCGCGTAATTCGCATTCTATCCACGGACGACGACCTTAATGAAAACCACTGCGCCTCTGTCATTAAGGACCTCGTCTCACCTCAACCTGCCCCCTGCGTCCCTTGCTCTTTGTTTCATTGGCCGGTGTTGCACGAAACCCGGGTCCCTCGGGTGGAGAGGGGGAGGAAGGACCTGCGGGGGTCCGAAACCGTCTGTCATCTCCGAACGACTAATGGTCGCTTCACGCTGCTTCATTATATTTTCTAAATGTAAATTCGTACACACGGTCCCAGGCCTCTCTCCCTCTCTCGTATAACGCCCGGAGGCCGGGGGGGTCCTTATAAAACTTGGAACTCTTCTTCGCATTACGACAGACGAGGTCGACGGGGCGGGATACAGGGGGTCGGGGGAGGGTTCGAGAGTGAATCCAGCCGCGGGCTAAGTCGCGCATCGTTGATTGCAGGCGACAGTTTATGGTTCTGTCTCGTCCTGCGGACCAATTAGCCCCCTAGCTTCCAAGAAGACCCACTCCCTCTCTTTCTCTCTCTCTCTATCGCTACTCTCCTTTTATCATTTTACGAGCGGCGTTAGCGTGCGACGTCTCTCGTCATTCGCGCGGGACGCCCGGTAGACAACGGTAACTTTCACGCATGCTTTATAGTCTGAAATTGTATTGTGTCTTGGAGCCAAAGGGCCCGAGATGATCAGACTCGCTTCTCCTGCGCCAATATAATACGAAACGAAGACTTCTTCTTCTTGGTGCCACGCGCGTCATAAAGCTGAAGATAATATTGTGCGATAAAAACATATATCCAGTGTTTTAAATTATTGAATTTTTACAAACTTTTATGATTTCATCAATTGCGAAATGATTTTTCGAGTCTTGATCTTCGTTGATTCTTTTTCGTCTCGTGTTTCTTACGTAATACAATCAAATCTTGCAAAGCATATTAGCAAAAAAATTCATCAGAATCAACCAGGAATGATAAGAATATTATTTTTACATTAGGCTCATTACTTAGGATAATATTCCGTAACTTAATTTCTTCGCTTCTTTCCCGAGGCTCTCGGATATCTCTCTTTAGTTGCGATACTTTTTTGCTCGGGTCGATGATGAAGTATGTTTTGTGCGAGTCGAAGGAAGATGTATGATTTAAAATCATTCGCAAGGCAGAATTAATGCCGCGATAGTGGCAGTTACAATTACAAAGACGAAAATCATGATGTACATATAATCGGCAGTCTACAAAGAACGCATTTTGTTTTCGAACCTTCCGGTCCATCACTCGCGACGACCTTCTAAAAGTCGCCACGAGTTAATTAGCGGGATGTATTATGCAATTGATTTTATCATTATGCATCATCGCGCGAATATTGCTGAAGGCAAATTATATTGTATAGCAATAAATTTGTAATATTGCGTTAATCCTTCGAATATTCGTCAAATTACTTCTTCTCTCATAATATTGTCAATTAAGATTTAATATTTTTTCCATAACAAATTCAAAATTAGTAAGAAAATATACAACTTCCATTAAATTAAATTAAATATATACATATAAATCTTATTTAAATAAAATTATTCTTTTAGAGAAATGTGTCAAATCAGGCATTTTTTAAATTCTCTTTATTTCAAAATTTTTGTATTAATTCTTTAATTAATTAATTATTTCGATATTTTATATTTTCTTTGAGAAAGAGATCAAGCATCGATAATATCAAATAAAATCAGCAATGTGTGTTTTTGTGAGTGAAAGAAAGAGAGAGAAATATAATATAGCATGTTCATGTACATGTGCAATGTAAGTAAAATGTAATTTTTTTTTATTCCCATAAATTCGTGTAAGAGTTGCTCGACACGATTCGTGTCGTGGAATGTTTGATACACGCATTCCTCCGGAATAACCTGTTTCAGTCGTCGTCTGCGTTTCCCCGCGCGAGACACGTCGAGTAATCGACGTCGCGGGTCCCGTCGCGGTAGGAAGGAATTCGTTCGTGGGGGGAAAAAAGCAAACGAGAAGGCGCAAGGGCCCCAACGATTGCCCGGAGCGTCGTGGACGATGCGTCGCGGCTATTATGGGGCCCGGGCCTTTTTGCGAGGCGGACCGATCGGTGAGCCATTGTCTCGAGATGATTGCAACACGTTCGGGGCTGCTTATAATATAGGGACTCGGGGGGCCCCCTATCTCTGTCTCCTTCTCCGCCGACTCCGTCCCTCCGCGCGGGTCTTGTTGCGCGGTCCCCGGACCCACTCTGGAAGCTGTAGAGCAGAAGCGATCCGACCGTAGCACAGAGACACACACGGAAGGGCGGATACCCGACTGTTCCCTTACCCCCTGCCCCTCTCTGCGCTTCTCCGGTGGAGAATATGGATCCTGGTTAATGGGATCGCCACGGATCTTCGTCCGGAACCCTTTGGTCTCCCTCTCATCTCATTCTTTTTTCCTATTCTTAAATGTAAGCAGAGAGGAGAGATATACATTACTGCATTCGGGATTTTTTTTTTAAATCATCATCATAATTACTGCATATCAAATGAATCATTTCAATATTTCAAAAGTTCTATCCATGTATATCTAGTTTTCAAAAAAATTAAATTGCAGAATAAGTGTATTTATTTTGATATATTTATTTATATATATTTATCTTAGTGGAATTCGTAATATACTTTAAAAATGTATTTAGATTATTTCAAAAATTTTCGAAACAATGTAAAAATTATGCGTCCTAGGCTATTGTTTTTTTTAATAAGCATTATCTCGCGGTTATGATTTATGGATCGCGTTTAGTCGCGGGAGATCTTTTGGATATTGATGGAGAGAAGTTGATATCGCACGAGAAGACACGCGGGAAGAAACCCTCGCGTTCCGTGGGAAGAAAAAAAAACGGGGGAGGAGGAGGGGGGAGGAGGAGTTCGGTTAATGGGATCGTCTTGGATCGTCGTACCTTTTTTCTTCGTCCCGGTCCCGGCTCGTTCCCTCGCTCCCCCTCCTCGGTTCCGCTCGCCGCGACGTCCTGGGAGAGAACTCTCGGGGACTACCTCGACGACAACACCCAATGAACGACCGCAGAAAAACTCAAGCAATTTGAGTCTCCCCGTTGCTTATTACCAATCGCCTCGTCAGTCACAAATTGGCTCGGTGGGACCGGTGCGCGCCGCGGACCCCGTTCCTCCTCCGCTTCCACATTTCGGAACCGTTCGCAGCCGCACACAAATACGAGACACGCGGGCAGCTCGTACTTGCAAATGAGATTGAGTACGGCCAGGTTGACGAGAGACGTTCGCACGTTCCCCTCCGTCGCGGAGGGGAAGGGGGATCGCCGGAAGAGAGTATCCCTTTACGATGTGGATTTTTGCTCTCCCGGCGCGTCGACTCGTTACTCGAAAATTCCTGCCGAAGGATGGATTGCGGATTCCAAGGGTTACGCTTCCCCTCGAGCGAGCCGAGCGCGGACCGATCGTAAAAATTCATTACGGAGCGCGCGAGTACATCAGCTTTCATTTCAACGCTTCTCCTCCTCTTCGTTTTTTTCTAAGGCAACATTAGCGCACCGGCGATTAGTCTTCTCGACGTGGGTCTAATCTGTCGATGGAAAAAATGACGATCGCGCGCGATAGGAGAAGTATTTGCGTACACAGCTGTTTCGCCTACTGACCCAGATACGCCGCGGGGATTTGCCGTCATTCAAGTGCGGGTGTCAAGTTCGCGAGCTCGTCGGCGGCGAGAGAGCGCGGTTGTGTATCGCGGCGGCAGTTTATCACACCGGGATCGGGATTGCCGGGGACGACAAACCAACGATTGCCCAACTTATTATTGGTTATTGATCGGTTATTTATTCAAATGAATGCAGATTATCGTGGCGGGTTTTCAATGCTCCGCCAGTTAGCGGGCGCAATGAATAAATTGCTACCGGGCGCGCGCGCGCCGGTACTTAGCGTCGTGCTCCTTCAAGGTCCGCTTTCTCAATGATACCGAGAGGCCTGCACCGATCCCGAATCGTCCAATTCGCTGCCGCGCGTTCAATCGGATCCGTGAATTATTTCGCTTTTTTTCCCTTCACGCGTCCTCCGCGATTAGCGCGATCGTAATCGTATATCTTGTAATTATGTACCTGCATGATTTCAGAAAAGCGCGCGTATCATTTCTTTGGTGTACTTGTAGAAACATGCGATTATAGAAATGATTAAAGACCGATACGGACGCAATATGCTACGGAAAAGCTCATTACCAGAGGCATATTGATACTTGTAAATTACAGGGGATCCGCGTCGGCAGATGACGCGCTTAGATAAAAACTCATCTTTACAACCGCACAACACATGTTCGTTGATTTTCATGAAAAATGCGTATCCTAAATTTGTTTTCAAATTGCGGGTCATTCCTCATTGTCATTCATCGCCTGATTAAAAGAAGGCATTATTTTCCAGGCATTTAACCGGATGAAAGAAACAAACGCGGAACGCATCTCGATTATCTCGTAGGGCGACTAGAGAATCCTGAAAGATCTAGACTCGTGGATTTCGTAAATCTCCCAACGACCTCGCCTAGCTCTCGTGACAGACGCGTCCTCGCGCAAACTTCACGTTCGCATAAACATTCGTGAAACGACGAGTCGTCCCACACAGTTAGGCCGTGGCATCGGATGCCACGAGAGGTGCGAATCTTCGTGCCCTCAAAAGGCTCATTCCTCATCCACCGCCATCTCGGATCGGCGTCCCCGGCGTTTCCCCCCTTCACGGACGCCGTCTCTCCTCCACCGCGGAGGCCGCAACGAAGGTATCGTCCCGAAGAGCGCCGCCGCCGATGCGCATCCCACGCGCATGAATTAAAGGCCGCGCTCTCGGCTGGTTAGTCTTGATTTATCCCCGAGCATCGGTCTTCCCTCTTCTTTTGTTTCGTCGCTTCTCTCGAGCCCCCGACCATCCCTGTCCCTCCCGGACCTCCTCTCCGCGCTCGTCGCGCGGGGCATCTATGAGAAAGAGAGAGAAATGCCTTCTTCAATCCGCCACCCTTCCTCCCCCCCTCGCCCCGCCGTTGCCCTTTCGTAATAATCCCGCGAGAACTCGGGGCCCCGTCCTCCTAACAAATGCGCTGTTTTCAGTGTGCCGTGAGCGCGCAGTCATCCCGCAGGACCTCACGACGTGGCGGCCATTAGTTTAACCGGGAAACGTGATGGAAAGGTTGCCTGCGTGCCGGCATAACGCCGGCTAACAAACATTGTTGTGACTTCCACGGGGTGAAACCGGGTATCCGTCATCTCGCTGATCTCGCTCGGCTGCTTCTTCTTCGTCTCTTCTTCGTCCCGTGCACCATCTCCGTTCCATCTCCTCGCGCTCCGCTGGTCTCCCCGTCTCTGCTCCTCCCTCGACTTCCACAATCACCGACGCATTGTCGAGCTAAGAGATTGCCCTCTACGCCCGAGAGTTATGCGCTTGGGATGACTACGCCTCCTTGAATTCCCTCCGCAGGTCGCTTCTGGTGCCGGTAACAACGGTAACCCGTTGTTCCGAGATAATTCAAAGCGTAGCTGGCCCCGAAGACGCGTTAAAGGACTGTTTAATATGCAGGATTCATTATTTGACAAATGAAACCCTCGCTCTTCTGCTCTTGCCTTAAACAATGAATTAATCTCGTATTTCTATTGTATCTTGTCCTTTCTTTTTAATGCGATCTAAAGAGCTTCAGCTAAGCGATCATCATTAATCCTTTTTAATATGATATATATGTTTGTTACAACTATGGATATAAAAAAGATACATCGGCGCTCAATTTCATACAAAAAGTAAGCCTTTTGCGAATGTGTATATCTAAGATAACTTTTGTCGTTCGGTTGTTATGCAATCCCTTTTTATGAGGAAACACGATGATAAGATGTCATATGTAATTGATTGTATGGTTAAATCATATTTTTAAATATGAGATATACTCCTGTTTACAATGTTGTCACTCTTCTTTGCCGATTACGTTTATCTCCATCGATAAATTTTGGCACAAACGCAATATATGATCGAGAATCGAAAAAGTAAAAGAAATATCATACTCTGTGTCCATTATTAATATTATTAAATTATAATAATTAATGTTGTATCGATCATATAAAACAATATTAATTTTACTTCTTCTTAAAGTTAATAAAAATTGGAAATAAAAATAAAATTTGCATTCCCCAATTATTAAGTCTTTATATAATTTTCATTTACTTAATAAACGTTTCTAAAATTACGCGATTATAAATTGTGAATTATAAAATTAGACGTTGTTGAAAAATTTGAGATTCTTTAACTGAAGACAATATTCTGTATTACGATAAAATCATCAGATGTTTACATGTATCCGTTGTCATATCTTACAAATATGTCGACGCATTGGGATTTGCGCGCAAAAATCAGCACGCGCGAGATTTGATTGCTCAATAAAAATAATCGCGCAATTATCTCGATTGTTACCATCTTTCGGAATGGACATGTTCGCTAAGATATTCTCCAAAATACGAAACTAACATCGACATCGAAAGAACGTGTGTCTATAATAATAGAAAATTAATAATAAAGTATTCATTAATATCATATAATTGTTTTGTTGATATCTAGGATTTTATTATATTATTCTTTCCCTGTAAGTAAGAGAACAATTTCGTTTAAGGGGCACTTCAATAATCACTGAGAGTATATCCTAAACGAGAGTCCGCAAACGTAAATTCGCAGTCTTTGGATGGAGCATCATCACGGCAAGTTTTCTTCTTTTCTTCGGGGGACTCATCAAAGCAGTCTTTAATTCCGCTACGAAGAAAAAGAGGAGAAAAAAGAAACGGAGGCTAAAGAAAGAAATGGAAAATAAAGTGCGTTCGCGGATAATGGTGAGCGGCAGTTAATAAAATGAGGGAACGCTAATTAGACGACCATTAAAACGATAAACGGTTGACACACGATTGTCGCTCGTACACATATGACATGCAGTTTTAGTTTTGTCTTCTCGGGATAACCTCTGCGCGATAAACTCTGAGTCGATATTTTTGTCGCGATGTCACTCACGCTCCGCTTTCGCGAACAACGACGGTAGTGTCATTCGACCTATCTGGTTCACTGTACATAGGGTGTCTTGAAAGTTTTTTTAATTTTTACGTATAGTTTTTTAATATCTTTTTTTTTATTTAATTTTAAGCAGAGTTACTTTCGGAAAAATAAAACTCTGCCAAGATAATAATCATCTAAAATTGATTAAGGAATTATGACATTTTTATTTTATACTCAAAGTTCTATTTAATGTAAAACTCTAATTTTTAATTCTCTCCGGTCACGCTTTGACATTAAAACTATACATTTTTAAGATTTGTACGTATGATTTAAGATAATTTCTGAGAGCATCTGTAAGAGACATGTGCAGTGCTAACGCGACCCTGTGAGCTTCGACCTTGACAGCGCTCGACAGATAGTATGTTGTTGATAATTTCTTTGTTGGAAATAATGCGGGTTTTGTCATGTTTCTTGTGATCAAAATGTTTGTTCTCTCAGTCGTGATGATATCACTAATATAACTAATATAAAAAGTATATGCATTATAAATCAATCGACAAACAGTAATGTCCATGTTAATATTAAGATAATAATATTTTTGCAGCACAGTTAATTTTACTTTCTTGTTTGAAAATCTCTCTTTGTTATAATATGTGTTTGTATAATTATTTAATAATAAATTTTTAATAATTACATAAAATAAGCATTGTAATAGACTTATCCTATAATTTAAAAGTTAGAAAATAATTATATAAATATATATTGATTGTACTGATTTATTTTCACATCTCTCTTATAGATCTTTCAAAAATACACGGCACGTTTCCCAGTTATATGTTCATTCTATTTAAGTAAAGGAAAAAGATTCTCATATCTAAATAACAGGTTGCCAAATTGCCTAAAGTCGATCGCTTTCTATCTTTCGCGGTTCCATTCCGATAGAACCGAAGGGAAGCAGTGGAAGACACCGGGAATGACTGGCTCGATTATTGAAATCTTACCGAGATCATCTGTATGCATCTCGATTCGGCACCGAAGGCGCCGCAATTGTTTCGAACCGAAAGAGACCGGTCGGTCACTCATCAATATGGAGTAGTTCGATGCCCAATCCGATGTCAGCCCTCGGGCAGCCCTTTTGAAGGTTACGAGGCGGGCAGCGGACTGTCATTCCTTTGATTGGCTTTTAGAGAGGGCCACTTCCCCTCTCGACCCTTTGTTTCATCTCCATCTTTCACTCTTTCTTCTTCTTATTATCTTTTTCTCCCTCTTCTTCCTCTCCCTTCTTAGCTTTGGCTTCCATCCCGCGGTTCTTTCTTTTCTTTCGCTTTTAATCTATCAGTCAGACGAAGGACAATGCTTTTTTGCTCTTCGTCGTCGCGCGTTTGCCGAAAGCTTCAAGCGTCATCTCGATCAACAGCACGCTACCGAAAAGTCGTCACTTGGGAAGCGAGTTAATAATATATCCGATAAAGTAAAATAGATTACTTGTGTAAAAATTACATTTTAATTAATATGATTTAATTAATACAAATGCGATTTGTAATTAAAGATTAAAATCCGTGAAAAGATATCAAATAAACAGAGATCCCTATCTTTATATTTAGCGAAATCTCGATTTACAGAGTTCCCTCTTTTATTCCCTATTTCCGATAGAGGTCATATGAATTGTTTAAAAACAGGAAGTCAATTTCGAAGGAACTGAAGGTGAACCGAAAAGTAAATGGAAAGTAGAAAGCGAATAGTTTGTCGAGGAGAAAAGAGAGAGATGGAACGGACACGCCCGCAAAAAGTTCATTAATACTTTGCCTCGCACGATTAATTATCGATCGCGGGAAGTTTCCTCCGTGGAAAACGAGGATGTGGACGTGCAGGAGATTGTCGACGGTTATTTCGGGCGCGGAAAAAGTTGTTCTCGGCCGCGTTCACCGCGTGCGAGAGATATTCCAGGGGTGTATAAATAATTCTAAAATCACCGCCACCACCTGGCCGGCGCTTCGTTGTGTGTTCGATCGGCGCCATTGTAGAAACTACACACACGTTTCTTTTCTTCGACTGCGCCCCGAGATTCCCCTGTGTAATCGCTGTAGCGGGGGCGCGTGCTAACGGAAACGATAGGGATCTCCGCGACCATCTCGTTCTCTGGCACGGGCCACCTTCCCACACCCGGGGGCCCCGCCAATCTACCTGACCTATCTACCTGGTAACTATGGTAACCTTGATAACCCTTGCGAGCCCAATATTGGAGCACCGAGGAACGCCCCGCGTTCGAACACGTTCAGTCGCCCTGAATTGTAATTTCTTATCGGACACAGTAATGTACGATCGACCTTGTAACAATTTGAGATTCGATAAAATCGATGAAAGGCGATGAGTTCAATATAATGTGTCTTTACTGCAGGGAATGATAAAAGAGCAGATGAAGAGAGTGATATAAATAGATACAAATCGTTAAGTTTTTGCGTATCGGTATAATTTTATTGGGCGTTTACGATCATTTAATCGAGCGAAATCATGAGTATATAATTCGATATACTCTTGAACGTCCTCGAGCCGAGTTAAATCGGGATCCGAATTTTTCTCAGGCAATGTTTGTATCACATTTTATATAAATTTCGCAATTATTTTTTTGTTACTGGAGGTGGCGAAAATTTATAAGTGCAAACATCCCGCATTGCGGGTAACACACAAGTGCACGAGCGTATAATTACGTCGTTCCGTGCTTCTCACGTTGACTTTCACGAAGGCGCTTGATGCCGCGGTTAAACAAGCTCAATTAGCCAACAACATCGTAAATGTATATTGAATGACGTTCGTCCTTTTTTGCGCGATAATTAGCCGCAGCGAAGAAATCGCGAGATAAAAGTAGCAAGCGCACTCCGGTACGTTTGTGTATCGTTTTTATGCGTGCGCGTCTCGTCCACCGCGCGATCGAGCTTTCTGCTTTCGGGTAATTAACAGATAATTAATGCGACGTACCGATCCGACCTTATTACACATAAACTGATACGTCTATAATCATTACATACGTGTGAGCGCATCTCGATTGCCAGATGACATCTCGATTTTTTTTACGTGATCATCGCCTACGAAAACTTAAAAGAATGTTGTGCGAATGAAAGAGAAACGCTTTCCCGGAACATCACATATCTTTTTGTCGTAGTAAAACTAATGACGGAAGAAGACAGAGAGGCCATGCGACCGAGACCTCATATTTATGATTTATGATCCGTTATCATAAAACACATGCCACGCAATATTTAGATATTCAAATATGTGTTATCTTCAAGTGAAATATCGGTAGACTTTAACGAACGTTTTATCTATTGATTGTAACTTTCTATATTTTCGAAAAATCTCTTTTTATTAGAGACTTTATCTCCAGATGATTATGATTGGTTCAGACTTTACACTCACGATAAGCGTAACACATTTAAGGATCATCTTAGCATTATCTTCGAATAGAATTAATGAGAAATTTTAGTTGGTAAAATACTATAGCTATGTATACGAATTGTTAATCTCAAGAATTTTTGCGTGACACGATGGAATTTGGAACTATAATGATTTCTCCTTAATACAGGTCTTTCCAGCTCCCTGACATAATGAACGCCTGATCCATGATAAATTATCCCTCGAACACCTTTCCAAGGTGGGAAATTCTTTTCCCCTTGACGAGAGAATGCCTGTCGCTTTTCCACTGGTGGAAGCATTTTCCGCTGGTGCAACTCTTTTTATTTCCCCGCCGAGACATTTTTTTCGGTGATGTAATTTTGTTTCGCGGCGAAACGTCTCTCCGCGGTAAAACGGTTCTATTCGTTTGAAGTACGGGTTCACGTCGACAAGGAGGACTAATGACGCCGCGAGAACGATCCTGCCCCATGTGGGCCCACGGACTCATGCGCCGTCGTCGGCCCGAACAAAAAAGGCTCGCGGGTTGACTCCCCAGACCCGGCGAAGGTCCGCGCGCTCGTCGCCCCCTGGTGACATTTCCCATTCTTCTCGGCACGCTATTACCAGGTCAAAGCCGCCGCCCCCGCGGGACGCCGTGCGCCGACGATGCGGTGCTCAAAGAACCACTTTTCAGACCGCTTTTCTGAGGGGGTATCATACGTCTCGGCATCAGTTTATCGACACTCGTCGATATTTCGTGGTCGACCGATGGTCCGCCGGCTGACAGCCGGAAATTACGCGAAAACATATTAGTGTAATCGTGTAAAAAAGAACCGTGCAGACTGAGCATCGTGAGCAATGGACTTTTAATACTTTCGTCCTTTAGAGATTCAGTTTCATATTAATTAAGAAAATATTGATTTAAAAACTCATTGAAATGAATTATTTCTTTTATTCTATATATTGTGCCTTATTTATTTTATCACGTTTTGTATTTATTCTTCATGATTGTAAAAAAAGATTAAAATATATAAGTACTTTCACTTCAATCTATGCATTAATGTAATTCTTAATTAATGAATCGTTATTATATACGACATAAAAGGATATATTTTTGACTTACACAATACGGATCTATTATATAAAAGACATTAGTCCAAACGTAAATATACAGTCGACATTAAAACGCATCGACATGCTCATGTGATTGGAAACTTGCCAGTCTATGAACAAGACTTTGGCACTATATCCGTTCAAATCGAACAAAGATCGCAAATAGAGGTCGTTCTGCAATTTGAGAATTTATTTCTCGCTTTCACGATTTCGTCCGTGCTACAATTATATAATGTCAATTATCTCTTATATACGTAACATAATCAAAAAAGTCTAGAAAATTAATAAATTTAAATTAATATAAATCAAAATCTTTTAAATAAATTATTTAAAATGACTAGTGCGCGAATGATATATAATAGAATAGAGAAAAAAATTAAGCATTATTTCGAGATATCTAAATTAAAGTGCTACTTTATACGAGCGACCTTTCCTTCTTCAATCTTGAAATATGCGTTAATAGGTATCATTGAAGAATCTACGAGATTCCAAGTGCATGCGATTAATCGCAAAACAAAGCAGTCGTTTTGCATCGCAAACGATGTGGCAACGAGAATAATACAGTTGTTCGCTTTCAGTTGTTCAATTTCAAGTGACCACCTGTCGCGCCGAATTCTTTTTTCTTCTCGACTGATATTTACTATACGATATCACGGTGCGCGCATCGGTGGAGTCGATCCGCGCGAATCGTTTATGCAGGCAGCGATAATCGTCACCGTCGAAAGTGCATTCTCGGAGGGTGAAAGGGGTGGTTCCTCGTTCGCCGGCGTAATGGTACACACGGCACATAGCCGCCGGCTCGAAAAGCGAAAACCGCGAGCGAAACGCCAGCGAGAGAGGAGAGCAGTAATGCATGCGATTATGCGGATCAATGAGCTATGGCGCTATTTATGGCTCTATCAGGCTCGCTCTACCGCGCCGCTTCCGACTCCACCCGTGCCCGACTCGATTTTTTTTATCCCGGTCTTCTTTCCACGACCAAATTCACCTGCGTTAAGTCGCGTTAAATCCAACTAATCGCGACCAAATAATGGAAACGTAGAGATAAATTTAAATAAGCAAGGATTATAAGTACCTACGATTTAAGCTAATTAATTAAACGTGTTTCAATCAAGATATCCTCTAGATTTCTTTAGGATTACACCTTTTATATTCATAATATAAAATTTTAATTTTAGTTATTATTTATTTTAGTTATTCTTTATATTCTTTATTTTGATTATTCTTTATAAGCGTGTATTTGAGAATATTTCTTCTAGAATAATCATTTTTTTAATTATATAGTTTATTTAATTTTTAATTATACAGTTTTATTTTATTAAGATATTAATTAAAAGCAACGAATGTTCTCGGGGACTATATAAATTTTTTAAGTAAATAAAATATTCCAATAGTTTTATGAATTTACACTAGAATCTTTAAACTCAATTATCCAAGCAGAAAAGTTTCATGAATGTTTATGTTCTCATAAAAAATCGGCTTTTTTCCACAGCGGTCACATAGTCGACGATAAACGCTTGAATTCTTATATTATGCGCAAACGAGCCTAATATCTTAATATTCAAGAGCGCGAGGGCACTGCGCCAGGAGGGTCTAATGGTCGACTCAATTAAGACACCATTAAACCGGCAACATTTACAAGCTAACGATAATAGCGGTCATGATACATTCCCGCGGAATAATGCCGGTCGTATGTTGGCAACGCTTACGATCCGGAAGCGCAGGCGCCCGCTAGGACTATATTAATTTCTTTCGATGATGTCGTGACCTTTTCGAACGGTAATGCCTGCCATTATTCAAGGAGAGATTGTCTATAACGTTAAGTGAATCTCCAATGTTGGCTCAATAATGATTGTAATTAAAATTGATAAAGAGCGCGGACAAGTGCCCACAGGCCTATTAGCCAGAACTTTTTCGAGATTCGACTTGATTTTCGTTTTAAAATATAATCATCTAATAAAAGAAGCAATAAATAAATATACATATGTGTGTGTATCGATGCATAAAACTGCAAGAGCGATATTCCATTATCAATAACGAGTCGGTGTTGGTCGGTTTTGTTGATGCTGTCGATCGGTGTCTGCGGATCGTCATGTCAGAATGATCGTCGCGATTAAAGCTGCGCAGGACCACCCATGTCGAACAGCGACGACCTAAATCCGAGGATACTTGAAAACGACGTCTTTCGAAATCGTTTCGAAATCCTCCGGTGCAACAAAGAGAACGCCCCTTTTCTCCAACTGCGGGAGATGTTTCGATTATGCAACTCGAGGATATAAGAATGGACGAGTGTCGTGCTGAGGACTGTGCTCGTTATCATTTTCAGATCAAAGTATCGTAGATCAACGTATACCATATGATATAAGTGTGTTAACTTAAATAGAATATACAATTTATTAAATGATTGTGAACTTCTTTAATTTTAAAAGATCCTCCTTCGAGTCTAAGATCTTAATAATTCATCTATGTTATTTCCAACTTTCGCTTGCTTTATTTGATAAATAATATGACACCTCCAAGTGTTAGACCCCGAGAATGAAACAACAGGCGCGGGCGCGTTAACTGCAACACGAGCTGCACGATGCCTCACGAGTAGGACGCAAACGGCTTTATTAACACGTGCACGGCCAACGCAAACACGGGGAAATTACTGGCGGTTACCAACAATGCCCGTCGGCCGGGAGACGTTGTCTCCTGCTAATAAAGCAACGCTGCGCTAATTATGCCGTGCTAACCGAACCACGGTGGCATGTATACGTGCGTAATGTGCACCGTAATCGCGCATCGAAAAGCCGATGTTCGAGGACAGGCGCGACGAACGAACAAAGAATGTGAATTTTCCCTATTAAGGATGTTTTGTATCTATTTTCAAAATATTGACAATTTAATGAAAATTCTACAGAATGTCCTTACATATGTTTAGAATCTTCAGTACAATTTTTAAATCGATTCACTAAAGCGTTCACAAGTTATAAGGATTTTAATTTGCACCGAATTAACATGTGTTCTTATGGGAAACGTATAACGTATAACGTCGATTCAAATGGCAAAAACATATGGAAATAATATTCAGGATTTGTTTGAAATTTGCAAAAGTTTAGATACAGAGGAAATATTTGGTCAAATAATATTATACAAGTTACTAGTTAAAAAGATATTAGATATAATTTAATGAAGTTAGCCATGTATCTGTCACAAGGCGAAATTCGACTCTCTGCCAAAAGTTAATCATTTCGATTAACAAAATTCGGAATATTTCAGTAAAAACGCAATAAATATTAAAAAATACATCTCTGCGCTATAGCTAATTGTAGATTTCATACTCAAAATACACCAAAAGTGGATATTCGTCAATATTGATTTTCAGCTACTTTTTGCTGGGATTGTACATACAAAACATCCTTAATAAGCTGTGCGGCGATGTGTTATAATAACGTTTGATTGATCGCTCATGAGACGATAAATCGAAGAAAGAAATACAATTTTTCCCTTGCATTTTTAAGATCAATTCCTGTCAATTCAGTTGATTTTGAAAAAGGCTGTTAATTTTGACAGTTTCGAAAAAATTCGGAACTTCCAAGCTAAAATATCTTTGAAGCTAAATTCTTCCTTTCTTCGAATCTTCGAAATTGTCGAAAGTAGCAATCCTAATTTTAAAGAAATTGGATACATCTCGGCATCAATATCATGCCATCAAGATTAATGTACGGACGAAGGAGGCGCCACGCCGCATTAGGAAAAACCTCAGAAAAAAAAGGAAAGAAAAAGATCGAGCCCGGGAGCAATTATAACGCTTTTGCCTCGATGGTTATCGATGAATACAAATCGAGAATCGCCTATATCCGCGCACGCGGTTTTCCTCGTCAGCGCTTATGCAAAGCCGGTCTCGCGCGATGGTTGCAGCCAGTCTCCGGCTCTCTGAATAATGCATGCGATATTCGCGCGGGGCAAACGAAATGTACGCTCGCGCGTACTCGCGTATATGTATTATATATATATATGTATATGCATATATGTATGTATAATACGTATATGCGTTTTAGCGAGTCCGCAGGTGGAACCGCACGGTTATTAGGATGATTTATACGAGGTGGACTGTCGGCTTTGAAACGCCAAGCGGTTGTCCGCTCGAGTCCTACTTCGAGAGACCGACCGTGTCTGACTCGTCCACCTCGTGGCGATCCAGCCTCGTCGTCGTCTATCTCGGGATACGAAAAAGAAATCCCCGGTGTGAAAGCCGCGTTAACTGCAGTATTAATGCCTTATGCCGCTCAACGGCGCGATTTTCTCCTCGTGCTGCATCTTCGGCAATGAGTTCAGTAAGATAATATCGTGAAGTTACTCGTCCTGCGTAACGTTCCGCTACTTATCATTGCTTTTTATAGATAATTGTATAAAAAAGTCTTATGGAAATATAATAAAGTTATTTTTTTTGAGTACTTTCGGGTTTGAAATTTTTCTTTGTCCAAAATTGACAATCCAGATTAATTGGAATAATTTAATAAATTTAATAAATTTCGAAAAGCAAGTTATAGCAAACTAGATTTCATTGCAATAAATATTAAAGTTGTTTTCCGCTTAATCTCAAGATTTTCGATAAAATAAGTTTTAATGCAAGGCTCTCTCTTTTATTAAAAGTTCTCAAAATCGAAGATTAAAACTTGCAGAGATAAATGCATTTGCAAAATGTCGGCGAAAGAAAAAAAAATTACTGCTAAAGCTAATCTTATAATTATATAATAGATTAAAACACACCGACAGATTAGATACACGTTTACTGCGTGGTCGTTGCCGAAGGAGGCCGGGTTACCTTCCGCCAGATTGATGGTCGTTGGCGAAGGACTCCGCTGGAGAAGGGTCGAGGGAAGATATAACGCCACTGTCATTAGAGGCGACTGTAAAAGCGGATTCGAAATAACAGTATATGGTAATTCCAATGACGGCCACGCACGCTTACCGCGGTAATACACCTATAATAATTGCCAGTTCTGTCGCCATACATCAGACCGGCGTACAGACCACCACGAACATCGAGACGCAACGTGAGCACACCGATGCACCGCACTGTTTACGTCGACGTGAAAAGTATGCGAGTGAAAATTCGCCCGAATAGGAAGACGGTGATGTAAGATCGTTAACCCCTTCACCGCGAGGTTAAGCAGTTCGAAAGTTTCTGCGGATACGACGTTAAATTTCAGACGTTCGTTATTATTAATGCGTGCGGTCGCATATATACTGCCTCCTAAAATGTAGATTTGACATAGGTAAACCATAAGTACTTGAAAAGTAAAAAGTCAAGTCCGACCAAGCAATTGTCAATGAGTAACGTTACTTTATTTATTTAAAAAAAAGAGATATAAAAAAATCAATTTAAAAAAAGTGTAAAATCAGTAAAAATTCTCTTTCTGAGGAATGGGACGCGAGGGTGGAAAAAATTTTCAATTAAAAACTTGTTGAAAGCAGAGTTTCCCCTCGAAGTCCAATTACTATATTTCCTCTTCTAACTTTACATATTTTGATGCGAGCGAAATAATATATCGCAATGATTCTTCTCTAAAAATATTGCAAATTTTCAGCGTTAAGTGGCACAGAAGGTAACGTGCGCTAAAGAAACATGGCAACCGATGAGAATCCAACCATCAACATCTCTCACGTACAGTTTCGCTCGTGTTTAATTATTATTATCCGTTATCTTCGCTTGAGTGTCGTTCTCATCGTGGCAATTTCCACCCCCCTGCAACGCAAACTCAGAACCGGAAGTGCGAGCGACGCGAACAAGGGCGGTCGGAGTCTTTAGCCTGCCCCCTCCCCGGGTTCCTGCCCGTTCGAGAGTTTCTCTCTTCTCTTCCTCCTTAGCCCTCCCCCTCCTCGCCCCCTTAGTTCTCCCATTGTCGGGTGAGAGCTGGAAGTTCGCGGACGGTCGGCCGATCGGGAATTTCCGCGAGGGATCGTTACAAAACTTTTAACGGCTTCGAGACCCACTCGAGCACGGCGGCGGCAGCGCCGAGGCTTTTCGCAAGTTTCGCGTTACCGCCGCCGCGGCCCCCGACATGCGTTGTCGGGGGCCGCGCATGCCAACTTCCGAAGAACAAAATCAATTATGGAACGCCCGTTTTTATGCCTCGCGAAGGAGGTAGAACGAGTTGTGTGTGTGTGTGTATGTGTGAGAGAGAGAGAGAGAGAGAAGGACGAGAGGAAAAGGGGGTTGGTTAGGACGGGTAGGTGGGCCACCGCCGTGATTATCGGACGAAGTTGCGAACTAAAGTAATTCGCCCTTGGCGCCCCGAACGTATTCGGGATTACCGAAGGATTATGTGCGGCTGGTTTTATTTTTCTCCGCCGCGAAATAATGGACTGGGACCGGGCAGTCTTATCCTCCCTGTCTCACCTCCTCAGTTCTATCGTTACTCTTTCTCTCTCTCTATACACGAATTATCTCACGTCTTACCCTCGCATTTTCATTCAGACACATCGCTCCAAATATTTTTCCTTCAATTATATTTCCGAATCTCGACAGTCGAAAGAGGAAGAAATTTAAATCTAAAAAATTGGAAATCTAGTATCCCTCTCTTGTAATAAAATTAAAAAAATTCAGCGACTATCTTTTTTATTGAATTTCATGTGGGATCGAAAAAAAATGTCTCGTTTTCTCAAATTTAAGAAGAATAACGCCCGAGGAGCTCTGCTAACAGAATGAAGAAGAATTCAGAGAGACTTCCTCTGATGAACTTCGTATCACCAGCGAGAGGCACGCTGGTGATTCTCGTTAGCGCGCCTCGTCGCGCCGCAAAAAGCAAGCGAAGTAGTGAAATCACTCATGTAGTCCCGCGACGCGTTTCATTCACCGCCGGGCAGAAATGGCCGCGCGAGGCCGGGCTCATTAATAATAACTTATCCACGCGCGCGCGTTCGTGCCCGCCACGGCCCTCCTGCGTTTCATTAATTTCGCGCGGGAGACCTCGTTAGAGCGAGAGACGCGGGCGAGATAATGGATCCCGCCGACCCGGGTCACCCCCGTCGTTGTCGTTCCCGGGTCGGCGCGATCGCGGATGCTTTTTTCTCGATTCGGCCGGAGATTCGTCCGGCCGGCAAAAACCTAAGTGCGGCCGCTTATGGAGGAGAGTCTGCCCTCCCGATGCAGGACGAAAGAGGGAGACGAGCCGCGCCGACAGCGGACACGCTGGCGTGTTTTTAACGATAATTTCTCTTATCTCCCGCCAGCACATGCTGTCCGCCGTTCGCAACGGATCGCATGTATCCGGCGGTAAATTGAGCGAATCAAAGACAGTCGCACAGATTGCGGACGCGTATTAAGGCTTTCATCTCGCGCGCGATGATATTGATACACGGCGTATCGCTGAATTAGCATGATACGTTACAAATGCAACCCGATGAACGATTTCGAATCGATTTCTCCTCGGCGAAATTGTTGGGACATTGATACTCTGTCAGATATGAAAAGTATGAAAAAGTGTGACATTTTTTTATTACTACTAATGAAGTAATATTTCTATCATAATATACAGAGTAAGTCTGATAAAAAGTTCATTATACTGCTCGGAAACGGTTAGAGATAAGGGAAGACACTTGTTAAAATTGTACACAGAAAAAAAAGAAGTGTCAAATCAAAACTTATATACTTAAACTAACGCGTTCATTGTTTCGTATATACGCAATAATTTATAGTCTTCTTAGAAGAATTTAATAATTTTAAATTTCAATATTATTATAGTCTTATTTTAATATTGTCACCTTAAGAATAAATAATTATTTAATTCTACTTTAAGAAAATTATAATCTTTGATTTAAAAATGTTATTTTCTATCCAACATTGTTTCTTTCCATTCAAGAAAATTAAATCTTAAATCATAAGAATATATTTTTCTCGATTGAACTGTATAAAATGGCTTCATTCAAGTAAGCAATTCAAGCAATTATATTTTTCTTTAATTAACGCGATATAATCTCATTTCAAGATTTCCATGTTAAAACTAAATATATTCTCAAAACAAGAATGTCCTTTTTTTGTGTAGATAGTAAGAAAATCAAGAGCATTCAAAGTTATTTAAAATCATAGTTTGTCCCTATAATTGTCTTACAATTTTGATAATAGAAATATCTTTCCCTATCTCTAACTGTTAAAAAAAATATAAACTTTTTATCAAACTCACTCTCAATGACATTATTTTTCCGAAAGCAAAGTAATAGCCTTACAAATGTAAGAGTACTTGTTTTATATAAAAGCTATTATACTTCCTAATTTGCACTGAAATCATTTGACATTTATACTTATGGTATGATAGATTCGACCGGAGAACTATTATCGACCTACAAAAGCGGCCGCAATGTGTCATAAGACGGATTGCCTAAGTACGCGATATTATTGTAACGCGGTGGCAATTATTACTGACATATGCAAGACTCGGGCACACTCCGAAAGAAGCGTGGCCACTGTGTTACTAGACAGTTATTAACTACGTTCGACAATGTATGTACACCACTCAACGTTCCCCTTATGGCTGCGTTTCCTCTGAAATTATCCGCCGACATTGGTGTAGTCTCGACTTCGGTGAATGCGTGATTTATCAGGAGAATCGAGTTACATTCAAGAATATTATTGCAGAATGATTCTTGACTAATTAATTCTTTCAAAAATTTCTAAGCTGGGAAATATAAGATTTTTTATAAAAAAAGATTAAAAATTAAACAAAAAATTCAAATTTTGTCGACAATAAAACGTCTCTTTTGTCATTTATAATAATTAATATAAATATATAATTATATAAATACATAATTATTTGAATGACTCGCGCTTTAAAAACCGGCCACAATTATTAATCGTAAATATCATTCATCATTCATATTGTTTATGATGCAGCTAATCTGGAATAAAAAAGCTAAAAAATTCAAGTTAAATTGAGGAAAATTAATTGACATTATTAATTGACAGTACATTTCCTACGTCACCCAATTATCACGTCCAACAACTTTGTCAAACAGCGAAAGCATAAAGACATTTAACAGATGTTTGAAATATTAGACAGAGCCTTTCAGACGTCTCTTTGCCACATCCTTTGGACGTATATCTGAGTTGTCGGACGACAAATATGATAGCACCCTTGTCCGATATCTCGACGGACGTACGCCACTGCACGACGATAGCGCGAACACAAACGGATCTCTGTCCGTGCCTATCCGTAATACATGGTTCGAGCTACACGATCTCTTGTTTTTGTCACTGCCGCCTCGATGTGCGTAAAAAAGAGCAAGAAGATCCTTCAGTAGCGTCATCCCTTAATCCTTCAGATACGCTCCCCTTCTCCTCTTTCTCGTCTCACGCCCGTGAAAAAGCGAATTCTTTCACGGTATCCTTGTAATAGCGCAGATGTCGACGTGTCGTATATATTCCGTTACAAAAGTGGCTTTCCCATCCCTGTCTCGTTCCGCGCGACTTCGATCACTGGTCGGTAACGGGAGAACCATGTTGTGATAGCACCCCCGCAGCACCGTTCGCTCCGCTGTAAGTTACTCGGGAGTGAACACCCCTGGGGTCGGCAAACGATGCGTAACTAACCTCACGCACGCTTAACGCATTGACGTGACCGCACACTGCCTCCATTCATAACCGGTGCACATACTATCCTCGTCGTCGTCGTCATCGTCGTCGTCCGTGGCTCTTTACTTGGCATCTCGTGCGATGATGTATATCGGAATGGACAGAAATAGATAAATGCGCACACTTTCTCTATTTTAAATAGAAATTTCAGTGCGTGTAAGTGTCATAAAAAAATGTGATGATTTATTCGATAGACCAATCAAGCTTCGCTCTGATAATCGTAAAGAGAAATTTAGATAATCCGTAAATTTTATAAATATTATATTAAATAGTAATTTAAATAATTTATTAATTCATTTATTAATTTCATTCATTTATTAATCAATTCATTTATCAATTCATTTATTAATTTAATAATTTATTAATTCTTAATAAAATAAAAAATTTATTATGTAAATAATTTTGTAAATTAAACAAAAATTAAAAATTTATCGCACGATTTCATAATTACCGCTTTTATTAAAATTTACTGTATACATTTAAATAAAACAATGCCACTCAAGATTGTGACAGTTGTTGTCCATAGAGTTAGTCATGGAAAAGATCACGCAGTCCTAGGAAAATTGATCCTCCACTTTTTTCCCTCGCTTGCTTTCGTAAAAAGGGATTTACGTCGGCGAGAGTTGCGGGATTTTCGTGGTCGAGTATTTCCTGGGGGACCTGCACTCTGTCAAGGCGAGTTTATCCGCGGAGTGACGGGCCTCGCCAACGGTCTGTTTACACCGTAAAACCGGAGGCATGCGATCGAATAGCGGGTTATATTAGGTGCTACGAAGTGGGTCGGTCTCGTGCTACTCGCGGACGTCGGGACGCGAATATATACATCGCCGGGTCGAAAAGTGCTGTCTTCTTTTCGCGATACGTTAAAATATTTGGGGGGAAACAAATAGAACTGCGAATCAACATCTCGCGGAAAGATGAGTTCTTTCGAAACTTTCTCGACGTTGAAAATAATCATTAATATGGATAAAACGTACACTTCAAGTATGCATATGTTTAACGATAATATTATCATCATGTCTTAATCTTTGATATTTTCTTCATGGCCTCAGATATAGTGAACAATTGTCAAGTGCAACATGAAAAAGAAACACTGTATTTTTCACGTAATTTTTCACGAGATTTGAATTGATTCTTTTAAAATTCTAACATTAGCCGCTAATACTTGAAGTTAGTGCTGCTCTTGGACAGAAAAAAGTTTCATATCAATCGTTACATGCGTTCGCTGCAAGTGCGTCGCAAGATGACACAGATACCGTTATCTGTCACGAACGTTGATTTCTTTTAGTTTTCGTAACACGAGAGATGACAGCCGGCAACCGAGATGAATGTGACGGCGGGATTATCGTGGTTATCGCGACAAACACGGACATAATGTTTTCTTCGCGGACTTTGAGAAGTGTCGAAGAGGCAATAATAATTAATGTTAAAGCGATATGAGGTTTACATCGAGTGACACAGACCGATCGATGTCATAGGCCGGTTGTCTTTGCTCGATAACCCCTTCTCGTGACATCGCGTTATCATTTCCACGAACGCCCGTTGCATGTACCGAATTCTTTTCCCCGGATCGGGATGGACTTTCTACGAGCGAGAAGATACGCGTCCGATTCTCTTTATCCCTCACGTGTACGTCACACAAATTCCGCCGACGTTCATTATCGAGTTCTTTAACGATCAAGCTCACTCGCGACTTATATTTTATGCGCACATCTGTTCTTCGTAAGATGTCAGCGTCAACTCTTCCTCGAAAGCGTTTTCGCTTCGTTAGAAGTCGATATCTGCGGGAAATTATAAGAACCTAGAATAGCATAGACGAGACAATGACGACACGAATTGATAACAATTATATCTTTTGCAATAAAAATATTTGTATTTGGAGTGATATAAATATAACTAGCTTTCTTCATTTTTACATAGTTTACTCCCTTCTTTTCATAAATATTACTACATATCGTATTCTTTAGATAACTTTCTATTAATCGAATAATTTATGCTATTCTGGTTTCGGCTTAAATGGATTAGTCATATATATGTAGGATTGCCAGATTTGAAAATCCCGAATGGAGGACACAATTTTAAAATCCCCCCCAAAAAAAGGAAATCGAATAGGCAGAATTAAAATAAATAAGTATTGCAGCCGTAATTATTATATTTAATATATTTAATATATTTCAATATATTTGTCGAAATTGGAGGACAAATAGCGTCCTCCGGAGAACAGAAAAAATTTTACTAAATTGGAGGACTGTCCTCCCCATTGGAGGACGTCTGGCAACCCTATATATATGTTACAGTGGAATGTGTTTATGTTCCACGACCGTTGGCATCTTATTATTTGGCATCTTCGAAGCGAGGGGAGAGACGCGTCTGGATCTTAATTCACTGCGGTACATATTCCGCGGTCCTCGTTATTGGATTCCTCCTGATAATTCTACCCTAAATCATCTCGGCGCTGGAGGACGCCGGATTGGAAAGGGGCCTCTAATTTCGCGCTGGGTCTCTACGGGGTCGTGGATTATGCAGGGACCGGCAAAGGGTTGATCCTCGAGGGACGCGTGCGTCGACGTGACACTACTTGGCCTCTCTGCTAATAGAATACCGCCTTTAGGTAAACGGCTGTTTGAAACATTCCAGAATAACCGGCCAACCAATTATCAGTTTCCGAGACTGATCGCGTATTTTGGATTGCATAGATTTTTCCTACATGAAAATGTCTTATTTTCTTATGATATACATTTAAATATATACCTTAAAATTGTATTTATACATATTTCTCATTTTCTATATAATTTTATTTATTTTTATTTGCCTCTAACCGCATATATTTCAAATATTATTTATATACTTATTTATTTCTATATACATTTATTTATTTACTTGTTATTTTTCTATATAATTTTATTTACTTTTAGCTTTTAATCGTATATATTTCAAAATTTTACTTATTTATTTATATTTCCTATATAAGATAAATTATAAATGAACTATAATACACATACATATACACATATATACATACACATATATACATATATACATATTTTCTGTTCATAATTTGCCATGTTCAATCAAGTCGTAAAGTAAGTTCGACGGTTAAAAGCAAATCCAAGTCGGAATAAGATTCGAACACGCTGTGGCAAGATCGAGAGTTAATAATCCCGAGGTCTCTCCGATCATCGGAGAGTTCCCCGGTGCGCCTTGATACGAAGAGGCAGTCACTTTTATCCACGGACCTTTCCATCTTCCAACGTGGACATCTCGCGAGTAGTACCAACGCCGAAGTTGTTATGACAGTCAGCAGCGGACCATCCATCACCGAGATTCGGTCTCGGCGGGCCGACCGCGGACCAACTTATCCAATATTTAACGTTTTGTCCCTCGCGGGGCCAGCTGATATATCACTCGCATTAATATATATTTGCGGGGGAGATAACTCCGGTTAGAGAGCTCGTCGTGGCCGAGAGAAACGAAGGCGAGGGCGGGAGGAATAAGACATATAAATGTCGGCGGAGATTCTCGCAGTCACCTCCAGTGAAATAGATATGACTATTTATCGCGAAATATTGTCAGAGCGAAAGACACCCCATATGGCGAGAAGGAGAAAGAGAGAGAGAGAGAGAGAGAAAAAATGGGAAGGAACGAACGCTTCGTCTTCGTTCGAGGCGATCGATATCGCGCTCCTCGCGCTCGGGAATTAGGAGAGTTCGAGCGTCCTCGCGGAAAATGTCAGATCCGAGCGCGATAAAAGCCGCAATAGCTTTTTCAGTGCTTAAGGAGTCGTTGCTGATAACGCGGCTGTTTCGCAGAATTACGCTCGGCCCGCTAATACAAAGTTTCTTATGCACGGTACGCTCGCGGGGGCCGCGGCCCGAAAAGCTTGATGTCAATCTGCAAGAGCCGCGTACTTCCAAACGTGTAATTACGGCGTCCCGCTTTATTTCTCGCAGCACTTCGTTTCGCGCTTATCTGCTGCGCGAAATCTCCTCGCTAGAGTTACGAATGGATACGACTGCGACCTGCGCTGATCGATTGCACGGTCGACTTGCACGATTCTGCCTAAAAATCGCGCAAGATAAATCCGCCCGCGGTTCAAAGTAAGCGCGTGTAAATTTGTACTTGTTTAATCACCCCAGTAGCACCTTCCTTCGGTCTCTTATCTCAGAAGCGCATGCGATATCTCTTTTCTATCTTTAATATATTCAGTTATATTACATTACAAAGTGATGTGTATTTTGTACAGTTTACTATTTTGTTTTATTATGACATTATCAATGTGTCTTATTTATCTCACTTATTATTTATTATTTTATTTGATTAATGCCTTATTTATATATCTAATGATTTATTATTGAGACATTTTCTTTTACTTTATTGCTAAAAATTTATCTCCTACAACACCCGTTTTTTGAGCGATTCAATTAATCTCCCTGTGCCTTTCTGAAATAATACTTCGAAATGTCCCGGGAGAAATATGCGCTTCGCAATCCATCGCGACTGGTGAAATGATACAATGATGATAAATAATTCTGCTCGAAATAAGAGAGCGTCGAAATACAATAAACGTGAACTTGATCGAAGGAACTTTGAACGAACTCGGGGGCCACTCCAAGTTCTTGCTAATTACAACCACGTTACCGAGTGCGGCACAAGCCGACACGACGTCCTCATCCATCTTAGTAAATTCCTAGCTGCGACCGTCGTGGACTCCAATCTGGCGTCAAGGATACCGTCTGTGTGTGATTTTCGCGAGACTTAATATAATTATGAATGCCGCAATATCGGATCGTTTTAACGTGAAATTCTAAGCAACGAAGAAAATCCAATCACGACTTTTAGTAAATTTCAAAATTCAATTAATCAATTAATCATTATTATTGTTAAAAAATTATCAATTAATTATTACGTTAAGTACATAAATCATAAAAATATGTAAATAAAATATGCATTATTAAATTGTTATTTTGATAAATAAAGTGATCAATTAATCTCACTTAATATTTTACGGAAATTATTATATACAAATTAATGTTTCATTTTTTAAATATGCATATATAGTAAATTTTTTCTGAAAGTATACAGATTTTTAGATTTTTTATTTTTGATTAATCGAGAATTATAAAGAAATATGTTATCTTAAACATTTCAAGATTTGAATCGACGTTTTAAACCCATTTCAACAATACTGTCCTATTTGGTTTTAAATCATTACGGGAATAATGCCTGCTACAATTGACTGGATAAACAAATTAAGGATAACTGTCCTCTGTCCAATTACTTTGTTCATGAAACGTTGAAACGCTCGTGACTCGGCATTTCCGCGTAGGCCCTTCCGTCCTTTCCTGCGCTTCTCTGCGCAGAGAAGTGCAATCTCATCAGAAACAGGAAGGACCGAAGCGGGTAGATTCGCGACTCGTTGTAGGCAACTAACACCGGCTCGAAGCCCTCGGAGAGATCAGAACGTCACTTTTGCATCGCTCGATCGATCGCCGACATTCCGGAGTCGATTTCCCGCAGATGCTCCGGGATTGTCGACGTATCCTCGTTAAGGTCGAGGTCGAAAATAGCGCTCTGGACGCTAACGTTAATGCGGCGCATACAAACGGGCGCTAATGACGCGGATAGCTTTTGTTGTTTTTAATTAACCCTTTCTTTTAAGACGGCCGGGGGGAACGGTAAAACCGCTCGAAAGGGGAACCGCCTCGTCGCCTTCTCTCGTCCCTAACGCTACCGCTCCCGGGCTCTTCTCTCCTGCCTTATATCCCTTTCGCGTCCCGCGGGGGATGTAAATATGCGGGGAATTGCACCTCGGAGACAGGCGAGCTTTTCTCGTTTACGAGCTACGACGAGGCAGTGCCTGCAATTAAACCTTCATCTAATTACCCCCGCGACCGCCCGGCTAATTGCCGACAGACCCGCGGGATCGAATGGAAAGCGATGCTACCTGTTTGCAAAACTTTTCTTCCGTTGATGAGAAGATCCTTGGATACGGCTTTAATCGCGATGGCGCTTTGTATTTTCCCGGCGTAATTTAAATACAACGTCGGTGTCGAGAAATACGCACGCATTTATCTTACTCTACGTATTAAAGAGCGCGGCAAAAATATAATTTTGTGTATTTATGATTATGTACCTATTTGGATGGACTTTTTAGGAAAAAAGTCCATTCGCGAAAAATAATGAAGCGCAGACATAATCATCGTAAAGATAATATATATGAAAGCTGTTAAAAAAACAAAGTAAACTTTCAATAAGGCACGACCGAGTTGCGGCCGAGTAATCTTGCACCTCTGCGACGCGACGTTCGTCGAGGAAGTCGCCGTGTTGCAAACTGAGGGGACAAAGTGGCGCGACGGCAAGGGTTAAGAAGGGAGGCGGAGGGAGGGTCGGCGCTTTGTCGCGGTCACGGCGCTGTCAATCATCGGTGATAGGAGGCGACACATTAATCTCACGGGGACCCCGTTGACCGCACATCCTCCTCTCCTCCCTTGCGGTCAAATAGTCGCCACAATCCTGTCTGCCGCTTGGCAACCGCACAATCGGTCTTTTTCGTTCTCTCCTACGCCTCCACTAACAACGCACTTTGTCATTTAAAAAAATATGAAGCTACTAAAAATTATGCCGATAACGAGCTTGAAGCGATGATGAGATGAAGAAGCGTTTATGATAGTTTTAGCCTTTAATAGAGAATATCTCCTAAATAAATCGCGTATTTCTAAGTATTTCGATTTGAAATTTTTTGAGATTTGAGAATTTTTTAATTCGAAAAATTTTTAACTAGATGTCCTCATCCTTTATACCAGGTTTTGGATTCCCGTGAAATTATTATCACAAACATTTACCGGAAAAAAATGAACACCCACACAAAATTGATAAAAAAAGAAGATTATACTTTGTAAAATTTTCATGTAAAATGATTGCTAATTTTTCTCTGTTTCTCTAAATAATTATGACTCAACTTTTTCGTTTAAAAGAGTACTTTCTTGACTTTTCTTCGAAAAGGAAATTTACTCGACAGGCTGATCACGAACAGCGACGCTTGCGAAAACTGACCGCGGCTGACAAATGCGTAAGAAGGAGCAGTCGGACGGTCTTTACGGATGAAAAACGGAGGTCGGGGTTATCCGCGTTATTAAGTGGAACGTTTCTCGGAAGAATGACGCCATTTGTTTGCTCCGATATCACGGAGACTAATCCGTGTTTCGCTAGACTGAGCCAGATGCGAGAAAGGTGTTGTGTCTATCCATTTTCCAAACTTGTGATAACAAATATACATATGTGCAATTCATATAGTTTAGTATACGATATTACATACTATTAACAAATACATTTCTTATTCAAAGGAATTGAAAAAAAAACATGACATCAATATTTTATAAATCAAGACTGTTTTTTTTTTTAACATTTCTTTGCATACTTTCCAAGTTATATAATATTACTGATGCGATGAATTGTGAAAATCATAAATCTCACGATTTCATCAACGCTTAATTTAGTTTCAGTTCACTTGCTCCCTTGTCGCTTGCCGATTTTAATTGCAGAGAAAGAGTTAATCGATTTAAGCTAAGGATAAAGTTAACTGACAACGGACAAAGTTGGCGAAACCGGTGATTAGGCAAATGGGATTCCAAGTCACATTTGGCATCAAACGTGACGTCTAGGTAAGAATAAGGGCCTGCCCGAGTACTCGCGACAAGGAGACGGAAAGCACTCTCCGATGCTCGTCTTCGTTCAACGGCGTATTATCTCGCGCACTCGAATTTCAGGGCAGGCCGCCAGCCAAGGCGGGAGTGAACCCGAAGAGAGAGATTTATCGGTCTCGCGTCGGAGACGCGTCGTCCTCCGTGAGTCGATATTTCGGGGCCACCCAGCCGATCCATCGCGATAAACGCGATTATTTAATTACCGTGAGTAATTACCGATTATTACACGGCGCGGGCTGTCCCGGCGCCATTAATTACAATGAACGATCAGGGCCAAAATATTCGTTACGCAGCACTCTTTAATCGGCCCGGCTCTTTTTTTCGTCGCGGCGCTTCCTCTCTCTTATTTGTTAATCGATCACGATCGTTTATGCGCGAACAGTATTATCGAGATATCATTATGTTTGAAAAAAAAGGAGATTTACGTAGATTAACAGGTTTTTCTGAGATCGATCTGAGTATTATCAAAGATGCTTTACGTTCGTTCCAAGCCATCAAAATTTTATAATTTTATTATGAGAAGAAATATAAAAAATAAATATATAAAACAAATCTAACATTGGAAGAATTATTTTATCTTTTATATGTGTCTTTGGTTTTTTCGTCATGACGAATCTTCCATCTCGAGGAACATCCGGGAAGCATCTTCGAACACGTTTTGCTCTTCGAGATAATTCGACGTTATCGCGAGAGTAAATAAGCTCGCATCTATCCGAGGCACGCTAATAGATTCCCCCAGGACGTTGTATCTCGGGATAAATGCCTCCCCCAGCGACACCGTTCATCATAACCGAAGTAGGATAGGATGAGAGGACGGTTAGGGGGACGAGGTAAGAACGGGAGCTTGGCACGATAAAGAGAGAAACGGAGCAGATAAGAGGACCCGACAATCCGTGCCGCGTCCGAGGTGGTAATCAGAGATCCCTCTTCGTCTTTCGTCATGGAAGCTGGGCTAGAATCGACCGGGGTGTAAGAGGGAGTTCGCGTTTCTCCTGACGGAGAACCAGAGACAAATAACGCTCGCTTGGTTAGATCGAGGAGATCGAGATGCCCGGTGAATGTACATTAATCTGTATCAGCCGGCGCCATCAATATTTAATCCTAATCTCGAGAATTGCCGCGCGCGCAGATCTACGATACATGGGACACGGTGCCCTTTCACATCGCGTCGAACACGAGGTACATGACTGTCCCTTCGAATTTGATCCTGGTTTAGCGCACCGAGAGTTCGAACTTCTTCGTCTCGTCAATCGAAATTACTGGACCATGATATTAAGATAAATGCATGTTTTATAAATCGATTTTATGTGTCTCCGTTGATATTATCTGAGAAATTAAATATAGAAGATTACAAATAATCGATATATGTTACACAAATGTTATCATTATCTATCAAGTGTATAAATAAGTTTGTCACTATTTTTTATGAAATTTAATGTTTGTTAACATGTTATATATATGTACAATTTAATGAAAATAATCATTCTCAGCACTTTTCTGATTTTTGCTTGGGATGAATTCATCAAGCCATTTTCTCATTTTTTCAACATTTTTAAATTTTTTGTATTATATCAATGGGACCAAATAATCTAAAGACGTTACATCCGGTGGATAGATCAAGTAGAGCAAAACAACCTAGCCAAGTTTCTTAATTAATTTCACAAAAAGCTGAGCAAGATAGTCAGGTATGATTTACTATGAACTACTCAAACTCGATGAAATAACAATTGTAGATCGATATCATCAATTGCACCAGAGGAGTTGGAAAAAACGACCTTTTACAGGAAAGGTCGTCATCCAATTAAATTTTTGCATGACAAAGCTTGGCCTCATGTAGCGAAATTGACTAAAGGCATATTATTGGAACATGATTGGGTTGTTTTGCCTAGCATATTCATCGGACATAGTGTCTTATACTATTTATTCCCATCGATGCAGCAAGCTTTGTCTGACAGAAAATTTAGAAATGTTAAAGAGAGAAATAAGAAAATGATTCGACGAATTTATCGCAAGACTGAACCTTCTATCTTTTCAGAATCTACAACTTATTTAAAAGATGAAAGGAAGGGCTCTGAAAAATGCCGAGGATGCTGGAACAGTATATAATTTCTTAATAAACATTGAATTTCATAAAAAAAAAATAATAAATAATAAATAATAAAAAAAAATAAAAAAAAAATAATAATAATAAATGTCTCCTTATATAGAAAATATTTGTTCGAAAGCGAGATTCGAAACGCGAGATTTTCGTCTCGCGTTCGCAAACGTGTTTGCAATTTCCGACGACGTTTCGTCGGCCTGACGTCGCGCGTGTCGTCGTTACGCGGCCGGCGGTGTGAAAATGGCCTGCGTGCCAGAAAGTCGCGGCCGTAAGTTAAACAGCGGCCGAGGTAGCGAGGCGTCGTAAAGCGTCGCGGCGCCTCCGTGTTTACGCGGCGACGTCGAGGCCCACCAACCGCGTCCGGTCCCCGCGCCTCCCTTCATCCCCCTCGCGCCCTGGCGTCGCGGTTCATCGGTGCCTCGCGCCCCCGCGCCCGCCCCCACCCCTTCCTGCCCTTCGACACCCGCGATCCGCGAGCTCTCTCGCTCGTTCCGCGTCTATTTTCGCGCGCGTGACAAATCTGTACGCCCGCCGGATTTATCGAGCGACATTCTGGTCCGCGCGCCCATCGCGCCCATATGGCAGACCCCGGCGGCTATTTCCGTCGTCCGTTGCACTTTGCGCTCGCCTTCGACAAGTGTTCCCACCTATCGACGAGATAATCGACGGACGAGAATCTGGATTAACCGCTAAACTATTAACGCGCGACTTATAAATAGCGCTCGTGCGTGGAGAAACTCATTGTATCGTTAGAGTTATTTCCTTCCTAGTTGTCATTTTAATATATCGATGGAATTTTATAAAATCTAGGAAAACAGAAAAACACTTGATAGGATTTGAATACTCGTCCTCGTTCGGATATTGATCCATCAAAAAAATTACTATAAAAAAGAATCATAAAAAATAAATCTTCTTGCTAGATATAATTATCTGTAATTTTTCTTTAATGAAAAAAAATATTTTATCTCTCATATTTACTTAATACCTACAATCTAAAAATTTTTTAATATATTTAGAATGCCGGAAGTTATTTAATATATACAAAAATTCGCTGTTTAACAAAAAAAAATATGAATATTTATTAACATAAAATATATAAATTCTAAGAAAACACTTTCAAAGGATGATATTTCGTCTGTTTCTCAAGTGCAAAATATATCGGCGAACATTCCACGTGCAAAATAGCAAGCTATCTCCGGCACTCGGAGCGTTAATGGATCTGCGTAGCGATTCCTTAGGTGGAGGAGCGAGTTTTCGCGCGCGTAGAACACGGCGATGATGAGACAATGATGCGGCGCAGCAGGACCGACGCGTCACCCCCGAAAGGAATTTTAAAGAGTTCCAGGAGGACGATCTCGTCATCCTTCTTTCGGCCGCCAAAACCGGACCATGATTTACGAGCGTGTATTCCGTCGCGGGAATTTGTCAGTCCGTATCTCGGCGCTGCTTATACGTGTTCTCTCGCCCGTTCGATATCGATCTTCTTTTTACGGACATATATGTGTGTGTGCGATTGTATATACATCGATAAATTGAAGCCCCGGCGAGAGACGAGCGAGAGTTAGCGTGAATGGCCGCGATCTTTCGTTCCCTTCGCGCTGAGAAAAAGTAAGTCTTAATAAAGTCGGGACGAGATAAATTGGTACATTAGCATCTCGTGATTCATGGTGACGTTTTCTAGGTGGCAGAGAAGGAAGGGTGGAAGGGAAACGGCTATGATATATCGCCATTAGCATCGGTTTCATATTAGAACAAATAGGCCCGTGTTTTAAGCTCTAAAGGGCGCGACGCGTCTCGACGTTCTTAATGGGACGTAATGCACCCCCACGACAAAATATTCCAGGCTTTATCCCCGCTTAAAGTACGCGACGGAATCATATAACCATTAATGAAATGTATCCGCATTATGTTTAAGACAATGGTAATATAAATCTGACTTGTTAATTAAGGTATATTAGAACAAAATTTTTTTACTTAAAAGAGTTAGAGACAAAGACTAGAAGCCCATAAATATGGAATATTAAACTTTGCGTTCAAAGTTACAGACCGAATATTAATAACTGTTTTCGTTTTAAAATGATAATATTATATTAATATTATATTATTAAATAATAATTAAAATTTAAAATTATAATTGCGATATAGAATATTATATTATACGGAAAAAAATTTTGTAACCAAATTTATTAGTTATATATTAAATATAAAAATCGCTATTTTCAGCTAATCATAATAATGACATTGTCCACATTTTAAAATCAAACTGCCTTTTTGCTCGGGCAATTTTTAAAATCTACTTTTCGTGATAAAGATACACATCATTAAAAGATTCATTCAGTCTTGTTACACGTTATAAACAGAATCTGAATCATTATAATAAGCATTCGGATAAATAATTGCAAGTGCGTGTTTCACGGAACGGGGAGTAAATCATCCCCCGTCGCCCGAGTACAGAGCTCGGTCGCAGGCTGATGCGAAACAAAGACTGCGACGGGGGGCGAGTATAACCCCCGCTCGTTCATGGTCGCCGTAATTCACAGATAGGGAGAGAAAGAGAGAGAGAGAGAGAGAGAAAGAAAGAGAGTGTTTGGTGGCGCGTTTATTAACGGCGGCGCGCGTCACTCCGGGCTACGCCTTTTTAATGATTTATCGTGCACGCGCCGAGACGCGCGTATATCCCTTTTGCGGGCCAAAGTTCGACGTCTTCCTCTGAGGGCCCTACGGGGCCCTTTCCTTCACCTTCCGCCAGCTGCCGATCGTGAGAGGTGCAGATGGAGGCGCAGATGTTGCGTTTCAACCCTGTCACCGTTCTTAACTGCATAGTTCCTCCTCTCGTTGTCGAGAGACCTTGCCGATCTTCTCGAGGACTTCCTCCTTTCGGCAGTGAAATTTTGTATAGCGATAATTTTATCCATCAGCTTTCGGCTGGACCCATAAAATTCTCCTACGATATAAGACGCGAACAAATCTTGCAGGAACACATGACAAGCAAGATTAAATAAATCGCGAGCAATTGATAATCATACATACGATCGAGTTTAATTTTCCGACGATTATTCTTATAAATATTTTATAATTTAAAACAAAACAAATTATTTTTGTTGATTATAGTTATCGAAGACGTTTTTCATCGAAGATCGAGAGAAAACCCCCTTTTTCAGTGTTTTCAAAAAGTTTATCTTATCTTAGAATACTTCAATTAAATAAAAAAATATTAATATTAGTAAACTTTTCAATTACCAGTACAATCTGTTTATAAGTGTATTTTATATTAATTTAAACAAATATGTGGCGTATTACACCCCGTTTAACCCTATAATAATATATTACAATTTATTATCATAACTACCGACTGCAATCGACGGCTTTATGATTCCGATTTCACCATAGATATCCGCTACGTGCAAACTAAAAAGACATACGATGAAGTGCAGTGAAATATGTCTAATTGGGCTAAATTGTGGATGATCGGAATGGCGAGCGTAGATGATCGGTTCGCGCAGGCACGTAAAGTATTAGAGGCGGACTTAAAAAAATTCTGCCTCACCGAGACGCTATAAATTGCTCTCCCGTATATTATCAGGAAGGGCGCGTATGGGATTTAGAGTACGCGCGTATCCTCTTATCGTCGAGGTTACGCTGCAGCGGAAAGAAGGTCTCTATATACGTATTCAACATCGATGCTTTAATCGCGTAACTGTACCTCGCCCGTTTTAACCCTTCATTATCCACGCATCTACTTTCCGTAATTTTTACGAAGAAACCAGCCATCCGTTCTCGCATCGTCGTGGATATATATCGCAATGTAAAACGCGCGGCTTAGATTAATCCGCGTGTAATGGTCTCGCAAGGTTACTCTTCGATCGTTTCCGATGATTTCATCGGAGTTAAGTTGAAAAAAAAATAGATTTTTCACGATAAAAATAATTTGTGTGCCAAACAATCTTTTTAGATGTTAAATAATATATTTCTCTTACCAATAAAGAGAGACGCGATTATTCAAATTTATTGAGTGTATATTCTAAGCGAAGATTCATAGCACTTTTTATATATATAAATATTTCATTTGAACGGTCCTTACATCTCTTGAGCGTGACGAACTTTGATTCCGAGAGGTTTACGTATATATGATACATATCTGGCGAATACTGGCGGTCCAGGAAGCTATCTTGTCGAACTCCGGGGATTTCCGGGCAAGGACGAAAGGATCATTAGCGTCGGGCTCGGGTTCATCGCTCATACGCGAGTTTCTGATGAAAACTGCATGGAGAGACGTGCGCGAGCGCGCGGCCCTCAAAAAGACAGACACGTCCTGTCGATATAAATAAAGTATCGAAGGGATAGACACACTTCGGTTCCATCCGACACAACGACGAGCCAAATGAAAAATGCCGAGACGGCCGATCAATGTAAATATATTCATGACATGGGGTGGCCGAGAGCGGCCACAGGGATGTCGGGATATGTACGCGTGTATGGCGGAGTTTTATAGGATGGGGTTCGCCGAGGACTCGATGGCACTTGGACGGCACATAATTCACTCTTTGGCAGCTCATTACAATTTAAAAAGGCCTTTGTCAGCGCACTACTCGTGATTTCGTTTCACGGCGCGCGTTCAACGATGCCTCGTACAAAGCATCTACGGTGGCATTACTAACAATGCTCTACCTAGTTTGACATGTGTTAGGTACTTAAGCGAAATCAAATACGTAAGTTAAATCCGGTCACGTAAATAAAAAGTGTACTGCTAAGATAAGTGTAATTAAGTTGAATGAAATGCCCTAAAATAAATAATGTAAAATATTTATAAACACTCCATTTTTCAAACTGAAGATTTTTGATGAAAACTGTATTTAAAAAAATATTAGTTTTATTTGATATTAGTTTCTGCGTGGATTATTTAAAACATAATGTTCATTGATTTTAACAATAATTCTGTTATTGCACGTGATTAATCTTTTACCGCTTATATAATGCATAAATATAAGTTATCCTAATTACTTACGGATCGATAATGACGAATCTTTTTTGTACCGTTTTCTCTCCGCGAAACCGGTTCAAAATAAAGAGTAACGAGGACTGTGTTTTAATTGTTTATTTTTAATTTAAGTTGTTGATATTATATCGAAAGAAAAACAATTATATTCGTGTTTTTAAAAATGTTTTACAATTATTACGATAATCATCTTTCAATATCTTATTATTAGTCTTTTGTAATTTTAACATATAAGAATGTATATTGATTTATGATACACGAAGTGAAAATATAAGATACTGATAAGTTAATCAGCTGATTTTTCTTAATGATGGAGTGTCATGCATTATGCGTATTAATGATTATTTTCAATTGCGCTCGACATTCGTTAAAAGATACTGCAATAAGTTTACAAAAATTTCTATGAGTACTTTAAAATATCAATAGTTTTCTTAATATGTCCGAAACAAATATAAATAGCAATAGAAACATAATCTTCATGTTTCTCCGATACTTTTATTTCCGAGATAGAAATAATAGAGCTTTTAAATATGCTGATTAAGAATTGCGCATTTAATTCGTAAAAATATTCCAAACATAAGCTCCATTTTGCAAACAACCGCGATGAATACTCAAATATCTCCATAATTATGCACTTTGCTTCTAGTCTAATACACTAATAACAGTATTATGTTAATAATTCTAATTCAATCCCTTCGACGAGCGGAAATCTGCGAGAATAACTGTCATTGTCACGCGTCTTTTTAGCAACGATACACGAAAGATCGCGACACCTCTCGCTCCAGCGTAATACAATGGGCAGAGGGTGCGAGAGAAGGGAGGAGAGAGAAAAAGAGAGAGAATGCAACCGCGTTCCCGCGGGACCGGGCGGAAGGAAGCCCGAAATTGATATGTATTCCATGCCGCGCCGCGTCCAATCTATCGCGGGTCAAGCAGGCGGAATTTTAAGCGCGGTTTGACGTATGCGCGTGTGTATGTATGTGCGCGCATACGTACGGGAATGTGTATTCGCCGGGTGTCGTGGAACTTTGCGAGAAACGGAGATCGTCCCTCCCCCTCTTTTTCTCTCGATTCTCCTCCGTACATTCGGAAACTTACGAGGGCATAAAGTATTTCGGCGTCTTATATATTGTCGTATTCGATAACCCGCGCGCGCGCTACGGTCTTCTACAAAGGGGTGGCGCGCGATGCCCAACGAGGGATGGGCGGTGGTCATCGTTGGAAAATTGAATTTCGTCCCTGAGGGCCCGTCGGATGAAGTATGCTGACAGTTGGAAAATTTGCGTTTAACCGCGCGCGCACGCGACACCAAGCGTCGGAATATCCCCGGGAAAATCTTTTCTCTCGTTTTTTTTGTCTCTCCTTTATTTATCGGAAATACTGGTTACCAATAACGCGATACGCGCCATGATTAATTTCGTTCGAATGAGAGGCGATTGGACTTACCGTGAGGCACCCAGCCGTGATGACAGTTCTCGCAGTAACGCAGGTGACGTTTACCCGGTGTGAAGGACTCGCAGGAGCAGCCGTTCACCGTGCAACGGATGGACTGCAAAGCAAAGACAGTGCGTTAATAAAAGATGAATGAAACTATCGAGTGACAGGGAAGGTATTATGTGATATTTAGGCGGAATTGTTACCTTCTATTTAGCAAGGGAACTTTCGTCTATTTTTCGTATCTCACTAAACTATTCCCATGTAATCCTGGAATAGTTTAGCGCGGATTAAGAAACGATCGCCATGGGCGAGCAGAGAATGGACGGTACGAGGGGCCTTTTGGGGTATTTTGAGTGACCGTTTGGCGTAACGCCACCCCAGAGGAAGGTCGTAAGAGACAGGCTCGTCGGATTTTAAGGAACCGTGAATATTTTCCACCCTTCGGCACAAAATTAACCCCCTGGGAGCCGCCATCCAATACCGCCTCCGGGACGAGAGGAACCGACCTCACGTATCGGTATTATTTTATATATACGAGCATGCGGCAGAAAACTTTATTTTCCGCGTTGCTCCAAGTTACCTGTAGATAATACGTACACCTAGATCGATATATCGACGTATCTCCTCGAGAAGAGAAGAAGCCGGTGTTCCACCTCTCTTGTGTCTATTACGGATTTGAAAGTTTGCCCGCGAGCAACACGAATTTGCACTAGGAAACTTCTCGCCACAATTATCGCGCTAACATGCGTTAGGGGGACCATTCGAGATTTTATTCTATTCTTCCAAGTCGCTCTTATCATTATCATATCCTACGATTTTATTTATTCTTTCAATATTATATTGATAATTAAGTTTATTTTTATGATTCTCAGGATTTGTTAAATAACATTTCACTATTATTGCTACTTTCAAGAATGACATGAAGATTAACAGTCATTATTTTCTTCGTCTTTAAATTTCACCGATGCATTTTCGATTAAGAATTCTTGAGAAGTTTTAATTTTAGATAATATATCATATATTCCCTTAATATAAATAAATATACATTTCTCTTAAATTTCTCTTTTCTTAACAATCATCGCGCACCTTTCATAAGGAAAACTTAATTTGCCGAAAAACGTCATCTCCGTAGACGTTGCGAGTAATAATTTGGAATCAGAGGCAGTTCCGGCTGTCAGAGAGTCCCTCGTAAAACGACGGTGCGTTTATAAGGAGGCGAGAAAAAGGGCCAATGCGGGGAAATGCAGAGGGTGAAAAAGTTGTTTCGCGGCGATGTAGGCACACTGTTGTGTGTCGTCATAACGCTATTATGGCGTTACACAGCGACGTTAATATAAAGACAAATGAAGCGACGCGGTGCACGCTGTGCCGCCTTCTGCCCTACTCGGGCTATGTGTCTTTATATAGACAGTATCCCGTGCCATCGTGAGAGAAACGCATCCGCCGGGAATCTTCTGTCGCGTAAGAGGGCGACGCGCGAGGGCGACGCGACCGACAAAATTTCGCAGGCGTCGAATTTTATTAGCCGCCCCGCGGGTTATTTATTCCGAAACGGCGACAGATTATACGGCAATATTAGCGACGTAAAAAAAGAGGGAGCGTTATTATATCGGAATAAGAAACGCGCGCTGTCTTCTTGCAGGCAACTTTCAATTCTTTCGAGATAATAACGTAGATTCGCTAACATATTTAGATCCTTCATTTCGAATTCTCATCATTTAAGGATGTTTTGTATCTATTTTCAAAATATTGAGAATTTAATGAAAATTGTACAGAATGTCCTTACATATGTTTAGAATCTTCAGTACAATTTTTAAATCGATTCACAAGTTATAAGGATTTTAATTTGCACCGAATTAACATGTGTTCTTATGGGAAACGTATAACCACGTCGATTCAAATGACAAAAACACATGGAAATAATATTCAGAATTTGTTTAAAATTTGCAAAAGTTTAGATACAGAGGAAATATTTGATCAAATAATATTATACAAGTACTAACTGGTTAAAAAGATATTAAATATAATTTAATGAAGTTAGCCATGTATCCGTCACAAGGCAAAATTCTCTGCCAAAAGTAGCCTTAATCATTTAGATTAACAAAATTCGGAATATTTCAGTAAAAACGCAATAAATATTAAAAAATACATCTCTGCAGCTAAGATCAAATTGTAATATGACACACAATTTCTCATATTCAAAATACACCAAAAATGGATATTCATCAATATTGATTTTCAGCTACTTTTTGCTGAAATTGTACAAAACATCCTTAATCTCTCCAATTTTTTTTTATTAGCACACGCATGCCTTTTAATTTTAATTAGACCGTACATATTTCTCTTGTCATCTTTGATCTATTCATAAATCGCGCTGAAAGCTTTATCGTAAATATTAATTTAATTATTCCTTATGTTTAGATCAATTATTCCTGTCTTAGAATCAATTATTTCGATGTAAAAATTTAACCGAGAATGAATATCGCGGTCTATATAGCGCTCTAACGTTATAATATCACGCGTAACACTTCCTGGATCTTTCACTTCCGTCTGGCATTGTCATTCTATCTGTCTTGCAAGCGTGATAATAGACCGGTCTCGCAATGACGAATGCTATTTCTCGAGTTACATGCAAAGGAGGTGTGTCGTTCGTTCGTTTCACCTCTTTCCCCCATGATATTCCATGCCTTCTTTAACGCAAGCCCGAGTACAACTTATCTACCGCCAAGTCGGATCAACGCGTTGCATTGTATGCATTACAGTTTTATACCGGAATCGGGATAACGCAATCGAAAGACGGGCGATTCCTAGACACAAAATAAACCCATTTGCACACAAGTTCTATTTTCCATTTATTCAGAGTACAACGTTGTTGTGTGTGCGCACATAATAAATGTAAATATAATCTCAGGTGTGACTTTCTCAGCCTGCATATTTTAATTAAAATCTAAAGAGTCAAATGAAAAGTATATATTCAAAAGCTACGACATAGATTACTCAAGCTTCAATAAGTAATTTAAGAATAAGGTGAGTTAAAAGGAGCATAGAATTTTAAATTTTGCATGTTATAAAATAACCGTATGTAAAACTGACGTAAAGAATGGTTTCTATTCTTGATAATGACTTGTTACATCACCATTTCACGGCTTGTACGCAGTCTGTCGATACTTGACTGTATACAGCGAATTGGCCAGGCTCTGACTCGAGTGTCTCTATCACCTCAACGTCCCCCTTTGCTTTCGCGCGCCGTCTTCTGGTATCGCGCCGCACAGAAGGCAATAACATTTTTACGAGCTACGAAACATTTATTGCCGGCTGTAGGCCACGGGGTTTTATCATCTCGCTCCTCCTTTAATACTCGCTGCTTAAGGATGCACGGGCGCCTCGCGCGTATGTACATACGCATATTTCTTTGCGGTTGTATGTTTCTCGATTAGGGCGATAACGGCTGTGGCAACGTCTTTTTAAAGGCGTCTTCCATTTCTCGTGATTAATACTCCGGAAGAGAATCTCTCCAACAACGACTTTGCCTCGTCGTTTATGTTTGTTGTTACAATTTTTATCGAAACGCTTCGCTGCAGCTACAAGTGGATAATATGCTGCTCCTCGAAGCTTTTAATATCATTCTATCATTCTTTCGAATTAAATTTAGAATTATTTGTAAATATATACATCACACATAGAATGTGCTAGTCATGAATAAGTATTTGAATAATGAATTCTGCAAATTAAAAATCAAATCGAAAAATCCTTTGCATTTTTTTATTCAAGCTATCGCGATATGACAAGTTAAAAATACGAAGAAAAAAATATATTGCATTTGTGATCCTGGAATCTGTGGTTAAATTTTCATCAGAATACAAAATTTGAAGTCATATGTGAAATGTCGTTTCTTTTTAATGATTTTTACATAATTTTATATGTATTGTACATTATACATATATTTCTTCTCTTTAACATTTTTAATTCGTCAATAGTGTAGCTCGAATAAAAAAATAATAAGGGACTTTTCGATTCAGTTTGATCGGCAGAATTCACTGTTTTAAATATTTTCCCACGTGACTATAACCCTATATACATATACATATATAGAATTACATATTCGAAAAGTGAGTAAAAAGAAATCGTAATATTACGTAATAATTCGAAAACTGTACAAAAAATTGAAAAAATAAAGCGAGAAATATTACGCTATTATTACTACAATAATTTTCGCGTAAAATTCCCCGCAAACTATTTCTGTTTCCTCCCAAAATGTCGGATATTGACGTCCGATATCCAAGAATACTCGCTGCGTGGATCCGTGTGTACGAGAGATCCGCGTTATACAATTCTCCTGTGCACGTCGAAAGTTGCATTACGCGCTCGCGCTCGCGCAAAAAGCGATTACGCTGCCAACGCGTAATTAACGGGCCGATGCAAGGTGCGCGGTATTCAGGACGCGCGCTGCAGCTCTCGGACGTGCGCGTGGCGTTGCGCTGCGCTGCGCTGCGTTGCGCGCTTTCCGTTGTATCACGGCGCCTAAAAAGCCTCGCGGCGCGCGTGCCGAAATTAGCGTTTGCGGCAGCTGGCCTTTTTGTCGAGTGAGGTGAGGGTGAGGAGAGGAAGAGAAAGGGAGAAAGAGAGAAAGAGAGAGAGAGAGAGAGAGAGAGCGTGTCCGCAGTCGCCGTATCCGCTCACCTCCGAGAGGCGCCTACCGAACAATCGATCGACCTGTCGTACAGATCATGATCGATCGCACCCTCGCGGCCAAATTTTCGTTCGGTCAAGGTTTTTCAAACGCCGATATTCCGCAAAAGAATAATTTTGTCGATGGTGCGTGAATGTGAAATTTTAATCGTAGATTTATTAATCAATTATTTACCAGAGACAGTTGACAACGCATATCTGACGCATCTGATGCACTGTAATTAAATTTATTTCTCCAGTTTTTATTATTATTATTATTATTATTATTATTATTATTATTATTATTATTATTATTATTATTATTGTTGACACTTTTTATTACGGTAATGTCCATTCATAATTTGAAAAATGAAATTACAGTATTATTCATTTTCAATTAAAAAAAAAAAAAAATCATCATTACATATTTTTAACTATAGCAATTTCGAAAAAAAGATACAGAGAGATCATTATTCTGCCACAAAATTGTCATTATGATGATACAATCATGTGGAATGTGCATTAAATGATGAAGGAAATATGCCGAAATCAGTTGGAAAGTGCGCGTACGCGCAACGCGATGATGCGTGTATAATATATGACGTGACGTTAACGCGCGTACATCCAACACGCGCAATCAGCCCAACCGCGCGTGTATGCTCAAGGGACGGACGGAATAATATCGCGACTTATCGCGGTACGATAATTAATTGCGCGCGGATACGGATTACACGAGTTACGCAAAATTTCCATTCAATAACGCCCGCTATCGTGCCAATAATTATTATCAACGTCGTACAGTTATTAACAGCTTCACAGTGCGCCATTGTATTCGCGCGCGTCTCCTCCGAGAAATATCGTCCAACAACAAATCAGATCTCTTGACATTACGCTAATTATCATTACTTGGAAACACTGTGTAGACGTTCATCTTGCGTCACTTGTGGCCGATAATGATTATTATTCGACTTTTTGCGAGAGAGAAAATGACGACCGATCGATGTTGTCGAGCATCTTTTTATTTAATCGACAGCTTTTCGTTTCTTAATTATGCCCATTAAATAAATGTTTAAAATTCAATTCAATATTAAATTCGCAAATTCAATTTTAAATGATAGATTTTTTTTCGATAGCGCATTTTTGTAACTCCGATGCAAATTGAGGCTTCATTACAAGTTTATTAACATTCCTGCATGCAACACTCCTGAGATTAATGCGAATAGCATCCTGAGATTAACGCGGATAACATTGTTCGATGCCGACCGCAATTGATCGATTCAGTAGTTTGATTACAGGAAACGTAGAGGCGTAACGCGAAAGTGCCGAAAACTCGACGGCTCTCGGCGACGATGATGTCGATGATGTCGGTTTGAGGTCGTTGCGCCGCGCAAATTCGAGCCGGCCGTCGAATTCGCGCACGCCCACGCGTGTTTAATGAACGGAGCTAATCTGGACCGATTCGAAACGCAGCGCGAACAGCATACGCACCCACCGACTCGTTTATCGCAAATTAATTTGGCCGGCACGAATTAAACCTCAAGTATAAAGCTTGGCGTATACACGCGCGCGTCGCCCGTGGACTGCGCGAGCTCATTAATGAGTTCGAGGATTTAGGCTCTCTCCTGTGCGTTGCGCTGATCGGATCTCCCACCCTTTCGCGAATAATGAATGCGTGGAGGGGCATGATCCTATGGGGAAACTTCGCACGATCTTGCGTGCCGCATTAACGAAAAATCGGAGAATGCTCGGCTAAATCGAATCTCTTAATAAGAGGCCGTAGGAATTCAATTGGAATCTCGCGACCCGCAAAAGCGGAGAATTTTCATGTATCGGTAACGTTCGCTTTTACTTAAAGATCGCGAATTAAAATAGAAAATATAAAACAATACATCAACTATCGCATGAAATAGTTTCTGATTTCGAAAGGATGATTATGTGGATGAAACAGCTGAAAATGATTCAATTTAGTCACCCTGACGCAAGCAGGAATACGCGTTAGAAAGATGTTCTCGCCCAATGTAAAGAGAAAAAAGAATTGCCGCAGCGAGGCAATTTTTTGTCTGCCCATGAACACGCATATATCCTCCATCCTAAATAGCGTGCGCCGGAATAACGAAATGCTAACGGCCATCTATAACGTGCCGCGCGTTTAGCATATTGTCGCGACCACAATGGCAATTTGTATGATATATTTGCCCGTTTCGCTGAGACGCGTTCAAATGTAGCGGAATTAACTGGTTGGGTACTCGAGCGCCAACAAAAGCGAGGAGAGATGCGCGTATCATCGCGTTTGTACGAATACGAAACTTGGCGCACGCATTGTGCTTTTATTTATGGCTAAAATTTACGAGAAAAAATATCACATTATATAATATTTATATAATATACATATGTGTAATATTGATAACAACAACGTGATTAATGCGATTAATCAATCTTCCAATTAATATATAATTTTTTATAAATATTGAGAAAATATGTTTGCAATTATATGTGCTACACTCTTCTTCGAAATTATAAACAATATATTTAGGCAAAATATGAGGCTTGTGACGTCACCGGTCAGTCCTGCGTGGACGATAAATATCGCTCCGGCGACAAAATATCGTGGAATAAGAAAGGTCCTTTACGAGGGCTGACGGACGGCACCCCTAGGACCACTAAGTCACGAGCTATGCTAACTTTGGTCCCGACCGCCTCTTTGGAAGACCACCCTCCGCTATTTCCGACCGATGAAATAATACCACCCCGATTGCCGGTCCTGATACATGTAGCGTGAAAAACGCGACAACGATACATGGAATATATAGTAATACGCGGTAGATTTCTTCTCTCCCTCTCACCCAATATATGTATTACATATTTTCCGTTTTCAAATTTATACAAAGAAGTCGAGTATTATTGATTATGTTAATTCGATATTGCAATCATTAATATTTAATGATACATTTTAAATTAAATACTAAATATTAAAAATATACACAATTGTGCAAATTAAATGACTACTTTAATGACAGTCGTTTAAGTTAATTTTAATCGTTCACAACTGAAAAAGATCGTTGAGTTCGCATTATTTAAAACATTGGTAGAATTATAGTTACGACTAATTTACCTATTACACTAACGAATACCTAAGTCCAAAGTTATTTGACATAAAGGGACGTCTCAATCCTCCATATGACAGGTAGAAGGAAACTTCAGTCAGAGGTTAAATCTCAATTATTTAGAGAAATTACTGTGGAAAAAACCACAAAGCCCGGCTCTTCCGCACCTGCGGGAAATGACCCGGGTCCTTTCCACCACTGAGTAGAAAATTGCTTGTCTCCTTTTTTCCATGCCTTTTCCGTTTGCCGCGCACGTGGACAGGTAGGCGAACGTTGGACGGGCAAGTGTGTGTGCGTTTTCTAAATCTCGTTATTACAGCTCGCGGCAAATGCGAAAAATAACCGAGGGCTTGTACCTTGTACACCGAGCCACGTAGCTATCCCGGCGAAAGAGGTGGTAGGAGAACGTAATCCTCCATCGGTTTAACCGTAAAACGGTGATCGCTGTGCGGATATACGCGCGCACGCATCCGCATATATGTGTGTGTGCGTGCTCGGAGAGATTTGTTGCGAATTGGTTGCGAATAAATGTCGGGGAAAATGTTTCATTCAACCCTCCTAGAGACCCGAGTCTTTATCTATTAATTTCTTGAGAGGCGGCTACAGTTTTTCTCGAGGAAAATTATCCATTAGCATCAGCAGCGATTCGATCGACACAGGAGAATCACAAGTCGAAGCACGAGTCGCGCCTAAAAAGTGACTAGACATTTTAATAGAGCGGCGTTTCTTCTATCGTCCCGATCCATCGGCAATTTCCGATTGAGTCGCCTTTTCGTCGAAAAAGGGAGAGAAGGGTGTATCATCGGTCACCATTGTCTAGCAACTACGTTTCGCTGCACCTTGACTTTTCATCGTGACGGCCACACCTTTCGCCATCGTCGACCGTTAAACGAAAATGAACCGTAATAGCATAATAGACGATGCATCGCCATTGCAGTTTTCATCGACGGTCGAGAGGCAACGCGAGATTCGGCTTCAAAGCCGTGAGATATCAGAAGATGAGCTCCGACCGCGAAGAGATTTGCTCAAATTGAAAAAAAAAATAACAGCGATCGTACATGATTTGTTGCAGTAAGATAGTTTTACACACGCAGCAGCTATCTCCCCTATAATTCTGCTGACGTGATTTGCAACGATACAAATGATAATGTCAATTTTACAAAGATTCTCTCTCACCCTCCTTGCGAATAGATTTATAACTGTGCAATGAACTCTAGATAATATTTTTCGATATTTCTTATGTATTGGAAAAGAACTACAACCAAATCAAATGATATCTATGTAAAACGATATATGATCATGCAGAATGTTTCAAATTTTGTAAAAAAAATTCTTTAAAGATTCCCTGATCTTCAGATTTTTTGGAGATGTAATTTTATAAATTAAGTTTTTTTATTGTCTGTGTTTCCTAATGTTTTTCACTTATGCAAAGAAAAAATAAAGAGCCGCTTAGATTTTTAGTGTTAAATTTGAAAATATATATATTGAAAAAAGAATTAAATAAGCTTTATAAATAAAATTTTTTCTCACTTATGTACTATTATTAATTTTGTATCATTAAAAATTACTCTAAAAATATAAATTGTATACTATATATTCTGTTAAGATGTTAAATATATATAAACAGAGATGCATATATATATTTATAATATTTTATAAACACATAATTTAGTTGGCTTGCCGCGTGATATTGGTTAAGATAAAAATAAAATTTCAAAGAAGAGAGAAGTGTTTCAAATTTCCAAATTTTTGGGTCCCAAAAAAATTCCATGAAAATTTCTTAATTTTTCTAAATATAAAAAAAATATCTAAAACTTCTAAAAATTAATAAATCTGCACAAAGTCCTTCTCCAGGGAGTAGACACTCTGTAATAGATAAATCAATACGATGCAATTGATAATACATAACGATATATTTTATATAACGTTATTATTATAATATTCCGTTAAATATTTCCGCATCACAAGGGATAACAAGACTGTTATCGATTTTCCGTAAACGTCAGCACCGTTTAAAATGTCTTGGAACGTCCTTGCTCATCCCTCTACATCGCGGTCCCTTCCAAGACACTAAAATCGCATGTTGGGCTATCATTACAGAAATGACGTTCGTCAATAACGCTTAAACTTCGGTGGCAGGGGGTGTACGTACGAGCGATCCAGACACGTAATCGCGTAATGGCCTCGTGGACCGGGAGGGGCACCCTATTGTCTCACCGCGTTGACTACTCGTAACGACCTGAAACTTTCGATGCCGTGACACACTCCGCGGCCACACTTCTGCAAATGAAATGACACACGCGATTTCGACGGGACTCACGTACACGGGGACCGACGATTTACATTTCGTCGAGTTTGGCTAGTCGGCCGGTCGGCTGGCTGGCTGGCTGATGGCCTTCTGGCACGGGATTTTGTTTCCAGGCAAATGTCTGTTTCGCGAAAACGCGTCGTATACTTTAACGTAATATTCTTACTCATAAAATAGAAATCGCGAGACTTTATATCATTTAGACATGCGTAACTATGTTAAATTATAACACGAATTAAGTATTTTATTAAGAGCATTGAAAAAAAATCTCTTGGATATCTCGTGTTTTTATACAAATTAAAAAATTAAACCAGCAAACATTGAAGCAAAATAAATTACTTCAAAATAAACATTATATTTATATATTAATAATATTTTTCTCTACGGCATTTTGTTTTAATGCTGTATAGTATAAAATAGAAATTTCATGGCTTCAATAATAAACAAACATATGAAAAGATTATTATTATAAAAAATTATATTTTAAGCTTGAACAAAAAAAAAAGTGATCAAAAGTGATTCACTCTTTTTACATAAAATAAATGCACAGAAATTTCTACATTAATTCAATATAAAGATGACGTCATCGAAATATTGATTGCCTCTGTATTGTTCGTCCATAACAATTAAATATTTTATAAATAAGATGCATGTCAGTCAATTCTATTCAAGTGTATCCATAATGATAAATGAATCACATGCAACTTATCAAGATGCTGTAGACTTCTACTCTTAATTAAAAGTTTGAATATAACAGAAGATTAAAACGAAATGTCATAAAGAAAAATATTATTAATATAAATAATGTTTCAAATCCTTCATTTCCCTTCATACTTTGTTAGTATGTTCTTCAAGTATGCGAATTAAAAATCGCGAATTTCTATTATTCTTACATCAAAGCAATCTGCAATTCATTCTTTTGATATTATCTAACTTTGGATACATGTATATATTATATCTATGTATATATTAACATCTAATGTTGTTAAAAAAGCCCGTAAGAGAAATCGCCCTAAAAATAAAATTGCATTGTGTTTTAGCAAGTCGAAAAATTTCGTACAATTTTATACCATCCTGCGTGCTGCAGAATTCTCGCGGATGAGGCCCGAATGAAACGAAAGGTCGGCCACGGCGACTCGATACATTATATACAGTGATGGCCATTTCTCGTGCCTTAAGGTCATGAGCTCAAGAAGGCGTGTTTCGAGAGGAAGAACGTGGTGTGCAGTTCGCAGGAAATCGATAATCGGACCGTTTGACCGAGCAACGTCGTTCCCAAAGATGATATTAAGCAATCCCATCACGCACGTCGCGGGCCATTATTCCACGAGATGAGTGATTACAGTCTAGTCGGCCGCTCTTCCCGGAATACGACAAGCTCATAGACACGCTCACAAACTCTTCCAAAACGGGATCGTGTAGCGATACGTCGAGCCGTTTCTCTCCGGATTCACACGTTTGCTCCAAGTTTGATTCTTGACATATAACAAATCACTGTTTCTAGCGGGATATATAATATGCATAAAATCTCAAGTTGAGTTCTCTAATCACTCTTTCTCTTAGCAATCATTTTTTTTTTCTTGACTTTAGAATGGATGTCTAATTTCTTTCCTTCTTTCGGTCCCCTTTATAAATGTAATAGATTTCTCTAAGCACTTTTTTCTAAATATTCTATCAAATATATTAGTTTGATTTCTTCCCAAATAAAGATAGTCTTCTCGTCTTTAAAAAATAATATATATAAAACCACGTTAGTTATTTCATTTAAAAGCAATCGTGATCAAATTTGATAAAATTACATAGAAGCAAATTTTTTCTCTTTATCGAACAAGCATAGAAAATTATTCATAATAATAGATTATCCCTAACGATACACATATATTTGCGATATGAAATGAAGTCTCGCGTCCTTAAAAAATGCGAATTCAACATGCTCAGAGGTAACTTGCACGACGTGCATATCTGCGATGGAAGAGACGGGGCCCGGCCCTTTTCGGTCCGGGCCCCGAATATAACGCCAACCCCGCCGGGGCCCAGTCGATCTGTGATATATCGGCTCGTAAAAATCCGCGGGAATAAAATATCTCCGGAGGATCTCAGAGGCCGAAAGGTCATCGTCGCCGAAAGGGGGCCCCTCGCCGGGGTACAACGCATTTATGGGTGACCAGGTACACGATGGTCCAGAACGCACGCGCGTGTAGGTGCGAACATTGTTAACAAGTCTCGTATTTTATACACTGCTTCAGAAACAACGAGACGAAGATACAGAGGGGGCTTCGGAATCCTGAAAGGGGAGGGAGAAAGGGGTCGGAGGCCAGAGGTGCTCCGCTTTGGTATTTGGCCATCTTCCGGAAGACACGCGGAGAGGAGACGTGCAATTAAGTTATCGTAAAAAGCGTATAATCGAGGCGTATTTGATGCCGCGAGTCTGCGCTGCGTGTTTGCGAAAAAATATAAAGACGTTATGAGCGCAACGTGTAATTAAAGTAGTTCGGCGACCTCCCCGAGATCTGGGCGTTGCTTGACATTTTAAAAAGCGTCCGCGCAACAACGTGGAAATAATAATTTGAAGGGTCGTAAATAAGGGTTGCCGTGCTGTCGAGTCGCTTGATCGAACCGAGCTTTCGCGGAAATTTGGATGGTTATATGACGTGAAATGATGTAAAACGAAATTGTTACGAGATGCTGTGTACAAAATGTTATTATATTCAATATAAAAATGTAGCATGTGCTTTTAAATATTTTAAAGGATGAAAGCGATCGCTTTTGTAGATTATTATAAATTGATTGGACCTTAAAATCGTACTTCTCAGACGATATTTTGTCGTGATTGTGATGAATGCGAGCGCAATATTGGAAATCGACGTCCTATCGATCGACGATCTCTTCAGCTTTGTATGTCAAGACATTGTACAGCTTACGTAATTCTTGATCGATTGGATATCAATTCCAACTATTAGAGGATGATACGAACATTTGCATATAGATGGACCTGTCAATGTAAATAATTGCGGCAATAATGCGCGTATCAATCCACACTGCTGCCGATATTTTTAAGAGTGGCGCCGTAAACGTTCGGCCGATCGTGCTGCATCCGCAATTGAGAGGATTGAGAACCCTCTTCGGCGGCGATATTTCCAAAGGCTGTTACCCGAGCGGCCATAATTTTAAGCATAAACACTGATTTGGCACGAGCACCGTGTCTGACGCGCCGCGGCTCTCCTGCTCTTTTTTAACTGCCGCGTTATGGAACAATGAAGTCTGTTTACCTTGATTAACTCTTGCGCGAACGAGAGCGAAAAGGGAAAGACGGGAGAATCGATTTGCACTTCGGAAAGTGGCAAGATTAAAAAAGAAGCTGCGACGGAATAAATCGAACAAATGAAGCATCGTGCGAAAACCGCCAATGTATATCAAAAAGGCGTGATTATCGAAAAAAAAAAAAATACTTCGTAAGTTTATTCCAGGAAACACGTATAATGTACTTCAAAAACGTATGATTCTGGACAAATTGAAAATTGCCTTCAAGAAAACCGCTCATAGAATTATCAACTCTTAATTACGATAATTATTTAGCATTGAAAATTAAAGATAAATTAAAATTAAAATTAAATTAAATTAAAATTAAATTTTGTAAGATATATATCCCCTGAAAAATCTTACAACGGAGACAGCGACAATCAAACTTTAACATTCACAGACTCGTATCATTGTTTCATATTATAGCTAGCATTTTGAAAGTGCAGACCGTATATTCGCGCACCCGCTCGCCTTTTCCTGATAATTTATCGGAAACTCGTGAGGTCTCAAATGACCATTATATCGAGCGGGCGTATAATTGCGTATCGGGCGTCACTCCGAAATATCGACAGAGAGTACGGAACTCCTTTACTTTCGCCTCTATCCTGGGAAACCGATCCGGGAAGAGGGAGAAGAGAGGACGAGACAACCGGCGATCTTGCTCGATTCGCCAAACTTCTGACCGCGAAAGGAGGAAAGGATCCGCGGCACTTACCCGGTCGGTTCTCTTTATTTTGCCCAAGTGCTTCCGGATATTCCCCGCACGTGGGGAGCTCGGTCAGGAGGTTAGATTAAGGAGCGGCAGAAACCTCTCTCGCGCGCGCAACCCTCTCCCCGTCTCCTTCCCACCCTTCCTAACCATCCGCTTCTATTTCGTTCCACCCTTCGATGGTGGGTGGAGAGCAAAAGGGTTTCGCCCGGCAGACGAAGCAAACGAGTTCGGTTCTGCCCGGTGTACTCTGGTTCGGAGCAAAGGGGTCGGTAGGTGGAAAGTAGGAGGAGGTGGAGGAAGAGACGCGCGGAACGGGGGAGGGGAGGAGGCAGGGGGTCGAAAGGGGATCGCTGCCTCCTGCACACTGCCCCCGGGGGCGGCGTATTGATCCGGAGGCGGCGGCGGTCATCCGGCCGCTAATTAAATGCCAATCGCCAACCCATCCCCTACCCCTCTCGCCACCCTTCGTGCTCACGTTTCACTGCCCCTCCCTCCCACCCCTTTCCGTCCACCGTCTCTCGTCCTCCACCGCCTCCTGCCGCCGCCGACGTCCCTTCTACGCTCAATTCGCCCTCTACTTGCTGGTGCGCACCCGGGTCTCCGGCGAACCGCCCCCTTTGAATCACCACGCTCGCGACCGCCATACACACCGTGATATCGTCATATCCTGTGTGAACTACCGCTCTCCCCCTTTCTCCCGCTTCCGTCTCCCCGTCCCCTTCTCGCTGATCCCCCCGCGGCCACCACGCGCGCGTTGTTTCATCGCTGGTGATCGTGGTATGCGACGCGGGTAACCTTTATTATGCCGCGCCGTCAGTGCGCATCGCTTTACACGCGCGAGTCGATTCCACGCGATTACACGCGGGGGAAAATGCACGAGGAAGAGAGAACGGTCTTTCCTGTTTATAAAATATTTCACGAGGTTCCTATCAAAATTCTTCGAGTCTATCGTGCAATCTTCCAGTTTTTCGTTGCAACAAATTTTTCATCTGACTTTTATTCGGGAAAATTTTAAACTTATTCTATTTTATATCGAATAAAGTAAGATTACGGGTATAAGCTTTTTTTTTTAAATATGCTGCTACAAGTTTTTATGATTTATAACTTTACCTAATGACACGCAAGGCAACATACATGATTATAGATCAATCTTTTTGTAATTAATTTATAATCTCATCGCCATAATTCCTGAAGTTACTTTCTAAAAGACAGTTTAAGGATGAGAGAATTGACATTTATAAATGACTATTTTTGTGTGTAAGATCTTATAGACTCAATATATCTCTCGAACAAAAGAATATCGATTGTGTCTATAAAGTGTGTTTCAGCATCGGGTCTAGAAGAAGTCACCCCCTTCACGACAGGCGAAGAAAGGTCGGTTGATTGACTTCCCACGAGACTCCACTTTTGGAAGACTACAGCTGATCCCTCTCGGCTATCTCGACTTACTCACTCATCTGCCATTTTTTTTTCTTTCTTTCTGTCTCGAGCTTTCCCTTATCCTATGGAATCCACCGAACTATTCCCGCACGTGACCAGCTTACTTTGTTACCAACTTCTCAAAGCGTTCGGTTAAGCACAAGCGGAATCTTGACTCAAGTATGCCCGATCTCGCGATTACGCCATCTTAACTACGTATACGAGATTCTAAGTGTGTATATATGTACATTTCTAATCAATTATCATTTTTATGGATCTTGAGAATTATATATTGCGTACATATGTATATCATATACACATGTAAAATAATATTTTGTGTATATTATCCTATTATTTTCTACACTAAACGTCATATGTATTCTATACATGTATAATAATATGAGTAAACGATATAAATCGCGAATAAAATCTTATTGTTATTGCATATTTATGCGCAATTAATTTCTAAATCATATATAAATGAAAGTCATTATACCTAATGATTGCTCAATTAATGTTTGATTCAAAAATAAAGACGATTATAGCGAGCAAAACGAAACCGAATCAACGGGAACGAGGGGTTCAAACTCCGGGAATGTGTGTCGATTTCGCAAAAATGGCATAGGGCACTCGTGCACTTTACATTAAATCGCCAGCAACCGACTTTTTCAGAACCACGCTCCCATTGGTGGTGGAGTAGCCGTTCTTTATTCGAAGCGGTGTTAATTGGCGCGGAAGTAATTAAGAGATGGCCACCCTTCTCCCCTCCTCCCTCTCGCTCTGTCCCGCTTCTTCTCCTTCTTCTCCTTTTCCTCGCCCCTCATCGCGAACCGCGCCGTCCCACCTCCATTCTGGCTAACGAGCGAACGTTGCTCTGGGAGATGGCAGCGTCGTGATTAATAACAAGGTCCTCTCCAAACCTTGGCGTGCAGCCTCGACGTCGAAAGGTTGTAGGTGAAATTCCTGTCGGCGCAAGCGAGCGAGAAAGCGACCGATGGCGCGTATATCGGCGAGTACGAGAAAGGCCGCGATTTTTTTCCTCTCTCCCTCTAGCTCGTGCTCTTTCCCTCTCGCTCGTTCTTGCTGGCGCGCGAAACGCGCTTGTTCCCAACATCCGTTGCCGTATGGACCGCCAAGTAATCTGCTCATCGATCACCCTCCAGTTAACGTGTCCGCACATAACCCCGGGACGCGCGTGTTGTTCATGCGAGACCAAACGATCGCGCCGCTTTGTTTCTACCGTTCTCATTGCGATTTTAGCTGTCGCGTGTAAAAAAAGCAGCTTCGGAGAGATTAAGGCTATATAATAGTAGCGATTTTCTTATTTTTTTAACACTCCCGCTAATGTAAGATAATAATTCAAACATATGTTGGTGATGAGTCAGTTTCTATTCTTCATGTATATTTTTGAATCTATTTAATTTAGCTTAAAAGAGAGAATCAGAGGCTGAGAAATAGATTCGCTCGAAGAGAAATGTTTCGAATGTCTTTACCATCGGTTTAACTATCGTCGAGTATACACGTACATTCATACCCCATCGATCATCTTCAAATTAGCATAGTTAGGCGAGTCATGATGAAGGAACAAAAATGTCGACGTGTGTCGCGCTTACAAATACCACTTCTGCAATCGTAAACTTGCTAGTAATCCATAGCGAGTGATGATTTATCAGCAGGCAGAACACATTTCTCATGTGAGAGCGTTTGGAAAACGACTTCCGTAGGAATATAAGGAAACAATTAGTGCGACATATATAAATACGGAATATTAAATTTCGAGTAAAAATCAATTCTCGACCGTAGTTATTTTCCAAAAATTTGATAAACTATTTTTTCGAAATGTACAAGTAATAAATTAATAACCGCGTATTCGATTATGAATTCAAATGACGTAAAAAATATAATAAAAAAGATAATAACATTTGATGTTGTAAAAAATCAAATTAATTCGAAGGAGATTTACTGGCATATATTAATCAAAATTTCATTTTAATACTAAGAGAAACTATTTTCATAAGGTACCTCAATAGCTAACCAAATTATCTGGTAAGACCAGGATCGTGTTAATCACGTTACGGTCTCGAAATCCTGAAAAAAATCGGTGCGTTTGTACGAAAGAGATGAAGAGAAGAGAAGAGAAGAAGAAGGGGAGGACGATAGCTTTCCGGACTATCAGTCTGTTCTTCAACAAGGCATATCAATCTCCGCGACGATATATCCGAGTCGGCATCGTCCGTAAGGATTATCGTGGCTCGTCATTAGAGATCCGTGGAGGTCACACCTGGCGCCCCCAGCTACGACCCTGACGTAGATAAGGTGGAGGTAAGGCTAATGGCCCGGCAGATGCGAATCATCGTCCATTCTTCCCGAATCTTCATAAATATCCGATCGATATACGATATTTGTAACTGTGTGTATGTGTATGCGCGAACGTATCGGAATTTGTGTATGTGCGTGCCCACGCCCTAAACGTTCGCGATGCAGACCCGTCCAGACAAAGTTAACCCGTCCTGAGATCTTATTCTCGATGTTGATACTCAAACCGGCCCGCAGGAATTCCCCGTTTACATCGAATAGAGCAGGCTCCGTTTTTCGGAGATATCATAGACCGCGTAAATCGCGCTCTTTGTGTAGCGAAGTCGTTATTCCCTCGGGTCAGTGTTCAGAAAGATGCGCAAATATTGGAATTTAATGCTAATTTTTGAAATTATCAATCAAAATCGTCAATAAAAAATTTAAAAAAAAATAAAACATGAATAAATTTATTACATGTCATCATTGATATTATTGCAGCATAAGTTGAAGAATAATTCTCACTAATTTTTGGAGAAATTCCTTATTTAAAAAAAAATTTTAAACTACAAAACAACTTTTATGAAAAGAAGTAAAAATATATAAATATTAATAGATGGAAATTTTTATGTTTATTCCCATTTCCTGAAAAGAACTGTATGATTAGGCAATCAGCAAACAGCGACGTTAAAATCGGGACCACATACCTTTTCGCGACTCACATGCTTTTTCAATTTCTCGCATTGCTCGGTTAACTAGGTCAGGTGGCAACGGATTACAGCGAAAATATGGCGGAACTTGGGAACGAGACGATTAGCCCCGGCGCAGTAAAAAGACTTGTTGAGGTAACGGCGTAATTCGGTGCGGCTTATCGACGCGGGGCTTACAAAATGGCTCTGTGTTGTGTTGTAGAGGCAAGTAGGTAGGTAGGTAGGTAGGTGGATAGACGTAAGACGTTTCTCCCTGAGGCGATTCTCCACGATCGAAGTCACTTGCACGCAACAGGCGAGAAAGGAAGCGGCCAGTCCAAGAGGAAGTAGAGCTCGCCTGGCTCGCCGGCGTTGCCGAGTGAAAACAAGAAGCGTAGAGAAAAGTTCGGGTCCGGATAGAATGTGCCATTATCAGCCGCTGCTGATCGTGCATTATCATCGGTTAACCGTAATTGATCATTTAGCTGTCGGCTTAATTGACGCCGCCACGTATACAGGGATCCAAGCCCATGGAGGCGCGCGCTCGTGTTCCTCTTCTTTCGGCCCCCGACTCTTCCTGATTAATAAAGCGACGTCAAAGTACGTAAATCGATTTATGGACGCGGCGAAACAAAACGAGCGGGATAAACGCATCTATCGATTATCGCGAATTTGCTTCGAGGGCGAGCGAGCGATGTGTACATTACGAATAATTATCGTGTTAAATGCCGCATTAAAGCCCGCACACGCGTCCCTCGAGAACTATAAAGCGCTCTACACGAGGTCTATTAAAGCGAGATATTGCCGCGATGATTTAAGTTCGCGGCGGTGATGATCAGGAATTCTTCGGAAAGTCGCGTATCGAGCGCGATTTTCTCGCGTGTGTTTTATTTCCGATCCTCTCCAGCTGCGAGGGGGAATTAATTACTCTCTACAAAGCGTATATTAAGCAAGAGTAGAGACTTTTTAACGCTTACTTTACTTAACACGAAGGCATTTCCCACCTAGTTGTATTGCGTACAAGGTGTATTAATAATACAAGCTCCTCGATTTACGTTGCTTTAACCGCTGTTCATAAAAACGTCGCCGATCGATCGAAAAGCTCTCTTTCGCGCAATTACCCGTCTCTTCGTCCTCAACGGCGCGTCATTGAATATGTATATCGGGAAGTGCATTGGCCTTGGAGCGCCGCCAATAGATTAATAGCCGCGGAATGATGCTCGAGATTTCGCCGGTATATATCGCATTACGGGAAATGACGCGACGAAAATCGTCGAATGACTTCGCGAACGGTAGAACGCATTCGAAGGGACGAACGAACCGGAGGAAGGGTCGGGGAGGAAGGCAGAAACGAAGGGAGCTACGAGGAAGATTCGAACGGTATCGTATAATCACCCTTGCCTTCTTTCTTTTTCGTCCATCCTCTTCTCTCTCTCTCTCTCTCTCTCTCTCTTTTTCTCTCTCCGATTCTCGATATCTCTCTGGACCTCACGTGTTTCTTTATCTAACGATTGTGGGACAACAATCAACATCTTCAGGGAGGAATGATTGACGTAGTTATGATTGAACATAAGATGAGTACGTCTATAGCCTTTAGTTTCTTCAATTATTCTGTTTGATTTGAATTTTGTGTGGTCTTCATGTCATTGGATTTCATTGTTCATGTGATTCTTATTTCAACTTTAATGCAAATAATTTGTTATTTATAGTACAATAATATTGGCTTTATGTATTAGCTCGTCAAAGCAATGAATATTCTTAGAGTCAATTCATGAAATTGACGTTGATCTCTCGTTTCTATTTTTTCCTCCATTCCTTTCCCCTTGCGTGACCACTTCTTCTCACATACTACGTTTTTTCGTGGCAATGAGGAACAAAGCGGTTCCTTATTGAACAGATTGTATTTCACACAAACGAAGTAACTACACTCCTATTTTTTCCATCGAATAGTCATAACAAATCTCATAATCCCGCCGCTTCACGGTGACATCATCGCTAGTACAAGCATACTAAAAATATGTACGTCTTTCGTTAATGATGATCTTGTCCATGATGACTAGTCATTATTCGTATACGTCAAAAACCTGTCACACAATCGTTTACTAGAAATCCGAACGTTATACCTGCGATATAAAGGCTATATTATGGGTGATATCAGCGAATGGACAAAGCCTGAGATCGGCTCTCATCGTACAAGCGAGGGAAAGAGAGAGAGAATCCAGAGGGAGGAGGGGAGACAGGACAGGCGAATCCTCTTCTTCCTTCCTTCCTTTCTTCCTTCCGCTCTTGATCGTCGCCGATTCACCCTTACAGCGGATGCTTACGAAGCAGACGTCAAAACATTCGTGAAATATGAGGGTACAGCACGCGGAAGATCGATTCGTCGGCACCCTCGTGGATGAAGAGACGAGCGCTCGCCGCGCCGCGGTGAGGCTCGCATTGTTAAAAGCCCGTAATAGATTATGCATTAAACGCGGCGTAGAATAGGAGAGATAGCGTAACAATGGATCAACCACTTCTCGTTCCCTCGGGGACGCCGCCACCGCCGCCGCACGTCATCCTTCGATCCCGTGAAATCATTATTATCCTGGGAGAGCGCGACGCGCAACTTCGCGATCGGAGGACGAGCGTCACGCTCGACGTCTAAAGCCCAGTACATACCCACGTACAACGTCGAAAGACAACAAAGGGCCGGATTGTGCGCGGATAATGTTATTCGTTTACACTTATACTTGTGTATATTCAATATTAAGACGTTGGCTCGAGACATTTCTTTCTACAAATAAAGTGGTTTTATAAAAAAAGCTCTGTGCGAGACTCGTTACATTTTTTGACTCTTGTAGAATACGTTTCGATCCAGAGACTTTGGTTTGGTATTCTACATTTTGAGCGAAAGCAGATAGACATTGTCCGGATAGAATATTTATTCGTTAAGTATACAACTCAAATATATCCCGTATGGGAAATATAGGTGTGCACTAAGCTTAAAAGGTCGATTATAATACCAAAGGAGGGCATCCTTAGTTGATTCGCAACGCGCCCTCGTAATTCTGGCGATATATTTTGACGTTTAAGATATTCATTCATGTAAATTCAATTTCGCAAGGTAAATTGTCGCTTGGAAAGGTACATCATGCATTACACCGAATGTGATGACTATATGTAACATATTACATGAGGTATATTATGTATCTGCTATACTACGTATGTAAAAATATTACATAATATTATAAAAGATTTTACAACTCAATAAAAAAATACAAGGTGGAAATAGTAAGTATATTGTATCAAAATCGATAAGAATATCTGAAAATAAATGATCATGAAATAATAAAATATTTATAAATATTTAGTTTAAAAGTTATATGTTTCGAAAATTTAAAAAAGAGGCAGAGAATTGATATATTGCATAAAAAATATATAATTTTATAACAGAACTTTTTATTCCACTCTTTCAATTTTTTCGTTCAATATTTTCAAATTATCGCTTCGTTCTTCTATAAAGCCCATATCATTATCTGTTTCTCTCTCTCTCTCTCTTTCTCTCTTTCCAAGCAACAATCAAGACATTCCTGCATGCAAAATATTTCGCGAGGTTACGCTTCCAGAGTCTCCATCCCGCGAGCGATCATTCCGCTAGTAAGTGCGATGCAAAAACTTTATTGCCGCGAAACAAGAAAAGCCACGGCGGTCAATGACCGATCTTGTAACAGCGGTCGACGCGTCCATCGTCCAGGCGTTTACGGAAACGATGTGCGTACCACAGTTCAGCTTCTCTATATAATTTGGCTGCGCAATCTTATGAGATCCAAAATAGAACCAAATTTTTATATATCGCACGTCACATAGAAAAGAGATACAAAATTTAGCTATTTCAAATTAATCATGGAAGTGCATAAGATTCGATTCAATCAAATGGAAAAAATGACATATTCATAATTCAAATCTTTATCACGTGAAAAAATATTTTGTATCGATTATCATGGCAACAAAAATGTAAAACTCTTTTGATAAAAAATTTCTATGGAATAATATACATATAACTACCTTCAAAGTGTTAAAATTATTTTTTTAACTAATAATCTTTGCATTTAGTTAGAATTAAGTATGCAATTTTTTTTGTATTTCTGTTTTTCTGGAACATTGTTTAAATTTTGTTTTTTATATGATGTACAATATATTTTACAATAAAAAAAAAGAAACAGAAAATAAAGAAACCAAGTTAAAAAGCTATAATTTTCAAAAATTAAAAATTTTTCTGAAATCCCTGTTTCTCTAAAAAGCAATAAATTTCACAATAATCAGAGATGGTAACTTTTCAAAAATCCTCAATGTTATATTAGGGATCAGTGGTGTGCAGAGAGCGTTCGTTTATGAATTTCTACCAAACCTCGATGCGAGAAATCTCATTTCTCCGGTCCAGACACGGCCAGAGTCAAATGTCGGATGAATTACCGGCCATTTCGTCGTCGAGCGGATCGAGCGCAAAAATAATGCATGTAATCTGCTCCATAAACCCGTTTGACCTCTCGTCCCCGGGTATAATGTCTAACCCTAGCATTACCAAAATCTTCTCGGCGAAACCGTAGGTAGACGCGGAGGATAGGGGACGAGATACGGTGATACGCAGACGAAGGAAACAAGAGAAAGAGAGAGGAAGAGTAAGCTCAAGCAAGACGGGAAGAATAAAGATGGATTAGGGGCAGGAGGGAGAGGAAGGGAAGAAGAGAGGAAGAACGGAGACGAACTGCCGCGCGATTACGAGGATTACGGCAAGGCGACGTGACTCCATATGTGAGACATTACGCGAACGTGTAATTTCACTATTACGGCTAATCTGTTGACATTAGAGAACAGTCCGCCAAATTGTTGGGTCCCCGAATCGGGGCGCTCGCTCGCGCGCGCAGATTCGCCGCTCGTCTCTCGCCAGGCATTATGTTAAACAGTTTAAACTATTCTAAACGTGGCTGGGAAACGACCACCGACGTTAGTCGCGACGACGATTATTCTAATCGTGTCTCTCTCGCGAGCCGCTTCTAGTAATCTGGTGTCTTTAAGGGGCGGCGATTCGCCGCAATTCGAGAGACTCCTAATCGCTTCGGGCGTTTTTCGTCGCGACGATCGATTCGCGAGCGAAACCGATCTTTAAGATTCGCACGCTCGTTCGCAAAATTCAACGAAACGACGTTAATATCGCTAGCTTAAAAATTGATAGAAAAATTCAGAGAAATTAAAAATATATGTTTATCCGACTCTCGTTCTTCAATTAATTTTATTCGCAATGACTGCCTTTCTGTGAAGCATAATGCGAACCATATTTCCACGTCGTTAAGAAACACTTGATTAATCGTCGCTTAATGCAATTGCAAAAGGCAATTAATCGATTTCTTTTCGCAAAATATGTGCGCGATTCGCGATCGATAACAGAGCTCGGATACGTCCGCGATAAGTGTTTCTCTTCTCCTGAGAGCAGAGAAAGCCGCTTTCCCCAGGCGAGAAAAACATCTAGTCCTTAGCATTTTCGCGGGCTTGAGCGGTCATCAATCAACGACGAGTCGACGCGATTTTTGACAATCTCCGGCGCGTCAACGGCTCGTTTTGTTCCCCCGCTTCCACGCACATAATCGCATGTATACATGCACGATGGATTAACTCAGGTGCGGCTCTCGTCTACGGGGAAGCCAGTTACATTAAGAGCGTATTCATCGCAGATCCGGGAATATATAGGGTGTCCCTGATTAATCAGACCTCTCGATATCAGTTGGCTAAATAAATGAAATAATTTTCAGTTATTTATTGTGGCTCTCTGTAAAAATTACGTAGCAATTATTTAAAATACTAATTAACTTTTTTACGCGGTGATCAATAATTATTAAAGCGAAACGTTCCATATGAAATATTGCAATGTTTTTTTATGAATATATTCATACTATTTTATTATTCGCGAAACACTATCTTCTTAATTTCTAAATATATGAAATCTGATCAAATTGCACTCCAAGTTGTAATATCCTTGTTTATGCATCATTTCGCCTGTAAAAAACTATAATTTAACATATGATCCAGAGTCAAGAGCACGTTTGTATGAAAATATATCGCGATCGCTGAAGTATTCAATGTCGAAAATTGAAAACCGATGGCTTCGTGTCAGATCTTCGACAAGGAATAATCGATCAACACACGTTCAAGGATCTATGCGCCTCGAGGGGAACGCGATTGGTCAGGGACACCCTGTATTGTCAACCGGGCGACCGTTTTCATCCAGTCCCGTTGAAACTTTTCAAGGGGTTTTAATTGCGCGAAGGTCGTGCTCTTCAATCGTATCCGATGACTGTCGACAATCGGCGCGACAGCTCGAGCGTCGATAGCGATGGCGGAACGACAAGGATGACGTAATGAGTCGACAACGGATCCACGAGGACGTGATCGTCAGCTTGAGTATTGTCCGATTCGTCGATGATCCACGACATGGTCGTTTCGAAATGTCAAACCGCTGATGGCTCCTTTGCCTTAAGATCTGTTTACACAACGCGATTTTTAGACATTCTATAAGTCCGTATCGTAGTCTACGTACGGATTATTTATTCGAGGGAAGAAGATAATTGTGAACGAATAAACAAATACGAAAAAAGAAATAAAATTAACTTCGAAACAATCTTTCATGTTTTGTATCTATTTTCAAAATATTGAGAATTTAATGAAAATTGTACAGAATGTCCTTACATATGTTTAGAATTTTCAGTACAATTTTTAAATCGATTCACTAAAGTGTTCACAAGTTATAAGGATTTTAATTTGCACCGAATTAACATGTGTTCTTATGAGAAACGTATACCACGTCGATTCAAATGACAAAAACACATGGAAATAATATTCAGAATTTGTTTAAAATTTGCAAAAGTTTAAATACAGAGGAAATATTTGATCAAATAATATTATACAAGTACTAACTGGTTAAAAAGATATTAAATATAATTCAATGAATTTGGCTATGTATCTGTCACAAGGCGAAATTCTCTGCCAAAAGTTAGTCATTTCGATTAACAAAATTCGGAATATTTCAGTAAAAACGCAATAAATATTAAAAAATACATCTCTGTACTGTAGCTAAGATCAAATTGTATATTCCACGCAATTTCTCATACTCAAAATACATCAAAAGTGGATATATTCGTCAATATTGATTTTCAGCTACTTTTTGCTGGGATTATACATACAAAACATCCTTAAACGAATTGCGATATATTCCTTTAGATAGAAATTAATACACTTTTAATCTACTGCTACAGCGTAAAAGATAAATTTGTTAAATAAATTATTCAATAAATTTGGCCAATAAATTATAATTATTTATAAATTTGTTCAATAAATTACGGTAAGTAATTAACTTTTTGCATTGTTCCTGCTTCCTGTAATTGCCCGGGCTTTCAATCTAAATCATTTTTCTCTGGCTCGATTTTACGTTACATTCACGTAACGCTTATCGCGTTTACTTCATCCTGTTACAAGCAGCCTTCGATTTGCGCACCCCTCATGTGGCCAAGTATAAAAAATTCTGTTAACTTCCTGGCAATTTGCAACCGATGATTAAAAATGAGTAACGGCCGTCGCGCGCTGCAATTTTTACGCACCTTCCACAAGCGCAGGCCATAATTCCTCGCGATTACGCGCGCATTCGGAAACACGACTGGCGGTGAAACGCGCCGCGATCGGCCGATCATCGATTAGTAGATGCGCGCGACAAACGCACGCTACTCTCTCGCATAATGAAGCGTAGTTCCGTCTTTCTCCCTCCTGAAAATTCCAAATTACCACGTTTTACCCGCTTGACACCACCACCTCGTAAATTATACCCGATTATACGCGAGCGAGCATGATTATCGATAGCCGGGACTCGTGTGCCCTCTCTTAACTTTATACGACGTACGTTTTCCACTCTCGCACGCATACGCAATACGATCGGTGTTCCGCCTCACCGCGCCGGTAGCGAGACGTGTCATTAGCGGATGAGCCGCATCGCGCAACTGCTATGATGATCGATGATCGCGCGGATAAAGGGACACCGGCGACACCGGGGGAGAACCCGCGGCGATTTTCCGCTCGCGGAAGCTCGCGGCGGAAAGCAACTCCGTCGTTCGTTTACGCCGCCGCCGCCGCCGGCGATCTCTCTCGTTCGGGTTATCGGTTATCAATTATCCGATCGTTAGGCTAAGTGCTCGCCGTTACCGGCAACACCGGTGTGTCCTCGATGATTCTGTCGTTAAGTCGAGTGACTCGGGCGAGTGTATAACGGTGATATCTCGGCATCTCGTAACCATCGGTCTCGCGAGCGCGCGCGAAAGGGAACAGGTTTGCGCGTCATTAATCCGACGATCGATGAGACGTATCCTTTGCAAATGCGCTCTCGCGAGTCGAGTGCCTCGGAGAAGAGGTGCCGCGCGCGCGAGTAACGTCTTCTCGAGAGAAGACGTTACTCGCGCACTCGGCATTACGATTGATTGCTATCGCGATTGAGAATCCTTCGGTTAAGTGGACGCGACGGCTACTTCTCGATCTCTCGCGCGTTTAATCGGTTGCCGATGAAGAGTCTGTATGTCACGCGACTGTTTGCTCATGATGTTGCGTTTGGCGAGACGGAAACGGAGAGTAACATTCCTGATTAATTAATTTTAAGTCGGTCGATACGCGATCGATATATACGCGTGTAGGATCATACGTACGTGCGATTCAGGAGAACGAGATGAAGTAACAAGACCGTCAATGTCGACGGATATACAAATTACAGGCGATTTCTGCTACGCCATCTCATACGAAATCGTCGTCCTCGAAGGTGACAAGCCGACTCCCGATCGTTTCCTCTCTTTTTTTTTTTTTCGTCCTACATACACGACAACCAATGGCGTCCATTGGCATATACTTTTGACCCACCCAAAATATTTCAAATTTTCGTTATTACTCACATACACATCAGCTGATAAAATACACACCCGGCAATTTCAATTTTGATTACTCAATTCCCTCTCGCAACGAGATTATTTAAATACATTTTATATTTCATACATTTTTTTGCACATGAACAATTTTGGAAATTTTATTTTCCGCGATAACGCAATCGCGAATCGGATCATTTCTATCTCGTTCAGATTCGACGCTGCGAAAGTTAATTGCGGCCGTCGCCTCTGTGTGGTCAACGTTTTACATCGGCGATGGAGCGGCAGCTTTTTATTCCGGTTAGTTTCGCGACGATCGCAAAACAAGGTTCTCGCCAGCCGAAAATAACCCCCCCACGTTCTACGCCGTTGCGAGCAAGGTGCGGAGAATAGACAGTGCGAGGAGAGTGTGAAGTGTGAAGACGGTTAGGGACTCGTTAGCTCGAATGATAAGTCGGAGCAATTTCACAGCTTGAAGCGCCGACAAAGCGAGGACGAACAGATGCCACAGGAGAGCTTCAAAGAGAGAAAGAGAGAGCGAGAGAGAAGGGGAGGGGGAGGGGGAGAAAGGTTTCTCTCCGGAACCTTATTCTGCGTCATCGTTCGAATGAAAACACTATCAAACCACGATTATGTGCGAGGAAGTTATCGCCAACTCATAATCGTAATTTCTTATTAGCTCTCAAGTCTAATTGCATCACACTTGTGTCGCTTGATAATGTAACTTCCGTGATATTTCCCTTTTCCATATGATTGTAAGATGGAAGATGTTGTATGGGGGATTCGTGTAATGATACATGGATATAATGATACATGATAGTGAATAGTCCCGATGCCAAATTTCGATCACAAAGTTAATGATGCAATAATACATGAATTAAATCAAGCTCTTTAATTAAAACTTAATTTTCATGCAAACTATAATCAGGACACATGCAATTAAATCGTATGTATAGAATTATTTAATCCGAGCTGATAACCCAATTCGCAACTCGATGCACGCATTAATATAGCTTGTGATAAGAAAGACGTAAATAAAACAATTTCGCGATATTTATTGGATTAAAAATATTATAATATTTGTTGAGCCACGAAAGAGTATTGCAACTAAAAGTTCTCATAGATTAAATGAGGAGGAATTACAATGTTTCTCTTGCGCTTCTTGTAATAAAAAAAAAAAAAACCGGAAATGGATATTTGTGCAGCTATTTCCATCGCAAAGCTCGTTGATGTGGACTGGACTAAAATCAGTCGAAAAAATACGCATTTAATATCCGTATAATTTAAATATTGGATATCTCGCGCACGATTCATATTTCATGCGGAAACATTGAGGCATAAATTTTATATTTCGCCGCGAACATTGGAAACATTTTTGCGATTATCGGACGCAAGAAAAATGAAGTATGTAACCCGTCCGAAAAAACTCACAATTTTTAATTATAAGGTAAAAATATATAGTTACTCGAAAAAAATTATTAATTATAAATAAATATTAGTAAAACGATGTATAATCCGCACAATAAAGTATGCTAGGTCGCAGAATGGTCATTGAGATTATTGATTTAAATTATCAAATAAATTATTCGTACAATATAAATTGCGAAATGCAAATGTTGACACATTTCTCGATTGACTAAAATTTAGCTCAATTTTCATTATTAAAACTATACCATTAATATAATTCTGCGAAGCGGAAATATGTCACGAGTGACTCGTTACCATGTGCAAAACGGATTAAAAGTTGTAATACGAACGTGGCGTCGCGAACGAGAGAGATGGCCGATTAAATTCCGATCTACCAAGGGATTTAATCTCATACGCGGGAATACATGAGAACGCCTTCTAACATCCCGAGGCATGAAGACCCGTTAAAATGATCCTAGAAAAACTGGAAGTGACTCCGAGACCTCCTCGTAATTTCAATGGACGCGTCTTCCGGGAGTTAAAGAGAGATAAAGCTGGCATGAGAGATGGAGAAAGCTACGTGATACGACGGTGCAATGAAAAGAGAAAGAGAAAATCAGGAAAGAGAGAAAAAGAGAGAGAGAAAGAGAGGGACAGAGAAAGAGATCGAGAGAGGACGGAGTAAAGTGCAGATCGTACTCAGCCTCCGGTTGCCAAGCAACGCGCTAATTAGCCCACCCAGCTCTTTGGAGTGGATACTCGACAGTACTCGGTAACCTCTCTGTCTCCCTCTCTCTCCCTCCCACTCATTCTCCGATTGTCCTTGTCCCTGCAACCGTGTCTCGTCTCGGTCTTTGTCACTCTGCTCTCTCGACAATAGTGACATCGTATCGGTACGATCATTAATATCGCGATGATCAAGTGTCCTGAAATTGATGTCGGAAACAAGCGAAATTTACTTCGTTAGCTTTCAGATAAAAGTTCATTGCTCCTTCTCGTTTTGTACATTCCTGAAAAAAAAAAAAACTAATCAAAGTTAGACTAATAAAATTATTTACTTCGCGAAATCGAATTTTCGAAATCGTTGAGCAAAAACGTTGGGTAACAATTTTCCAATGATAAAAGATAAACAATTTTTAACATCATTAAAATAATGAGACTACGATATTATGGTACTCTAATAATAATACTCTTAATAATAATATTTTGCAAATATTACGAGATAAAAAATACGAATTTACGAGTATTTTAAACCATACAATTTTCCGTTAAATTAAACCAGCTTTAAAAAGAGATCTGCATAAGATATATATCGAGATACGTTATTCATATAATTATTTTTTTCACAGTTTTTCAAACTTTCTCGACGACATCCGCATAAAAGTCTTGACAAGCTCTCATTGCATAATATGCGTCCGTGAGTGCATGCGTGTCACGGTTCTTTCTGTAATTTCACACATCGCATTTCATCACGCATCACGATTGACAGGATGAATATAGCGTAAGCGTATTTTCACATGGCAATTATGCCACCAAATGGAGACAACTACGCCTTATAGCGAAAAAAATATTGCGCAAAGAAAACTGTGTGCAAAACATTTTTTATAATAAGAATTTTTTCGCAAATTGCACAAGTTTTTTTTCATATCTCGATTGAAGTTGATGTTTCTCCGAATAAAGACAGAATCAAGTATTGTTGCTTTAATGCAAAAGATTCCGCAAGAAAATATCCGATGAAAACTCTTTCTAAAAATACATTCTTGGCAAATGAAACTATCTTGACGTAATGCATATTGATACGTTTCCTTATGATTATTTTATAGCGATTAATTGAAAAAAAACTAGTGTAATTTATTGCAAAAATTATAACGTGCAAATTTTATCCTTGCTTAATTATATAAATGATATGCTATTTAATATTGAATATTTGTTAATTTCGATAATGATGAAATATTGAGGATACTGAAATTTCAAAGATATAATCATAAGATTATTTCTATAACAGCACCGTAATAACCACCATTCCCGAAATACATAATTATAAAACAAATAGATTATTAGCAATGGAAATCAATGTAAAGATTGTTCCCGAAGAATTGACGCCATGACTGGCGGCAAGAAGGGGATGAGAGGAGAATTCGAGTCGTGGCAATAAAGGACGCTGCAGAAACGCGAGGAAAGGAGCGTCGGCTAAACCAGGTTAAAGCATCGCCCGAAGACGTACGCGCCCGTCCCGCACCCTTCGTCTTCGGGTACAGGTGCGCCCGCGAGAAGTTAGCTCGTAAAGATGCAAATACTCTCAGGATGGACTCGTCAGCGACTGTCAAAATGCGATTGCGAAAGGGAGCGGCGGCCCTTCGGTCACGGCGGCCCCCTCGCAGCCTTTCGCGAAAGAATATTGTGTTGCGGTCGGAAGATAAACAATGGACGCGCGGAGCCCTTCGCCGAGCAGGATGGGAAGCGTCGCTCGTCCTTTTCCTCCCTCTTCTCGCCCCCTCCTGCTGCTGTTGCTGCTGCTGACTTTCCTCGCTCCGCCGACGCCTCGCTCGCATTTTCTGTTTGTTCGACAAATAAACCCTCCTCCTCGAAGAAACCCGCCATCCCTCATCGGAACGTCGCGGTGTGCTCGCGCCTTCCTTTTCCTTCTCCTCTTTTCTTCTCGTCTGATCTCTGCATTCTCTCTCTCTCTCTTTCTCTCTTTCTCTCTCTCTCTCTCTCGTATTCTGATTGTCGATAGAGGCACCCTTTGACCGGTTTCTCGAGACGAAAACGTCCATCAAGATCTCGAAGGAAGTGTCTTTCACTGTTGTCACGGCGCTCGTTGATACTGCTTCCATAGTCTTAATATGCTGTTTCCAGAGTCGACCGTCTTGGGTGAGCTTTATTTAGGGTTTGCAGGATAAATATAACACCTCCGTAGGACCCTGTGTGGCTTCTTCTACATCATGGATAAATAAATAAATCGACGATTTCTCGAGCTAGGCCGCGCTCTGTCCCGGTCGTACTTGAAGAAATGACGACGGGGGACGATCCAAGGACCGGGCTTCTCTCCTTCGCTACCTCGCTCGGTAATCTGCCGGGTCAACGACGATTGTTGTTCTAAGGGCGTAAAACATGACAGGTGCACAATGAACCGTGGTGATGCTGCAGGTGACGGCGGAGGGGCTAACGATGGCATCGTGAAAGTCAGGAATCCTCATCGACGTCGCAGCCCGCCGCCTCTCGACGATGGCCCCACGATGCGTGAAACGCGAGACAATTTGTGGATCGTCGCGGGAACAAAGATTTTGGAGAACCGCCAATTCATCGCCCGCGCATTGTTATTCTCCAGCATCTCGTCGCTGATTCCGACGTGATTGTGATATAATGTGATTCTGATGCGTGTCTCGTCATTCCTACAGGAAGCCTTTCTCACGTGATCCACTCGTAAGTTTATTCTTCCCCCCTTTGTGTCGCTTTACGTGCAGCAGCGAAACGATTTTGCATCCCTTTCCAAGTCAGCCTTCTCTTCTACATGATTTTACCTTATTATTCGTCAGAAATTTTTGCAATAATGATTTGAATTTTGAAATTTTTCATCAATCGATCTTATGCAAATACTTGCACAGTATTATATTTAAATTCTCTTTTAGCGAATAGAAAATTTCATTTTATTACGATCGTGACTTCAAACTCGACTATCTGCGAAGCGGAAGGTGGGTGACGTTGTAAAAGCGACGCGAACCGCCGATGTACGAATGGCTCGCGAACTCCAGGACGCCTTATACGGTACAATGTCGGGCACACGTACGCGACGTATCGCGAATGGCAATGAACGAATGGCAATGATAATTAATCAACTTCAACGCCGCTGTTGTGGCGCCCTTAGCGCGCAGCCGGCGAGCGTAATAACTGCGCGCGGGCTGTGTGTGGTCCATTGCTCGTTCCTTTCGTCCTCTCGTGTCCCGACTGCGATACGAATCCTTTGAACACGAGCATTGCACGCTGTCGCGCACGGTCGTTGCCGTTCGTGACGCACACACCTGGTTACGCCAACAATATCGCACGTGGTTTTCGTGAGAAAGTGTTGGGCATCAGGGATCATTTGTTGCACCGCAGACCATATCTTTCACTCATTTATTTTCCTGGCTTGAAAAGATACGGCCGTGCAGGTGTTTCATTACTGCGACATCACGACAACGAAACCTTAAAGAGCGTTCTTACATTTGCCGTTACGTAAAGAGATTCTTTCTCGAGACAGCGTGCAGCTTTAATCTTAACCATTAACTATCCTTCAGAATGTATAAAGACTTCCGTTTTCGTGTTAATGTTTCTCTCATCCGTTGCATAATTTACATTGTGGTCACTAGTAATAAAGTATTTCTCACAAAATTGGATTTTATCCTCCCCTTTTTTTCTATCCTTTTATAACAAATTCAAGTTACGTCGCTCCTTGCGAAAGTCTTCAGAAAAATTGCGCCGACGGTTAATCCGTTAATTACGCATCGCTTGGTCGTTCAACCTGAAAACGGCCACTCGGTGGCCTGCTCGTAAATGAGATACTCCGCGCTTTTACGAGCGCGTCGATCGCGGGAGAAAAAAGCAAAGGGGGGAAAAAAAATATTCGCCGCGGCAAGAATATTGCCTCTCGCGCGAGTCGCGCAAGCCTAATTTTCAACGCTACCGTCATGCTAATGCGCGCCCGATCGCTCGGGAAGCGAAGTATCGTCGACCCGACGACCTCGGCCGGTTTATTACGTTAAAAATGATACCGCGTCCAGCCGGCATTTACGGCTTTTATCGAACTTTAATCCAGGATAATCGCATAATTGCCCTCGGTCATACACCGAATCCGGAAGCGGCTTCTGTCGAATGCCGAGCCATAATCGCGGCGGGTAATGGGGCAAGTTTTTGTCACCGTCGCCGTTCGTCCCGATGGTGTGTATCATAAGTCTATTTTAAGCTGCAAAGAGAATCTCCAGCATATTCGACGCTCTCGCGGCAAAAAGGATGAGTGATGTGGACTGTCAGGACGAAGGCGGATCGTCACTCGACGATATTAGACCGAGATGAGCAAATGAGCTATTCGTACACAAAGGCGTAAATGCACTTGCATCGCATTAAACGTAAAATATTGAAATAAAAACTGAGGAACGAGCGAATTTATTGTCTATAAAAGTAAAGATGTAGTACTTGAATCTGGATTTATAGAGAGCAACATTGTTCAGATTAAAATTGAATAAAAGAAAAAACGCGATTTAAAAGCAGAAGCGATAATTCAGGGTTGTACGCTTTAAAAAGGAAAAGTTATAAAGAAACTGTCACTAAAAAGGTATAGGCTGTTTTAAATAAAAATATTAGACAAGAAAAATTGGAGAAATTATTGACATAATAGGATATTCTCTAACTAAAAAAGATATTAGTTCTTATAATCGCAAAATTGTATATGTATTTTATGATTGAACGAAGAAAATTCTTGTACAAGTCACAAAAATATTGTCGAGTAATTGCAATCGAGCTATATCACCTATCGCTGAAGCGCCTGTAATCTGTATTAATCCCCATACTTGGAACATAACGACGACGATACTAAGGATAATAAATACCATGACGTTATTTCCGCGGCATCGTAATTGGCGCCACCCCATAAAATATGTAATTACAAACGATATACGTAGGACCATCAAGAGCAAAACGGCGAGGCTCGGTTCCTCATCGACAATATCAGATCGAGAAGAGTGGATGCACTGTCCGAGCGTATAATTGGGTCAACGATGTCCGCGGACGCGCATCTTCGATCGCCGCGTCGCATTAATTCTCCATAAAAAGAAAGAAAATTGAAATAAAAAGCAGATATATGAAACGTGGGATGAGAACGGTCCGCGGTAATTTCTACCTGTCCTTTAAGTCCCGTGACTTTGACAGAGAAAGAACCTGATATTACTATAAACATTGTCACACAAAAAAGCAATCTCCGTTCCGTCTCTTTTCTCGTATAAAACGCATTTCCCTCCGCCAGATGAGAAAAAGGAACAGCCCGGATCGTCGAACGTGATTTCGCAACTTATCATCCGCGATCTCCCCATTATTTGTCATTCTACAATTTCATTCTAAGGAGAAATGCCTTAGGTTGATATAAAAATTGCAGCAGAAAGAAAAACGTGCGTGTCGCGCTTGTAAACTCCGCCTCCTCAGCTTCTTCTCGTAAAACGCGTTCTCTCACGTGCGGCGGAAATAAGAAGCACGGCGAATCTTCGTGCTCTCTGGAGGAGGAAAGGGAAAGGGAGAAGAAAGTAATTGCTATTAAACGATCGACGAGTAATCGAACCGCCGCGCCAGCCGATAAACAGGCCGTCTTTACGACAGGAACAATGACGCTGCACCAGCAGCAATCGCGGTGACGCCATCGAAGACACGAGATTCCAAACCAAAGTGGTCGGCAAATTCAATTTACGACGAGGCACGCGGAATGAAAGATAGAGTACCGTTTCCAAGATGGGCGTCACCACAGACGAGAAATAAGTAAAGGGCGAAAGACGAGAGGGAAAAAAGGAGGAAAAGGACGCAAGTAGACAAAATTTTTCCAGCTCAAGAATGAACAATCGCGAACATTTCGCGCGACTAATAACTGGCGTATCGTGAAACGAAATTGTCGGCGGGATAAACGATTGCACGCGTCTCGGTAAGCTTTAATGAAGCGCGAAGAGATTCGCCCAGTCGGATTCCCTTCTCGTCCTCGTCCTTTCCGTGAGTACTGACGACCGACGAAGCTTGTTCAAAGTTATTGACACGTAAAGAAGCGCTCGTCTAAAGCTCGGGACATGTGCCAATCGATTAACTCAATGCACAATCATCAGCGATGAATAATCGTCGAGCATTGTGTCGTTATTTGCGAATACGGCATGAACACTGGACGTACAATTGCGACTACAATTCTCATCGATGATTGAATTTAAAGTAAACGCTATCAATCGATTATAACGTCTACGTATTGCATAAGAAAATAAAAAGGCGATATATAAGAGTAACGGAGACACGGGATGAAAAATACACAAGAGAGAAAGAAGACGCAAAAGAAAGACAAGAGATCCGAGAATCACGAGGCATACGTCGCGTCATTTTTAAGAAGCGCCTTCGCATAACGAAGATTCAAAAGCGTAGAACAGATCAAAGGACGAAATAGTGGTAATAAGGAGCGGCACGGTCGACGAATGGGATGCCATTAATAAAGAAGAAGACCGGTGGTCACCCTCGATGGACGGATAACATTCCGCTCCGCGGCCAATCACCGTCCGCACAATACGGTCTTGATTTTTCAATAGGTCTAGCGTGCACACGCATACGCGCGTCCATCCTTCCGCAGGGTCCTCGCGATACGCGAACACCCGCGTCGCGCGATACCGTTTTCAAAGGCGGCGGGCCCGCCGCGAGAGAGTCCGCGTCAACGGGCCCTGACGTCGCCCCTAACGTCGGGCCCAATGGCGGAATTTACATGGGTGCAAACGCTTCTCCTTTCACGCCTCGTACGCCGGAATGACAGGCTCGCAATCTGCGCGTCCTCCCACACTACCGCAGGCCTACTCCGACAATCCTTCCACCCTTTCTCCCCCCTTCCTGCCCCACCCCTCTCTCATCCGAGACCCTTTTCGCTCGCATCTTCCTTCCTCCTGTCATTTATCCCGGTATGCATCATCGTACGCCGTTTTGCCCGACGGCCACGAGACGCGCCGAAGTAGACAACGATTCTGAAACAATGCACATCTAACGTATAATTTGGTATCTGAATCCTTAAATTTGTGCCTCGCATTCAGCATCGCCGACGTCAAAGGATGACAGCAAGGATGGAGTATTTTCTAATCGGCATGTTTTACATTTTTCATTCGCGTATACAAGATGACTCGGAAATATTTGTACAAACCTTGGGAGCTCAAGAAAAAAATGTCACTTACAAAATGTAATTTTTTCTAGAGCCATAGAATAATTAATTAAATCAACAAGTTGTTGGATTACACCTCCAAACTCAAGGGTTAAATATAATCTTTCAATTATAATTTATAAACCAGGCATTTCCAGACATGTATACATGACATTCTTTTCTTGTTTAGATGGAGGACCACCCCCAAAAATTGAGGTATTTTAATCTGTATATTTTATCCTCTCTACCATAGATTATGCTCGCGATCTCCGGATTCGTACGTATTCGAGTGACGGGTCCGAAGGAAAATCTTTCAGGGAGGGACGTCGTCGTGTGTACCCCCAAATAGCAACCACACTCGTCCTTATCGGTAACGTGACCGGGCGTAATGCACACATCGCGAATGCAGGTGGTGTGTACGCGGGATCGTATTATCTGAAATGCACAGCTGCCGCTCTCCCACACGGGTCCTCCCGGCGGGCAAAAACAAAACTCCGAAGCGCGATACTACTCGTTCGCTCGCTCGCTCGCTCGCTCGCTCGTCGCGTGAGCACACGTGTGGCATGTTAATACACAATAAGAAATTAAGAACGGTCCGCGCGCGTTTAATGCAGCCCGAAAACGCAGGCCGCTGCTGACGCCCGGCCACCGGATGCAATCGCGCGCGCGGCGAGGGAGGGCTGCCGCGAAACTGTTAAAACTTGCCTGAGAATGGCGCGCCGTTGTTTGCTCGATAAAAAATTGACGCGAAATAATAACGCCCGCAATTTAGATCATTCGCCCGATCCGCGCAACTCGCACGGTGAATTATTGGCTCTCGACATTTTGCCCTCTGTTTACGATTCGTAAGGATTCGGTTCGTCAGAGATCCTTCCTTCGGTTACGAGCTACATCATTTCTCGGAGGAGATATGCAATAAAAATTGGATACTATAAAATTTTGGAGCGTACACGTTTTTCGTTTACCTAGAAATCTTCAGCCTCAAACGAGAAAGGGTCTTTCCTTGTACATCGAGTGGTCGATTGCTTCCGCAAACATCGCGGAATGGTTAACTACGGACGTCTAGTATGGTAATGGATTAGAGAATGACACCGAAAGATGCCGAGATGTAAAACGACGGCGATGCCGTCAAGGAAATTGTCTCTCTTGAAAGGAGAAAGAAACGGGCGTAGCGAAGGAAAAATCGACGTCGACTCGATAAACAGAAGTTCGTTTAGTGGGTCGAGAGCTACCGATCTGGTCAAACAACCGAGCGGTCGCAACAATAAAGGGGTCCATGGTCGTTTCCGCGGTGCCGGTTTTGGGCAGGAATTTCCGAACGAAAAGCAAAAAAGTGAAAGACGAGAGAGAAAAGAAGAGACGGTGAAAAGGCAAAGCCCGGGAGCCCGAGACACGTTAACGACCGGCCAGGTGTTAATTGGGATGGCGGCCTCGTCGTTTCTGGAGACGACTCTGGACACAAGTATGTTAAAGACTTTCGCAAACACTCGCGTTGGTACCGACGAAAGGAAAAGGTAATACTTTCGATGCGAACATCGATTGAAGATTCGATGATGAAAAAAATCGAATTTTAATTAATAGCGTAATTAATTTTTCAATTTCCACGATTTGATTAAAATTATAAAGTATAAGTTGCTCAGGATAGAAAAAGAATAACAGATGTTTCATAAGCGCGAAAAATTTTTTCAGCAAGCATTTGTTGAGAAAGGTTGTCAAAATTTGAAATTGTTAATTTAATAAGCGTTTCCTTGAATCTAAAAAAATCGTCAAGAATGTTCCTACAATTTTGCTCGCTACATTTTTGTAAAGTCCACTTTGGACGCTCTTTCAAAAGAATTTTTTTACGAGCAATGGTACATTTTCCATAATTTGGCTCTCGTTTTCTAAGTGCAAAGAAGAGGAAGAAGCGAGCGAGGTTGCAACGACAAAAGGAATCATTCGCCACCGACATGAATATTCAAGATGAGTTTTGCATTTATTAAAACAACACGAGGAGACCCTTTATTCCTTGCGTTCGCATAATTACAACGTCTATCCGTATCTCTGTTTTTACGGGCAAATGCATTCTCGTGTTTTCAGAGTAATTTCCCCAAACTTTTTTAACATACTAAGAACATGAAAAATTCTGTGTTGACAGTTCCTTACAAAAAAAAATAATTCATCAAAAAATATATATATACATACATACATACATACATACATATATATATATATATATATATATATATATATATATATGCATATACATTATTGATAAATTTATCTAAATATAAATTAGAAAGATCAAAAAGAAAATGTTGCGCGAAGTTGTTAACCGTCAAAGTTAAAGCGGATATAATGTAATAGTCCAATAAATAAACGAAACGACTGTTGAATAAAATAAGAGCGTAGACGTAGATTTTCGCGAGAGGAGAAATTACCCTTTGCCGTTTTACGACGAAGCAACAGCGGGACTTGGGAAATAATCGCGTTATGGCTCTCTTGCGCTGCCGCGGTTTTAATCTCCGGCAGGACACACCTACATGCAATCGGGCACGAATGCTCGTTCGCTTATGGCACTATGACTCAGAGATCATCGATGCGATTCTAATCTCGATGTTTGTTTTGCCTCTCCGCGCAGCAGGTTTACAGAAATAAATGTTGCACATACACGCGCGCGCGCTACGCAATATCCACGTGAAGTTACATGGAAACATAAAAATTCGTACCACAACTTCGTTTCGTTCGTCACACTTGCGTAAAACTCGCAAACATCGCGCACTGCAATGTCTGTTACGCCTGAGAAACCGCAGCCGCAATTAATCTATAGCATTGCAATATTTATTAATTCGCAAAATATCAAGACTCGAAGGAAAAAATTCTGCGAATAAATTACGCCGAGATTATGATTGAAAATTGTATCTCAGGAGTCGCGATTCTTCGATGAATAGATATCCGTGCGATTCATAATAATGAATAAAAAAAAGTCAGCTGTCAAAATCAGCTGATAATTGAAGAAGACTTTAAAAAATAAGAGATTAAATGTTTTTCTAATGAATTGTCATCAATCTCGCGGAATCTGACTCCTCCGATTAATCTATAGTACAATATTTATTTGAAAAATGTCAATAAAATACTGAGAATAAAGTACATCGGGATTGAGAGTCGTATCTCAGAAATCGTTGCGGTTCCTCGACGACTATAAATATTTGTTTCCTGCGAATAATAATGAATAAAAAACTGTCAAAATCAGCAGATAATTAAAGAAGACTTTAAAAAAATTAATTAGAAGATTAATTTTTTACAAAGCCAACATCGCACAATCTCGTGGAATCTAACACAACCAATTAATATATGCAATATTTAAAATTAATTTGTGAAAGAAATCCTGGGAATAAATGACGTCGGGATTGATTAGGAAATATCTCAGAATTCATTTCGATTCATAATAATGCAAAAAATAAGCTTATCATTTGTGATAATTAGAGAAGACTTTAGAAAATAAAGGCACAAATATTTATTTTTGCTTTTACGAAGGTGATGCCAATCTCGTGGAACCGGGCACACCCATCGTGCGCTCGTGCAACGATCCGAGTACATCGCATCCAAGGATTAATAAAGTACGCTCGGGTTTATTGCGCGATTCACTTCGATTCCGCGGTCGTGTTGACGACTGCGTGTTCCGTGAGAACACGTCCGCGTCGATCGGGCCGCGGGGACGACGATATCACCGGAGGCTCCCGCGAAACGCCCATAGAACGCGCAACACGCACACGAACGTGACGCGCAAAGGTGCGCGTTGCAGGTAGCCGTGCCGGAGGATCGGGTAAGGAACGTATATGACGGCCGATGCCGATGCGGTAATTATCCTCCGTAGGAGTCGTGCGAGCCTGGCCTCGGCTCGAAAGCCGGCCTGCCCAGGTGCGCGAGTGCACCTAATTACGAGCAAGAACACTAAACTGCAATTAACAAGCCTGCCTGGCCGCGCCATTTTGTCTTATTGCCGAGCAACGGCGGGGCTATGATTTTTTATTATTTTCTTTCTTTTTTTTAGTAGTAGGTCCCACGCGGACGTGCCTGCAGCAGCCTCCGTCTCTCGTGGCGCGCATCGACTGACCCCTGTCCCCCGCCTCCCGGATCGGTGGCGCAAGGATGGATCGGCAGGAAATCAAGTGGCCGTCGATGCGTAGGAAACTTCACGGCCGGATCCGTACGTGACGAGAATTTATGGCCGCGAGTTACTTTGTACATACTCGGGCGACTCGTTCCCGGATTATCTCGACGAGAGGGAGGGAGGAGGGGGACGAAATAAGCGCTCGTTAATTCGTAATCGCCGAGGTTTACGTTATTGCCGCGCTAGCTTTTTTTCTGGATCTTTGATTACAGATAACGTTAATTCGCGATCTCGATGGAGGAGATAATTACGCATTATATCGGTTCGGTCGATCAAACGAGTTCGGCGGGATAAAATGATTTAAAGGACAGATAATGAGGCGATCCGGCTTTTTTAAATGTTGCGCGGAATGCCTGACGCGAAGGCGTATCTAACAATAAGATGTATGTACTAATGCTTTATACGCGTTAAATATTTTACTTCATTTCAATTTAGTTTGTACATGAAATCATATCTCACGATTTGCTGGAGCCGAAGATCTGATTTCTCACGAATGTGTATACATATTCGCGCCCATTTCTACGGTAAAAGGCAAATCACGATTACGGCTATTGTTCGGGCGTAAATTTAAAAACGCGAATACGAGATACAGAGTCGACTCTCGTCGTGCCTGTGATGCAGGTGCGAAACTCCTAAACATCTTACTCTATCGTAGCGATCGAATAGTATGAGACCACATCAATTTCCACCCACGAAACTAAAAGGTGATTCGAGATCGCGCGAATAAAGTGCTCATTAAAATCGTTTCTACGCTTATTATTCGACAATCGCATTGTATTCTCGATCCATTCGCTCTTTTTTCCTTCTAGCGTACTCAAGTCATGATTCGATTAGCCAATAAAAGCCTTTTCCGCGGATATAAAATGCTATCTTTTCTCCAATATCATTTCTTTACATAAGTTAAGAGAGATTAAATTAGTAATTTCAAAAAAATATTTTTATTTTAAATGTTTCTCTTCAATTTTATTTGCCTCTTAAATACAATGAATATTGTCTCAAATTTCTTATTTTTATTTTAAACATTTTTTATATTTAATTTGCCTCTAAATACAGTGAACACTGTTTTTCTTTTCCGATAAATATACTTATTATATGTTGATAGATTTCGGTGGTGAAAACAAAACGGGGGAATCATTGATCTTTTTATTTGTTCCTTTTCTACGATTACGTTTCCAGATGGAAACTCGGACACGTGATAAGGAAAAGAGATATACATTCCACGATGAAGCATCAGCCATACTAATTACCGGACGTTGTGCCACTTATATCAAGGCTCGAAATCGTAATAATCTTTCTCTTTCTCTTTCTTTTTCTATGATGGCACACTCTCGTACGACCGAGGTCGTTAAACGATAATCGCGGTAGCCAGATACCTACGCGTGTCTTCGAATAGCTGCCGCGGCTCACCTGAATGAACCGTGAAACGATTATGGGAGACTCGCGACAATACAACGAATGACCAACCGGCATAATCTACTGTCTCAGAAACGGGAGTCGGAAGTCTCAACTCTCAAAGCGCTAGCTGATGTCGAGGTTTTATGATGAAATCACTTATGACTAGTCGGATGAGGTAAGTTGTTAAACCAAATAGATGGACTCTACAGACTCGGAATGTTTCTTCGCGCTTTGTTTCTTGACAAAGGAGCAACATTTGATCTTTCTTTTTTTATGGAAAAAAAGACTTATGTTATATACATTAGAGACAATGTAACACTTTTTTGAATCTCAAAATCTCGGAAGAATATTTCATTTAAAGTGAAAAGAGTTCTAAAAATACATATATATTTAGTCCCAAATACTTGATTTTCAATTGTATCAAATTTAATAAACTCGAGATGTCAAAAGTAAATTTTCATTAGACGTTAAATTGAATTTCGCTTGATCCATCTATTCGATACTCGTTGTAGAAACGAAACTGTCGTTGGTACGAGATGTTCGTCGTATTTAGTATGCTTGCGTTCGACGTCCGACCGGACGATCGACTGCGGTCCACGACCGGCAATTTAGCTCGCCGTCATTATTCTTCGCGCGTCCCTTCGGCAAACGGGACAGAGTCTAATTGCGTCGAGCTGTAGAAAAAAATTTGACGTCGCTCGTTAAGCGTCTCCGGGGCCCGAGGCCCCTCGGATCTCTCAGTCGAGCTTGATCGTTCGTAGTACATCTTCGACGGGGTTGAAAATACGCGTTTCCCACGTGTCTCGATAAATCGTTCCTACAATTATCCCTTTTTTCGTCCCCTAACATGTAGAAAGGTGTCGGCGAATAAAATTGTTTCGACTTGTGGCTCGACATAGGTAGAAATTTATACGCTAAGAATTACGGATTGATTCAGCTCTATCTACTCGATAGATAGGAAATGGATTTCGTACTCGAATAAAAAGAGCTAACTACATAGCTGCCGGTATCTTACACGGATTTAACATGATATAGTATGTCCGTTGCTTTCAAACAATTGCCGCAGGAATATTTGTTGAACAGTAGCTAATTACGGCCTGTAACGCGTATGTTCTCTATTAGCATATACGCCCATTCACGCACACGCGTGTACGCGCCACGTACCCGTCTCTTTCTCTTTGCAAATCCACTAAACCGTACATGCATATGGTTGCTAGTAATTTATTCTAATACGCGAACTGTCTCACAAGAATGTCTACACGTTGATTAACTTGTTGAGATGATTGATAAGGCCTCTCGTTAATAATCAAAAAATTCCATTACAAGAAACGGAAAATGTCAACAGCATGCGCAAGAACGTACAGTGTATATTGTTCTAAATGGCAACGTGGAAACTAGAAATTCGCGATATATTCTGTTCGCGTATTGACCCCATCAGAATCCCATGACTTCGAAGCCTCATGGCCGCGTACATTGTACATAATACATAGCGAAAGGTAGCAAGTTGTGCGTGTCTTTTTCGACGAATCTGTCCGCGGTAACAAATAGAAGAGCCACGTTTTACGGTGATCAGAAAGATACACCTGCGAAATATCCCGCGAGATCCGTTTGTGACGCGCGAAATGCATCTCGCTCGATTTCATTCGAACACGTCGAATATGTATAAAATATCGCAATTTTTGTGTCGTCGTTTGTTATTTGCTAATGTTACGCACATATTAAATCGAAATTAAAAAGTAATACACAATATTAAGTCAAAGTTTAAAGCCTTCGTAAAATAAGAATTAAAAATTCGTCAACCCATTCAGACCCTATGTGCACAATTATGCACAAAAACTTTAAAATTATGTGAAATAGTTATTTTTTAGAATTAGTTTCCCTGCGATCTCTCGGTGGAAAAAAATACATATCTCGAAAAAAAAAAATAAATAAATAAATAAATAAAAAAAAAAATATATATATATATATATATATATATATATATATCTCGTCGTTTTAAACCCTTAGCATCAATAAAAATTAATTCAATAATTTTTTACATTACAGAAAAAATTCAAGTCTGAATAGGTTAAAATCTGATTATATATATGTATGTAAAACAATAAAATGATCAAAATACAAATAGAGAGACAACAAAAAACTAAGAAATCTTAAGATCTCGCAATTTCTACGAAAGATAATTACTATATTAAAATTATTATTAGTTATTACTAGTTATTAGTAAAAATTATTATTATAGCGTATGTCTATAATAAAAAGCCATTATTATATTTCATAGAATATATTGCGGTAAGAAAAATATTTATTAACAGTCAGAAAACTTTCAATCAATCCGATATTCTTTTCCTTACATATATATATAAGTGATCACTCACGCATTCGTATAAAAAAAATGCAATACTATATATTATATAATAATAATAATGTAAAATGAATTATTTTGATACACGAATAATCACTTATACAAATAACAAATAAATAAATTATATTAGATGTAGTTTACCTTTCTCTCTCTAATTGCTTCGCCACTACTGGATGTACCTTCTCTTCTTTTTTTGTTAATTCCTTGTAGCACTTCCTTTGCACATGACACTCATATAACACTCACGAATACACATCAATTACGATTGTGCTCTTACTATTATTAAAATACAAGAAACGTACAACACTTTGTATGACACTCGCGATTAGACACGAAATGCGTACTTTATTATAATATATGAAAGATTTGTTGACACTTGAAAATTGCACAGCAGAATTTACTCGTCAATCAATGCTATCTCTGTTATTAATAAAGTATATATCCAAATATATAATATAAGTGAATAAATATAGAAAAACTAAAATTAAGAAAATTCATTAAAAAATATTCATAAAATTAAACATCGAAAAATATATCGTTTTTTTGTCGATTCTATTATATAATAGATTTTGGAAATAAATCCTAAGTAAAAGAATTTATACACGCACAAACGCTACATTTTTAGTGAGCAACGAATAAATATCAAAATGTATTAAAATATTTACAATATTGTATTTAGCATTTACCAATACGTAGCAATATTGCTCGATTCGCAATCAATCGATTCTACAGATTTGCGATTTTGCTGCGAAATGATAACTTTATCGTGATACTACGTAGCGAATTGATAAGAAATGAAATATATTTGAACATATTTTTAATAACAACGACAGCATATATTATACAAGCAGATATAATTGTTGTTTTTATCGCTCCTTTCGACTCTGATTTTAAATGTATATATCGTATACGAATCATATATTTTGGTCAATATTATCGCAGCGATATGTTCATGTGTCATTTATCACGGAAATCAATCAATCGTACGAGTTGATAATCGCTAATCGTAATAATTATAGCGAATGATCTCTCGGTACCTTTCACGATCGCGTTTCGATAGATACTGCGACGACACACAGCTCGCGTTTAAGCCACGTCGCACGAATGATACGAAAGTGACCTCGTGTGAACAACAGTATTATACGTCACAGAGTCTCAGCGCCGAATGATGGCAACTATTTCGTTGTTGTTCTCTCTCTTTCTCTCTCTATAAAATATATTATAAAATAATCTAATATATAATATGTATAATATGATGCTTGATCTAATATAATATACTCACGATAGCTATTGATCATATATGTAAATTTCAAATAAGCATCGGAAAGAGCGACAGAGACAATTATTAGGTCTTTGTTATTAAAAATATGTTACAGAATCGATTGACTGCGAATAGAGCAGTATTGCTACGCATTTGATTAGTAAATACATATCCAGAAACATATATTGATAGTTTTGTTAACTGTACAAAAGACGATATATTTTCCGATATTTAATTTTTAACAAACATTTATCTTTATTTCTTCTATATTTATTTATTTATGTTATAACGCAAACGTATACTTCGTTAATAATAGAGAGAGTAGCCGAGTAGTAAGTGAATTCTGCCACGCAATTTCGCATGTCGAACAAATCGTAGTTTTGCAAACATAGAGTCTCTTTTTATTATATCTTTTATATTGTAATATAATGAAGCGTTTATCATGTCGGATCTTGGGAGAATCGTACAAAGTATCGTGCGATTCTCGTATTTTAATAATTAATAAGCGCACAATCGCAAATGACATATTTTCGCAAGTGTCTTGTGAATGCAATAAAGAATTGAAAAAAGGAAGAGAAGGAAGAGTAACTAAGTAAACTATATCTAATATTTGATTACTTGTTATTTGTAAAAGTGATTGTATTTATATATATATTACACAACACACACGCGCGCGCGCACACGCACACAGATCAACGTTTTATACTCGGCAATGTGCATCGGTAATAAAGTGTATCAGTTTAAATTTATTTTAATTTTAATTGCGAGGTAATAGACATATGTGAATATTATATCAAGAGAATATCATATGAAATAAAAGAATTGAAGTCTTTTTAACGTTTATCAATATGTAAAGATTTCAATGTACAAATTAGTACTTTTTATTATAATTTAATTGTTCTATATACATTTATATATGTTATATGCATATTAGTGAATTTTACTATTTTTAATTTTTAATACTTTAATATTTTTAATTAATTTTAATATTTAATATATTTAATATATTTAATATTTTATTATATACATTTATATGTCATAGGAATATGCTTATTAATGAATTTGTATTTCATAAATATTTAAAACTTCAATAAAATTTAATAAGATCATATTTGAGCGAAGTTCAAGTTATATTTTATTTATATTTTGTGTATGGAAATTATTATTTTACAATGTTCAAGTAATATTTGAATTTATCAATATTACGATGATAAAAATAAAAATAAAAAATTTTATTTAAAAATACAACTTATTCCACCATTTTCAACGACCGAATTGTCAGCAATTTACTCTGGAGAGAGGCTGGACGGTATCTCCCGTTAGGATCACTGCGAATCGAAGCTTATCGATATACCGGTATATCGGCGGTGAATTAAGAAATTAATGCTGGTTAGGTAGAAAAGTCGCTAAGTCCATAAGGAAAACTAAGTCATTAGCCGGCTCTATCATCGACCCCGTTAGAACTCGAATACGCCCAGATCTTTCCTAGCGGCCGCCAGTGCTTTATTATGCTAAATACCATCGATTCAAGAAATGCGAGAGGCAGACGCACTTGATTAAATTCTCGATATAATTCTCAGGTATTGAATCGGTAACGATACGCGCCGACACGAAGTAGGTTATCATCCACCTATATTTATCCTACGAATGTATATTTATTTATCCACAGATCAGCAACGGCAATCGTTCGCTCGCTCCGCGGATTAAATTGTCCATAATTTTTCAAGCGAGGCGGAAATATCGAGCAGAAATCCCATCGCTAATTAGCGTTGCTCGTACAGTGTTACCGGGTTTCGCAGAAAGTATCGGTAATCCATGCGACTACGTCAAGCGGCGACTGCTTCTTATCTGATAATTGATATTTAAGCTATTACTCTCGGAAGAGTAACAGGGAGATACGTAATGAGCTTAACTGTACTTAGCAATGAGCGTAACTTTGAAATTATATGACAGATAGTAGGAAAAGCCTAGGCGGCTGCTAGTAACTTCCATATGTCCGTGAGAAAATTATTCGTCGTGATTTTTTGAAGCTAAACACGTAGAGCACAACGGAAGATTGCGACAAATTTAACTTTGCACTGGAGTGACAAGGATGAATTATTATTTGATATTTAAGAAAATCAGTGTGCACGATTCTGTTGAACGTAGGAATCGCAAGCACGTTGACATCGAAAATTTATAACCAGTGCCTTCCTTCGAGGAAATCTCACGAAGCGGTGGGAAGCAGGAGGAACCGGTCCCTCGTCTGTTTTTTAAGTCGTTGCCGCCCTCTTTCTTATGACAGGCGGCGTCAAGTGGTGTGTCCCGAAAGCGCAAACGTTTCGATAGCCCAATAAAAGTTTACAAACTCCCGTCCGCGCTCTCCTCGAGCACCATCGATATTCGATGGAATCGACTCGAGGGAGGGAGCTCTCCTCCGAAGAGAAGAGTGCCGGGCATATAAAGAAGCGATAGAGACTTAGAGACCCTCGTTCGCAAAGAAGAGCATACGTGGGACAAATATAAATCGAGACTAGAATTCTAGAAATCGTGAATCGACGGTCGCGGTTTCATTCGCGCAATTGCCAATTATGTTAATGCGCGGCAGCAACGCGTGTCCTATCGCTATGAACAAGGCTGTAATTTACGTTAGCAAGTTTTTCCTCTTTCCAACGACTATAGGGTGTCGCAAGTTCACAGTGCAACTTTTTGGATAGAAACTCATTGACTCGTTTTTCAAATTTTTTTGCCATTTAATATCATTTAATTTATTGTTTATAATTTATTTGACGTTCAATAATCAGCTCTAGATATTTCTACAATGATTAAATTAAAATTTTGTTAAAGTAAAACTCTGAAAATTAGTAGATAGGATTTTATTATTTTTATTCAATTGATTGATGATTATCTTTTTTTAAAAAAAAAAGAGAAATCTACTTCAAATTTGTCAAAGGAATCTGCGACACTTTGTACATGTAATATTTAAAGAAGAAGAATGAAGCGAATATCATGTGATCTTCCCGCCTCGCGAACTCTTTCCTGCTCGCGTGTAATTATTATCATCTGGCGAAACGAGTAGATCGAAGGACTTTGTTCGAATAGACGTAATGACATCTCGACTTTGCGGCCTTCATCATCTTTTTTCTGCCAATTACGTGCATACAATTACATTGAAGACTCTTGGCTTGATTTAATCGCGCTTACGAGAAAAACCGTGATACCAGGTGATTTGCGACTTCCGGGAGTCTCCGTAAACTACCTTTTTTCATCCAATTAAAATATCATTCTCTCAGATTGCATAATTTTTATTCTTTAGATAATGTTGAGAGATTTATTTTGAAATCTATGCGCAATGTTTTTTAATAAATTCTTATTATATTTTCTCGGATCTTTTGTCTCTTTCCTTGCTCTGATTTTCAGTATTGTTCTATTAACATATTTGTATATATGCATAATATTTTCTCGTGTATAAAATATATCTGTACGCAACAGTAAATGAAATCAGTCTCAGTGCGTCTCTTGTTTTCTCTCTCGAGTTCCTTCCCATCGACGACGCGATATAAACGTCGGGACGTCAATACCGGCATTACCGTATCCGCCGATTTGTGCACGCAGTTTCTCCCGTAAAAGGACCAAAAGGGATGAAACGGGGGAAGCATAAAACGAGCCGTCCTCCGCCGGACCGTAGGGCCGACGCGAAACAATGAACTCTGTAATTTTCTCGAGCGACGACGTTTCAAGCGAGACCCTTTTCACGCGCCACCATAGCCCTGGGCTTCCAGTTTTCTGCCCAGATGAGGGCTTCCACGTCGATCACGACGGGAATTGAGCGATCAAATCGCGATCCTGTGCAACGATCGATTAGACGAAACATATCCGAGGGATCATGAACGGAGAGAGATATTCCATGAGATTATTCTTTCGTTGACTATGCTTTGTGCCATGTTATTTATTCAAAAATACGTTTATTAAATGATAATGAGAGAATAATAACGATTAAATATTTAATGTGTTCTTATAATGATCAAAAATTAAATTTTTGTTTTTTCCAAGAATAATATAAATATGATACACTATTCATTGCTATGAAAATATGTAGCATAATATGTACATTCTCAATATACTGGTCAAAGTTGCCTCTCTAAAAAAAGAAAAAAAATTTTTATTTCCTACAGACTAGAGTATATTTCAAATATTATCCTTTCGCTAATCGATATGTCGATCGGCGAACGAACACCCGTATAGAACGTCCTATAAAAGCTCCCGGCGTCGTATAATGAATTGCATTCGTCCGCGATGTGTGCCGTTGCTATTACGTCAATAAATCTATTCGAAAAATCCACCTCTTTTTTTATTCGTTAAAATCGTTTACGAATCGCGTTCGCGTCGATCGTTCGCCCGTTATTGAATCCTCCCTTTCGTCGACCTTTGTATAATTGATTCTTTTCAGAGCCGCGTTCGAGAATGCGTGAATGAATCTAGCTGGTTATGCACAAATAACCATATACTCAAATTGCACGAGAAAGACGTTTTATTACGTAATATCAGAGAATTTTATCTCGACATCTCTCTTTTTTTCTGAAATTTCTCCGATGAAAGCTGATAAGAAAAGCTTCTAAATGCAAAACATCTACGATAAATAGAAAAAGACTAATGCATGCATTAATTCATATTAATTCGATTGATACCGAATTCTGACAGTGATTCTTGCTATTTAATCCGCTAGCACTCTAAGCGACACGCTCTTATTATATAATGTACGCTTCTGTTAAATTAATTTTACGGGACCCTAACCGTCGTCACTAAATCGCGCTTGCCCAATTATTTAATAAATTTATGAAGATGCGTGTTCCCGAAAAACAAGCCCCCTTTCACCGATGCCGATCCCGACGAGAACCGCGCTTCCTCTGCTCGCGCGCGAATCGAGTTTCCGCAAATTCATGTCGCGCGCTCTGCAATTACAGTCTATATCATAAGCATGAATATTTACCATGAATATTTACCATGCATATTGTGCGCAGCAAATTAATTGCATCCGCCCGCTGCGCGTTATCTCGTCGGCGGATCGATCCTAATTTATAAAAACTGTTTCCCGCGACGACCCGCGTTTCCCGTTTGACGCTTCTCGTTCTTCTTCGCCTCGTCCTGCCTCTCCCATCGTCGGATATTTCCGCGAATCGATCCGCACGGCCTCGGAGCGATTCCGGTCGCGGCGACGATCAATCGCGCGTTGGTTAATCAGCGGTTAACGACGTCGCGTTATCGCTTTTAAGTACACGTTTGTCGCGGCGGCGCGGCATTTTATGTAAATGCCGTGTAATCGGGGACACGAACCGGCAATAACTTCATTATCCTATGGACTAATTATGGGAAGTTAGCGCGAGCCTAATTGCGCCCCGACTCCCGATCGAGATTTAATCGAGGCGTATCGAAATGCCGCTTGCGTGGCGAAGATAAAAGAAATTAAGAGCGGAACATTTCGAAAGGGAAGGAAAGGAAAGGGGTCCGGCATTTTCGACATGACATTATTACGAAGTCTGCGAGCGGCGATTGAAGGTTTAGTTTCGAGGGATTTAAAGGGTGTTTGGTAAAATTAGCAGGCACCTTGCACCTTTTCTCGTGAAACACCGTAGATCGTCCCGATAACGTTGAGGATTCACGATGGATGTATCGGGATTAATTTATCGCCTCTCGTCGATCGCGAATTAAAACACCAGCTGACAGCGCATCGTGCGGTCATTTGAATTAATTTGGTTGCATGTCAGGGGTACACATTTCTCTTACGACAAACCACCACACTCTAAAGATCATCTTAATACATCTTAATATTAAACTGTTGCATGCGTCACAAGAGCTTTTTGCTCCGCTTCGAAAACAGATTTTATCACGATATCGAACATGCTACAAATGATTACATGGTTTCGTAATACATTATAAATAATATTGCAAAAATTAAATTAAAAAGCGACATTCGTTCTCTCTCCTTCGTGAAAATTTATTTAGACATTACTGTTAAAAAGATATAATAACTTATATAAAATTAATCTAAGGAATATCTAGAAGAAATGATCAAGAATAAATTCAATTAAACAGATTGAAAAATAGCGCACAAATCGATCGAGAGATGACATTTTCAAATGTATGATGAAGCATAAAAGGCTACTTTTGATCCATACAATGTTCTTTATTCTCGAAAGTATCGATACATTGCGTCCCGACATAGTAATGAAACAACCTGAGGAAGGGAAAAGTGCATAGCGGTATATGCACGGCTGTGCGCATCTCGGATACACGAACGCGAGTCGTGTTGCACCAACGCGAAGTCACGACCTACTAATGAATGATTATGCTACAATTTGCCCCGGGACGGCAGCTATCGCAATTTATTAAATTACAGTGATCCGTGCACCGGCCGGGATCCGGTAGTCGCGCGCGCGCGTCGCGTTTCGCGAGGATCATTTCCACCCGTCGATTTTCGATTTCGATTACACGAGACCGCGAGATCGTGCGCGGCCCGGCAGGATGCGTGGCGCGAGCGGTATAATAATGGCATTTGCGACGAATACCAACTGAGACTCTTTGCAATTTGCGATTATCCCGCCCGTTCGAGATAACAAATCCACTCGTTCGTTTATCGAGAGATCCGCAGGAATTTTCTTTGTCCCATCTTCACGAGAACGATTATAAAAATATTTTATTATTCAATTTTTATTATTAAACAATTAATCCCGTTCACATCGTTATCGCGCTGTCTTAATGCGATATTAATTTTTTTCCTCCGATGATGAACCTTCATTAGAATGTCTATTTTGAGCTACAAGTATCTTTTGAAATATCCTCGATGATGTTGAGAGAGTTATCGTAATTTTTCAATAATGATATGCTTGAGCATTATTGAATTAACACGAATTCAATAACAGTCCAGTAACCACTAATTTTGTGTACAAATGTTAAGTATAATGAGGAACCTATAAAGATTAATATTGAGAGAAGACAGATATTAATAGAAGTCTCCAGCGTCATTAGTAAAACCGATTCTTCTCGAGCGACTAATTATATCGTGAACTGCTAAGTGCTCAACATCTGGATAATAATATACATTTATTTTATTGATCTCGAACGCGGGATTGCCTAGTAGGCCTCAAAGTAGCGTGCAAATGTAAGTTAAAACCCAGAATCCTTATTTACATAATTTATCGCTTGAACATTTGAAATTATTTTTCTCGCAAAAAATTCTTTGCCTCATTATATATTACTGCATAATATGAAAAAATGTAAATTCTGCAATGTTGCAAAATCTACTCGAAGACATCATAAATATTTAAAAAAAATTGTTTCACATATCGTCGTCTATAGGAACACTTACGTATGTTTGCAATTCCTTTTTTTAGGATCAATCAAGTACAAAAAGATATGTTTTTACATGTGTTAAAATGCAATTTAACATATCTGTCAATAATCGTTCAAAAGAATCAAATATTATCTCAAGATTAACGCAAGATTTTGCACGGATTATTATTAATTCAGAGAAATCGATATTATTAATATAATAGTCGATCAAAAAGGACGGAGTAACTACCAAAGAGCAAGCGGGGAGAGAGAAAAAAGAACAGAATCATCGTCTGACGAGTTTTCTGGCAAGAAAGGAAGACAAAGAGTGAGAGAAGAAAGAGGACGGAACAGGATAATGAGACGGGAAAGGAGAAAGAATAGATGAGAGGCAGCGCGGGCGAATCGCATTATCGGGGGGTATTTACGGGAATTCGCGACGGAATCGTTGCGTGTCCGGTGCCGACGCAGTCATAAACAACGGAGCCATTAATTTAGCCGCGAAGGATGCCCAATATCCTTCGGGAAGCCTCGACGGCGATGCACCGATAGGCAGCTAACGCGCGGATAAAATAAGCTTAGAGGCGTGAAATTGGCAGTAATTTTACAAGCCATAACGATCTACTAAATCTGTAAAATAATTAAGGGCGCAGATGTTTCTCCAGGACTACCATCGCATCCCTCCCGTTCTCCCTAAACTCATCGACCTCTTCTAACCCGCTGCTACCACTACAGATCTTCTTTCTTGTTAAGATTCTTTCAGAAACTCCGTTTATCACATTTCGTAAAGATGTAAATAATGAAATGACAGTTCTATAAAAATAGCGAGCAATGAATATATCTTTTTATTGCCAAAAAAGAAGCAAAAAAAAAAGATAAACCGTAATCAGTAAAAAATGCGTAATTTTTTCGCGTAAAAACCTGTGCGAATTCAGTGGAATGAAAATTGCAAGCGCGGAATTAAACCTCCGATAAAATATGAACACGTAACGCGCGACCTATTTAATTCGATAAAAATTTCTTACGCTTACCGTGGCAATTTATGCGTATTACATTTTAAACGGTGCGCGCGCACTCGCGTTTTAAATTTCGAGGCGAAAGCGCGGGATGTAAGTATAAGGAGCGCCGTGCTCTCAGCTGAAACGAGCAACCATACATTAATTCCGGCTTTATTAAATTTATTGCGACGTCGTAATTCGAGGGGGCCCCGACGCCCCTGTCCCCGAGAGGCGGCCCGCCCGTCTCTTATCAGCGCGCGAGGAGCGCTCCCCTTTTTGCGAAATCTTTACATCAGGCCTTGGGTTACTGTCCATGATGAGACGGTATGTACACTGTTCGGCATACGTGACACCATTAATGATACGGCCGAAAGCGCGAAGTTACGCTCGATCGGCGTGAGCTGGAAGCCGCCAGAGAGACCACCTCGAGTGCCGGAAAGATCGGTGTTCCCAATATATTACCATACGTTCCCATTATCTCGCGTACGTCGTTTGAGACGTAAAATTTATGTGCAATTAAATTTTTATCAGAAATAAAATTTTTATGAGCAATAATTGAAAAGTTAATTATTTCGAAATAAATTAGAAAAGAAAAATACCGGGCAAAAATAAAATAAAAATGTATTTATTTTTACAGAAGCCAGATTTAAACCGCGCAAAAAATGAAATTATTCAATGACAGTCTTCCAGGCGTTGACACGAAGGAGGAGAATGGATGCAGAAGAAGGATAAATACGGACAGTCGCTAACGATCACCGAGCGATTCTACGTTCGCGTGCGTAAAAACGCGAAAAGCCGTTCCACTTTGCGATTAAACTCGGTCTCTCCCGCTCACGCAGGTGAGAGCCTCTTGGCTCGATGTATCTAGCTCGGACTGACGTACACACGCGCGGTATACAAGTGTGATCCGTTTATTGCCTTCCCGGCATCGGTTCCATTTCGCCGAGACTTCGACATCGTTAAACCCGTCCACTCGGGAAATAAAGATCTTTTATGCACGGAAATGCTGCGCGCGCATTCTCCGCAGATTAATTTTGCCATTTCGAGCTGAAACGTCGCTCGTAAAGAAATAGCGCGCGCACTTTCGAGGATTTAAAAGCATTATATGTCAAGTGCGATGTGGCTGATGATAACGAAAATAATACTCTCGCGTATTATTTGCCTAATAATAACGTAATAATCTAGTTTAAAGCCTATAATAATATAAAGTAGTTACATATCGTAATATTTTTGACAAGAAAAAAGGAGAAAAATAGCGTAGCACATGGAGGGAAAGAAGGAGCGAGATATAGAAAATCCGGAGCGCCACGGCGCCGTGCAACGCATCGCGTATCGCTTCTCGGAAATAATTAACCGTCCGCGATAAAATGTCTTAGGTTAATGAAACATCCTTTTGTGCACGCTATGAAGGGACGCCTTCATAAGCGGGCGGCGACATCCAACGCAGCACGGCAAATGACTTATTAGCAAAGTGACTTCGGAGCCGAGCCGAGCCGAGCCGCAACGCTCTCCGGCCGCGAAAGAGGACGAACAAAAATCGGTTATTAACCGTCGGGTTGTCCGTCTGCGGACGACGACGCGATGACGACTACCGACGCGTCCGTTCTCTTACCGATTCGTGCCTGGCATCTGGTAGCTTGTATACACGAGGAGAACATACACTATATGTCCAGGGACGGCGAGCCGCTCGTGCACGCTCGATTAGAAATGAAGTCGAAAGCGCGAGTACTTATTAATAGGATTTAGATATTAGCGGAATATGCGACGAAGGATTCCTGATCCATGAGACCAGATCCATGCTTCAAGATTGATTTGAAAAAAATGAAAAATATCTAAATATGTTTTAAAAATATTTCAATGCGATAAATTAACGTAACCGTGATTCGATGGGAAGATTTCTCTTTTCGCGTGTGTCTAATTTTTTCATAATATATTTTAAATTATGCCTCGAAAATTTATGGTGAAGAAACACACGAGGAAAATTTGCAATTCTCGTTTTGATCTATAATTAATAAATATTTAAAAAAATAGTCTTTAAAGTCTTTTATGATATTAAACTTATCCTGTCTTGAATCAACGTTATTTTTTACAATAAAAAATCATAATCGAAAACTCGCGGCGAACTTGTCGAAGAAAGGAGAACCGGCCCTGTGATCGAAGCCGGTCAGTACCGGTCCGGAACCTATTCAGGTCGTGGATGGCGGTTTACGGTAAGGTCCACGGGAAGATTGCTTATTAGGGAAGGCGCGGAGAGCTACGGAATAGAAAGGCCAGTGACAATTTGATAGATTGAGCTTTTTGTCGTCACGGCTCCGTCGTCGTTAGGGCCGGCACCGATGAAATTATTGCGTTTTTTGTCCGTCACCGGTCGAATGCCTAATAATGAGACGCATGCCATCTTATTTTGCGACCGATGGAACGCGCTGTGTTGTGTTCTCATTCGTCTCCCGAAGGCTCAATATAAAAATGTTCTTAAGTGTTCCCTCTCTCCCTCTTGTAATTTCTAAAAAATATTTTCTTATTAGAAAAAGGAATTCTACATAATTAAATCAAAAGCATCATTTTTTATGAAAATACTTGTGGTTTCAAACAAATGAATTATTTTTCTAAAAAGATGAAATATTATATAAAAGTTATTCTTTCCGAATGTGTATTTAATTTTTATGACTTTTAAAATCTATGTTCAATTCGTACTCTTACACAATTTATAAAACAAATTGAGTTTTTTCCCGTAAAATATATAAAAAATAAAATGGAAAAAAGAAAGAAAAAAATACCGAAAGAAAATCGATTTATTGCTTTGCAGTGCAGAATCGAAAGAAGATGCGGATGTTTTCTCGTTTAACGATAGGTATTGTACGACATTCAATAAGCATCTCGTAAAACGCGCTCAACAAATCTTATGGGCATTTTATTGCCACGTAAATTAAGGCATACTGGAAAGAAGCTTCATAACATGCGGGAGCTTTGAACATCAAATCTGCATGTCTCTGAATTCCAATATACAATTTGAAACATACGTACATGATAAATTCGTAGGGTGCCATTATGCAAAATGTGCGTGTTAATGCGGATAAAAATGCACAGATTAAATGCATACTATAATGCCTTCTTTTAATGGCATTCTTATTAACAAACAATTCATCAGTATTATCACTTTTTTATTATGAATTAAATATTTATAAAGTAAAGTACTATATTTATAGAAATGATTGCTTTTAAAATATTCGTGATATTCATAGCAGCAATATCTTAATTTTGAACTTTAATAATATTCAGTTTTTCATCATTCATGTATAATAAAAAATGGGAGTTTTAATTCCTCGTTTTAAAGCCGAAATACAAATGTGAAAACGGGCATTGATTTTCCACATAAAAAATATGTGCAATCCTTAATTTTCTCACATACACATGCCTATTGTAGCTATCTATAGCTATTTCCTGAGAAAAAAAATGATGAAACATGAAAAATCTGGAATTGCCAGAGATTTTTTTTATACTTGGAAAAATCAGAAAATTTGTATGGACTTTTATTAAGATTCACAAGATTTTTTAAAACTCCTCTTTAGTTTTGCTCTTATACTGTAAACACAGTTGACAAATCAAATTATGTGTTTAAAATATGTTATGAATATATATCTATATTTTTTTTTATTTATATTAAATATTTTAACAAAATATTGAATATAAAGTGCGCATTCTTTATTATAGTTTTACGCAAATAAAAAATTGCTTATGAAAATTATTCAGTCTTCTTAATTCACGTACAAGTCTAACACTTGAAATTTAAGGACTATATTTTCCTTTTTTGTGCCAAAAAATTTTTAATACATTTTCTTTATCTTAAAATAAATAAAAAAGGAAAAATCAGAGAAAATCAGGGAATTTCGAGGGAATCTTTTTTACAAGATTTGAATATGCAAACATCTTCTAAAAGAGTCTCTAATTTCGAGTACACTCATCGTATTCAAGTGACGAAACGTTTAGGAGAACAGAATCAAAGACACCTAGCGATAAAATGAAATCCATCCTAGAACGGTCCGAAGCGGATCCAAGCGGTTCCAAGGCACTAGTTTACGTCGCACGGCAGAGGAAAAAAAACCGTGTGAGGTAATCGATGCGTGCTATGTATACCGACACGTGCGTGTGCAGCCACCGCGCTCAATTGACGCTCGCGCTAATTTTAGAGCGCACCGCGGCGCCGCGCGCGAGCGAGATTAATCCCGTAGACGCGGTGAATTAAGGCCGATCCGTATCTTAAGGGCAGACACCGAGTTCGGTATGAAGGGCACGACGAGACTGCGCGCGCGCGGGAAAGCCAACGATCTAATTAAGCGGCTGTGCAATTAGATTTTGCCCCGCGGATGTCCCAGTTTAACACATCGCTATCGTACGTACTATGCGATACGACGAGCAGCGAGGAAGAAGTTGCGAAACCTACATTGTACTTCGTACTTTGAAATTTTCCCATCAATCGTGACTGGGTATCGTTAATTGCTAATTTCGAACAGGTTCTTCTGTTATCAATCAACCGTCGTCCGATTTGACATTCTCATTATTTAGTACCGACTATGTTATTTAGTTTTGATTAAATTTTCATTTGCCGAATAACTGATGTTTGGAGAAGAGAATGAAATATACCAAGCTGATCCCAGCTTTGATTCGGAAATTTTTATTTTTCTCTTTTATTTAACGTCGTATTTTCGTTTCTTTATTTTTATCCATTATTAAGAAAATCCACTATTAAGAAAATGTTCGTATTAATCGCGGAAACATCAATCGCGAACCGGTTTCGTATGATCGGTATTTAATTAGCACATTCTCGTTATTTATTTACTAGCTAACCGGTTGTCTCCAATCAGGTTGTAACTAATCATCGGGAAAGAATCTATGTATGATAATTCTGGATTTAACTTTAAGAGTTTCGTTTATCTCGACTACTAATTACTCAATTAAATAAAATGCATTAATGGTAATTAGAAGTATCGAACTGGTTTCTCAATACATGGTAAATAATTAAATCGACATTCTCATTAATTCCATTTATCAGCTACAGTTTTTAGTTTTGCATATGTTATGTAATTATTTCCAATAAAATAATTTGCACGATATATGTTTTTACACTCAACCATCTTTAAAATTTTTTATTGGCCAATTAAACAATTAAAAATATTTCAATATGAAATCCTCTCAGACCTATAAAAATTATAGCATATTCAGACATATGTTGACTACGAAAATCCTGAAATATATGAAAGAAGTAGTGAGTGGTAGCTCTATTCTTGCGATTTAACTGCATCGATATCTCCCTAAAAATATCATGGTCGGAACTGAGCTCGTAACCAGGCCGCGCAATAAAAATTCGTTAGATCTCTCATATAAGATACATTTTTATGCCACTTTCGGGCATGCGTGCGTAGATATAAAATGTTTCCGCGGAGCGCGTAATATCTTATATCGGTTGCACTTAGATGCTCGATTTAACTGAAGTGCAAGCACGCATAATAAAGAGTAACTCGCTCTCTCTTTCCGCATCCAAGCGAATATTATATAAATCACGCTGATAAAGGCGGGAAAAGTAAACACGCTCTCGTAATAACGCGATAATTAGATTTATTTGGAGAAGTCGAGACGTCCTTGCATAAAGTGGAATAATGGAAAATAGAAAATAGAGTCGGGGCAACAACAGAGAATCGCGATACTACGTGAAATACTGCGCCATTTCTATCGAGATCGGAACTGATTCTTCCTCTACCGTGGATAGTTATATTACCCAAATCGAACGCGGGGTGGTCGAGAGTTAAGGTTCGCCGCGTGCCTCGAATTTCAACGAGCAGCCCCCGCGAGTATCTCTCTCTCTCTCGATCCTCCGAAATAAAATCACTGCGCGTTACCGCCGTTAACGATCCAGATAGAATATCGAGGATCGCGTAACCACGCGCCGGTTATGTACCTCGGCACGGTCGCAATTTGTAGTAACTGTTTCTCTCGGAGCGGAATAATTTTTTTTTCCTTTCGCAGATGCACATTTATTAGCGCGACCGTGCGCGTCGATGTGGACGCGCGGAAAATATATAGCAACGTCCGCAAATAATACCATATGCCGCGTCTTATAATTCTGCGCGGACGAACGATTACAATGAGAATGAACGGGACGGATAATTCATGAGAGAAATAAAAATAGACGATCCTAGAGATCATATATACAGTTTCCGCGCGTTGCTCGTAAAGCTACGAACCAAGAGAAATAAACTTTCAAATGACATCGTTCATCCTTCTTGGTGCGCATTTGGAGCAAGTATCCACGTGTCAGTTTCATAATCTATGAATTTTTGAAAATAACGCCAATAAAAATTTATAAAAAATATTAATATAATACCAAGATATATTATTGATTTTTATATAGGTTAAAGTTTGAACTTCCTATATAATATAGATGCTTTTATTATTAAATAAATATTAAATAAATAAAATATTAAATAAAAAATATATTATTAAATATGTTATTAAATATAATGTTTTATATAGGAATATGTGTGGTTGTTTTATCATCTAATTTATAAATATACATATTTTAGCATTTTTTTAAAAATTAATAATCTTGACCAAATAATTTTGACAATCTTACTATTTCGATAACTAATTAAAGACTAGTTTGGCACCTCGTGCACCGCTCTAGGCAGCTGCATTTCTAAACAGTTATCTCGCTTTCGATCGCACGTTCGAATGAGAGCTAAATAATCCCGGACGAAATTACTTCTGATATGTACGTCCGAAGCCATCGGTCGCTTATACACGCCGTGGGCCGATACAAATTGCCTCCTCCGCCCACTCGGGTACCGTCCTTAATCGCGGCAACCAGATCAATCATTCGGCGCGATCTCGCGCGATAATTAATATCCAGGCGTCGCGATTTACGCGACGTAACAATCGCGGCTGCGACGGAGGGGGAGGTCGAAGACGGACCCCCTGGCGCAGCGAGGGCATCACATCCGCGAGATCCGGTCGCGTGGCTCTATTAAAAGCATCGCGTTTAAGTGACGCCGGTAACGGAGAGCGAGGCGGCGAGCATCGTCGGCGCTAACGAGCGCGCTCTAACAAGGTACTCGCCGCCCACGCGGTTTTCAGGCTTTCAGGCCTCGTCGCCCGACTCCCACGGTGCAGCATCGACGTGGCGCCACGCCACGCTCTTTTTTACGAAGCACGATTGTTGTGACAAAACTGTAAATTGAATATCGATCGCGTGTGCCCGTAACTTACATGTTCGGTACGTTTCTGTGCCATGTCACCGGTCGTTAAGCCTGCGCGTCTAGAAAATGAGTTCCCGTGACTAGGTAATGCGGGACGATTTGGTGTCAATCGTGCAAGATAGTGATACGAGACAATAAAGGGGAAGTTTTGACATAAAGAAATTTGGGGCATTTTGGGGAAATCGAAAATTTGTGCTGCTGCATCTCTCTTTCTCTCTCTCTCTCTCACACTCATATCTTACCTTAATTAATTTTGTTTTCAAAGATCACCTGCATATAATCACTAAACTCACACGTTCACATAAAAAAAAAGAAAACGAAAAATAGCGTGTACGCTATTCTTCCTATGATTTCGACAATTTTTTTATGACACCAAGACTCCACTTGATTACGCAAAAAACGGATTTGAAAAATGGCACGCCAAAAGATACGAGGAGAATTATTGTTGACTTGGTAGGGCTTCGACGACGAAGGAGACAAAATCGCGGCGTATAAGTAGAGAAGCTGATTGTTTTCGTGCTAGGCGCGTATTTCAGGCCGCTGTCACCTGCAGACACGCTATCGCGACGAAATACTAGGTTCGCGGAGCAAATTATGCTCCGCACTGGCGACGGAACAGGATAGGATCGATATACGAATGACGATTGACCTCGATCGAAGGCTATAAAACTCACCGCCACCGTTCGCGCGCGTGATACAAACATACCCATAATTTTAAACGAAATTGCTGCTCATTACGCGTTATTACCAGTCCCGGGGAACAGTCATACTTTTCAATTAACCGACATCGTTTTTTGTCGCGCGGCAAAACTTCGACCTACATAACTGTTCGTCATCCCGCGTTCGCGAGATGCGCAAAACATCGAATTGATCGCTCATTTTTAATAACGCGCACACTGAGTGACGACGAGCGCGCAAAAGTATCGTTACACGCGCGTCAAATGATTTTACGTATAGCTCGCGGTTTGTAACAGCATAAAGTTGCGGTCAAATAAGTTAACAACAATCATAGTCGAGAATAATCGACGCCATTAACGATATTATGCATTAATTAAAATCGCCAACGAACAAATGAGTATCATTTACCGTGCGTATTATCAGCATTTAATTATTATTAAATGATTTAATAATCGATTGTATTTTAAATACTGTTACTAATTTGCAGCGAAATCAGTCTATCGAAATGTTGCAATATATATTCGCTTTCTTACACATGCAATTAAAAAAAAATTTTCCATTCTTTCATCCATTCTTTCTTCTACATAATATTATACGTATGTATCTCTTCTATCGAAATATCTTTTTTTATGATCGTTATTACGTCGTTTCATTATTAATTCTTAATATCTATTCGTCATTACTATTTTTTTATTTTTGAGATTAATTCAATACTATACTTTTTAAAAAATTTTTTTTCTATAAATACGCAGCAATATTTTTGATTCAGTAAAAATATCAATATATATATATAGTTTTGACTTGGTCACTTGTAAGATCTATATATTAGCAAGACCACAACCACACAATTATTACGGTCTAGTTGGCAGGATCAAATCACAAATGATCAAACGTGTCACTCACTGTGCATATCGTTGGCGTCTGTCCATGGACTTTGTTGCTATTGGAAGGAAGCTCCGGCCCTTTCGGAACGTCCAGATGTGTCCGAGATAGTAGAGACGACGAAGTAGAAACGTTACTCGAATTTGGAACGTGAGTCGTCGGTAGTGGCGTGCCAAGCGGAAGATCCGGACGGAAAAACCACGTAGGCCACTGTAAAAAAAGAGGAAGCCATTTTTATATTTAAACTATTTGGTTTTCTTGCATATTCATTATTTATTTGTGATGACGTAAATATGCATTTTCTATAAACGTCTTCATTTTGTGATTATAAATATTTTTCTTCTCTTTTTTTCTAAATTTAAAATATATTTTCCATTAACAAGAAATGTGTATGAGACATTAATTTTTATAAATCTCAATTTTATAACAAAATATTTTTATTACTTAAGAGAATTAATAATAATCATTACTAATTAATTTATTAATTAATTTAATTATATATATGTATTTTTATCGCGTCAAAGTAAAGCTTTTCTAACAGATTACAATATAAATTTTTTTCCGCATAATATATTTAAGAATTAATTTATGGCAATTTTCTTTGTTGATATACAATTAAATATGAGTTTACTTAAATATGTAATCTGATGGACTATACCAAGGCATTAACTTTTATTTGCCTGATGACGATCTATAATTAGATAATAAACTAAATTATACGTTAGATGTAGACAGAGAAATTTATTTGCGAAGAATGAGAAAGATATTTTTAACGATTTACGACTCGGAAACAGTTATTGCAAAGAAATGAAATTATAAAAAAGATTTCTTTATATTCAAATTATCCACAAAAAAGACAATTCGAGTAACTCCTTAAAAATTTAATTCTACGACACAGGAAAAATGTTATCCTATTCTGCTTGTGAATAACCGCTCGTCATAAATATCTAAACCGAGATCTCGAGCACAATAGAGAGGTTAATAAGCGAGCTCATCCGTTTCATCGTTTATTACTTCGCGATGCAACCTAAGGGCCCTACCGTCCTTTCGGCGGATAAACGTCCCGCTCTAAGCGGAGCATTTGAGTGTCGCCGCGACTGAATATGAGCAGCTTCCTAAGATAGATGACATAAGTCTCTGACCCTATAAGAAGCGCACTCGCCGAGCGCGAGGTCGTCGCGCGTGTGGTCCGTTGAAAGTGTTCTTGCGGAGGAGCCGGCTCCGCTGGGAAAGAGAGAAAAGGAGGCTCTCTCGCGCCGCTACTCGCGGCGCGTCCCGTTCACCGCGATACATAAGGACTTTTTGATCGCCCTCGTCGGGGCCGCGACACGAATTCCACGCGATTAATCGCGGCCGCGTGCGCGATTCGTTCCGCCTGTGTACGTCCTGTAAAAACAGCCTCGCTACCAGACTTATCACTCGTCGTAACGCCGTTCTGTCGCCAATTTTTGCGAACGTTCTTTTCTCTCATCTTCACCTTGCCGCGCTGCACCTCGAAGATAAACGAGTAATCTCCGTTAAAACATAAAGGATATTAATAATCTTGCGGTCAAAATTCAATTGTTCATCAATCGTGATTATGTATGTAACGTATTCCTCGTTGGATCTCTGTGTATACCGTAGAAAATCTTACATCACGCCCGTGTGTTTTAGTTATTTTCGTGCCAGAAGGTTTGGCATCAGCACCATCAGCCGCTATTGGTCACGACGCAGTGTGGAAAGTTGGTAACAGGCGGGGTGGGACACGGGAGGTAGAAGGAAATGATTTCAGGGTGGTCTGGCGAATGTCTCTTGTCGTTGGCTCGCGGGAGTTAACGCCAAAACCGAAATAACAAACTCCTAAAGTCCGTGAGTTAACGCGCTACTTCGCGCCCAACTTTTCACGCACGTGATATTTTCTGTTTATCGCAACGGTAGCCCGCAACCATGGAAATAATTCGACATCGATCAACTCGATATCAGCGTGGATTTTATCTTAAATTCTCTCAAATCCAAGTATCGATCCTCAAATTTCTAAAATAACTTATGACGTGTTTGGCAAAACACTAAATTACGGTCTGTCTTCTCCTGCATGTCTTTCCGCCATTATTGTTAACACATATTTTTCAAAAAATTAAAATACTAATTTAATTTAATATTAAAATATATTAAAAATAATAATTAAAATATTAATTAAATATTAAAATATTAATTTTAAAAAACGTTTCGATTAAAATTAAGCGAGACAAACTTTTTTAAGATTCAATTGTCAAAATATCTAATATGCACAATTATTTTAATAACTATGAAAAGTAATTACACATTTTTTGTTTATTTATCGAGAATTTTTGAAAAGAAAAACCCAACTGTAAATATATCGTAAAAGCTGTGGTTAAAAGTATTCAATGACTCTGGAAACATAAGTATTAGAGAGTCGAGATGTATTTTATCTCGCCGGCGTATACGATGCGAAGTATTATCACCATTTTTTTCGCGCTAGCATGAGAGTAGCAATGGTATTCACGCGAGCAAGCCGCGTGTAATATCGGGCGGACTATTTTTATACGAGGCATGGGGATGTGCTCTCGAAAAACGCGGCGCGGTATTCTCCAAATTCCACGCTGGCGAATCATCGTTCGGACTGGCCATGCGCTATAATATCCGCCCGAATATTCCATTTTTAGACGAGAATATCAGAAAAAAATTTCGTCATCGCGGAAGAAGCTATTCTACATTAATGCGATTAAATTAGATATTTTCGAGAAAATATAATGCGTCCAATTTTCTGTCGATCATTCTATAAATTTATAAATTTTATATAATTTTTAAATAGAGAGAGCTGTAGAAGATCCTACAGAAATGAATATTTTTATTTGAAAATATCACGTAAGTTTATGTTTCCCATATAGGATACTTATTACTACAAGTATTACGACATTATTTTATGTGTGAAAAGTTGAAGCTATCTATGAGACACATGATAAGTGCAATTGATCAATCTGCTTAATCGCGCGAGACTGAAGACGGTGTGTACTTTTTATACGGTGAACGAAAAAGTTCCCACAATCACGAAATGTCACACGTTCGATTCGTGACATGGAACATGACTCTCTCTTTCTCTCTCTAATCATCAGGAATTTCTTGCAACTGGAAGAAGCAAGAAGCGAGAAACCGGGACTCCTTCAATCGGCTGTTGAAAAAAATGTCTTGTTACACCGTACAAAAAATTACATTAATTTGAGCTTACGTCATATAGTTTCACTATACACACGTGTTTCGAAAAAAAGATGCCAAAGCAGATTGAGTAACTATTGTAATAGTTACGACTGACAATCACGTGTAATATGATGCAATGTTTGCGGATGAATTTGTGACTCGAAACGCCGCAAACTTGTTTCTAATTTCTAATTCAGTTCATTCCGCAATATAATAAACGGCAGTGACGCGAAACTTTTTGCGGTCGTCGCGCGAAATGATTTCCGAATGTCTTTGTCGTGTATCTCGCGCTCAAATGAAATAAACATCGTACACCTGTGCGTTTTCTCTCGCAGTCTAGATCACGAAATACCACGAATAGTAAACTCCACGACAAAAAATACATCAACTAAGTAATGTATTTTTCGAGAGTATTTTTCGGTTATGCTGTCACGCAAAGATTAATATTCATTTAATCTTGATATCTGAATTTTCTCTACAAAAAAAAATACTTCCACTAGAAATATGTAGATTAATCATTTGTTAAGAAAATGAAATATCTACTAAAAATTAATTAATCATTAAATTAGAATATTTATTTAATGATATAAAAATTCACGAAATAATAAATTTCACGACAAAAACATATTAATCATCGTAATCATGTTTTGAAAATGTCTCGGTTACATTGTTACGTAAAGTTAATATTCAATTTTATCCTTAACGTTCGAATCTTTCCCACAAAAACAAATGCCTCCACCGGAGGCAAATCAATTATTTGTTGAAAAAATGGATCTATATCTATCAAAAATAAATGAATCATTGTAGAGAATCTTTATTAACGATAAAAATTCGCGAATGTAACTTTAAGCGTATCGAGAGGCCTTGCGCGGCAATTTATCAGAATTTCACGCGAGCCGCGCGCCGCGAGAGGATCGCTTTGCGATTTTCCACGGTTACTCGGGAAGTGACATTATTCGCGCTGTGCGTCGAGCGGCCGGGGCCGCGAAGATGAACGGCTCGAAATTTCCAGACCCCGAAGGCCGCTACTCGCGTAATGACGAAGTGAGGTCGGTCCAGCGAGGTAAACACGAGTCGAACCGCTTCATTAACGAGCGGCCCGGAAGAAAGCTCGTCGACCGACTGCGTGTATTTATACGTTTAACGCGCGCGTGTAATATATACAAGCATATTGCGCATATATTACGTTACGAGTGGCGTAATATACGAACGCAATCTCTCCGTGGACAATGACGACGACGATGGTCGTGCGGATAATGACCGCCATCGTTAAAACGTCGTACTGCAAAAATGACGAATTTATACCTTCCTGAAATTCTCGTACCCGCCGACATTGGCCTCTCGAGGACATGACGCTGATTCGTGTCTAAATTATAGAGAATTAACGATCCCCGAAGTAGCGGAGCTTATTTAAAGCGTTTATTTTTAATAGAATTTCGATGATGTTTCTCGGAAAATTACGAAATATGCTCCACAGAGGCGATTTAAAGATAGATATCTCAAGTATTTCAAGTATTTTATAGACAATTTTAAGGAAAATCAGCAACTCTCGCACAAAGCGCACATATCCTCCTTTCTTTTACCTCACGGAGTATAGTCAATCTCATGTTTCCGGGATGCGCAACGTGACATATCGTGCGGTTCGAAGGAAATCTCAACGTCATACTCGATACTTTGAAGTAGAGTTGCACAAGACTCAAGACAAAACAATATTCGTAAAAATATTGTGTTGGTATTGAACAATTTTGTTTTGGTTTTGAGTGAATCTTTGTAAAATTTTGTTTTGAATTTATTAACAATTTTTATTTAATATTGAACAATTATTTAACGTAATCTTTATAATTTAAGATAATTATTTTTTTATGTTGCTCATTTACTTCCCAAACACGATATATATGGTATATATGCACAGTTTTATGTAGCTAAATAATTGAAATTTTATTGTTTATTACAATAATTGCTTTTAAATTTAATATACATCTCTAATAGTTTCTAAATTTAATATAAATATTTTTATTTATTAAATAAAAAATATATCATTAAATATGTTATTAAATAAAATTGTTGAATTCGTATATATAGTGTATGATTTTTTCTCATCTAATTAACAAATATATATATTTTAGCTTTTTTAAAATCAGTCATCATGTAAGCCAAATTATTTTGACACTCTTGATAATTAATTAAAAATCTTGCTTCTATTTTGAATTTCGAGATAAGACAATATCAAGACTGATATCTCGTGCAACTTTGAAGCGATTCATGCCGGGGATAAGTGAAAATTATGGTAGTCCCCTCGAGGGGGTGTTATCCGGCGTATACGACTTGGTAGACGAACGGCATGCCGTTATGACAATGTCGGCTATTTCGGAGGCACCGCGGCGTGGCCTAATCACGCGTTTCGCCGAACATTACACTTACGTCAGCGCGATATCTCGCGACGAGTATCAATTTCGTGGGCGACACGCTACCGCGCGCGCGAGCGCGCCGCGGGATAACCCGTGCCGTAAAAGCGCCGAGGAGTTCAGGCTCGTGTTCGACCTATGCAAATCCGACGGCCGTATGTATTTATGCGCGCTCATCCTCAACCTCCGGCGCGCGCGAGACGAGCCTCCGAAAGCGACCGATCGATCCTTCCGGGCGTTGATAACGCGGTCGGCCGTAAAAGGAACGTCATTATCTTTAATTTACAACGGAATTATACGACAAACTTGAGACAAGTACCTAATAAAATAAACTAATAATAATAAATCAATTCAATTTTTTCAACTTGAAAACATCACAATCTGTTCTTACAAACTGTAACACATTTCACTTCCCTATAAATTTGTAATTATTATTCACGTTATTATCTTTAATTCAATAAAATTTATTATATATTTATTATATTAATAAAATTTATTATTATCTTTAATTTATGCACGAATGTTTCTATGCATCTCGATCCGTTTTAATCACGTTCTTGCGAAACTGTAACACCATTCGCGCTGCCCATATGTTCGCGAGAAGACCCGCGACGAGAGCGTTTTCCAAAAAGTCCAGAGAGTCTATAATTAGAGCGCGCGTGCCGCAACGCAACGCAACGCAACGCAACGCTCGCTCGCGCGTTTAACGAGCTCAAGTTTAACTCTACATTCCGCGCCGACGTACGCTCATTAAATCAAGACAGCGCCTTATTGTCGCTTAACCGCGCCGGTTTCCGCGGCGCGGGAAGAAGCGAGCGTCGCTAAACGGCCGGCTAACCGCGCTCTAATCTGATGGGGGCCCCGACGACGGTGCTCAGACGGTGTGACATCGGCGTGTCATGTCACAGTCTCGTGACTTCGCTCGGGCGACATCCGCCCGAGGGGAGGAGGGGAGGGGACGGGGGATCGCGCGCAATCCGCGCATCAAAGCCACGGCGCGTGCGACACGCTATGTGCCGCCCACTTCGTGTCCCGTAATTGCCAGCGACAAAACGATCGGCGCGGCGCGCGCGCGCGCCATAACGTGACGACAAAACGCGTTCCGTCATGCCACCGGCAGAGATAAATAGAGAGGGTGCGAGAGGGGGAGGCGGGGGGACGGGGACGCGTCACGCCGACGAATTAAACCGCGGAGCCTTGGTCGCGGAATTCCGCGCGTCATGTCTCATTACGCTCTCTCGCCCAAGTCTGGGGACAATTTACGCCCGGTAAAAAAAAACCGCGCGCTTCTCTCTCTCTCTCTCTCTCTCTCTCTCTCTGTCGCGTCCGCTCCTGTCCGTCAGAGATGCATCGCGGAGATGTCTGCCGCTTATTGCACTTTGCGCACCCCCGTTATCATCTCTCGCCACATGTTCCCGGATCGCGTTTCTCAAAGATTCGGTTTCGTTCACGTCGCGTCGTGTGAGTCGCAGGTAGATGGTAATGTGAACGGAAAGAGGAAACGCATACACGCACGCAATATATGTATAGGCTAATGAGAGGCGAAAGCGTAGATATTAGGACGCAATTAACATCTTCATACTTTATTTCCTTAATTAATCATTAAGTTTCTCTTCTTTTGTTTGAATCGTCTTCACACTGTTGACTGAAAAGAAGATACATTATATAAACTGACAAAATGAGAGATATGAATAAATATTAAAAATTTACACCAATTATAAAATTCAAATATGCATTTATATATTTTTTTGTCACCGGTACTGATGAAGATAAAATAACTTCAGTAAAATAACCGAAATGTTTGGTTAATTAAGGAAATAAAATATGAAAATGTTAATTGCATCTTGATATCTACGTTTTCAAGTCTAATGATCCTATTTCCCTTCTTGCTCTATTATATTTCATATTATTATATATGAGGACTTTTTCAATTTTACTATTTGAACATGTAATATTCTCGAAAACAAATTTGTTTCATGTGGTTTTATTATTATCTTTTAATATCTTTCCTATCTCTAGAAAATCGAGTTTCAATCTTATAATAGCTATGTAGATTAATAATTTAATTTCAATGCAAAAGCCAATTAATATATTGAAAATATAGAGATTGCGTTTTTTTTTTAGAAATCTGTCTAAAAGATGCACATATGTTGAAAATTATATACCGAGCGAATACAATTTCTGACAAATACTTATTATCGCGTTTAATTGACTCTTTACTCTAATCATATATGTAATTAAATATAGTTGATTTACATTTTATACGTATGTGAATACGGGTCGTCCATTCTGGTTATATATCGTGTACCGATCGTGATAACCGCGTCGTGACATTCAGCGTGTTAAGACACCGATTAATGTGCTGTTACTCGACGATGAATTCCGCTCGATAAATGCCGCGACATACACCGTTGCTGCATAGAACGTCCTTTCTCATACACCCAAGTCGGATCAACGCGCAAAGGGAGAAAAAAAAAAGTTGCGCCAACGTCACACCGCGGATACGCGTTTAGATACGCAATCGCTCGCGGGAAAAACGCTGGAAAATAGACAGGTTGACGCGTCTCGCCGTGGAACATTGTAATTACTTTCAGTGATTTGCAGGCGTATGAGAAAATTCTTAGCGCCAACGCCGACGAGCCCGAGCTTCGCCTCGTCATCTGCGCGAACGCAATCTCGAGGGGAGGTACTCGCATACATCTACGCGCAATGAATCACGCTTCGTGCACTGCGTAGAAAAATTCTCGCTTCGTCAAAAGGTACCGATTTCGCGATACACACGAGTAGCGGGAATTAGACTTCGCGTTGAAATATTATTAACGGGACTTCTGCAACGCTGATTAGTACACCTATACAACTCTCTTGTACTGGTTATTAATTGTCATAACGCGTAGAGTTTCTACGTTTCTTCTCCTCCAGCCATATATATTTACGATTTATTATTATTTTATACATATATTATATATTATTTTTTTATATATTATTTATATATATATATGTTAGATATTATTTATATTAAATGTGTATTATGTGTAAATGTGTATGTAATTTATATACATATATAAGATATATTATAGCTCCAGAACACAGTTGACTCACAATATTCTTCCTTGAATATAATTTCCCTAATTTTATGTTTCTTCCCCTTTTTTTACATCTTCTTAGAAAATTCTTTTTTATTCTAGAATACAATCGACTATTGTCTATACTTATTTCTTTTTTTTTTTTATTAATTTCCTTTCTCTGTATTTCATGAAATCTTAAATTTACCACAGGACTGATAAATTTTTCTCGACGATTGATTATACCTATTCGGTATCAAACCGAGAAAATGCGTCGTGTTCCGGAGCGACCGCCCCGCAAGCGTAATTGCAGCTCGCCATTTTTCCGAGGAAAGGAGGGACCGCGAGGACTGACTTCTGTCGACGACCTATCGACTACAGGTGCGTTATACCGTCTCATCCCCTCGGTCGTCGCGTAGCGCGATGTCTTAAATAAGAAATACGTTAATGTCGTGGTAAGCAAGGAAGCGCTGATGATAACAATTCGTGGGGGAAAATCGTTGGCATTTCTCCCTCGCGTATACGCATCTTTATATTTGCTTTTTCATAAATAGTACATTCTGCATGCATGTGTTGTATTACGCATGTCGCACAGGCGGTTCTTTAAAATCATTTAAAGGAAATTGCGAACGTTTATGTCGGAGAAAATGGCGATGAAGAAACTATCAGTTTGATTCTGTTTGAAATTAAATTTAATTTAAAAAAATACATGATTTTAAAAATAATGAGTAATTTAGAAAAAAAATAATTCAAAAAAGATGATTTTAAAAGAAAATAATGAATAATTTAAAGCAAAAAATGTGAATAATAAATCCAAAGAAACCCTCAAGGGCGCCAGAAATACGAGTTTAAAAGGCATTTCATTCTTCTTGAAACGTATACTTGGTAACTAATTGCAAGTGCATATCCGGGTGGGCGTGTACGTATATCCGGGATGCGCATGCATCTCGTGTAACGAATACCGAGGACGATCCTTTGCGACGTCGCTCCCGCCGTTTTTAAAGATGCCGCCGGTTCTTCGGTCTCAATTAATTGCGCACACGAATTATGCGCGCGGACAATGCTATCGGGAATCTCGCGAAACCCCTGTGGGGCACGACGCGACCACACGCAGCACGCATTAATTCCTCTATTACGGGCATTGTAGGCCTGCGTATCTACCCGACGTACGCGCCGTTGTTGCGTATACACCGTGTATACGCCCACATACATGGCGCATTGGATATCCGAATTCGCGATCTCGTTGTAATTTTGTTGTTAACGAATTATCTCCTCATCATTGTTAACTACAACGTTACTACAACGTAAACAATGTAATAACGAAAAAAAAGTTCAAGTTAAAAAAATAACATTTATCTATTCGTCAAAAATTTAGAAAAATAATTTTTTTTTGTAGATACACGTTCCGATCGTGTCTCTGTAAAAGAAAACAAATAACGATGCGATTAAAATGTCGGAGCATGTTATCGGGCTGCAGTGACCGATGCGTTGCAATTCGGCTGTTGTTGTGAGAGTCATTTTACGACACAATGGTGGAAAATCCGCCCGCAACTCATGCTAATGGCGATATCACGAGCGCCATGGTCCATCATGAATAACACCGCGCAACGATGTTGTCGAGTATCGAACCGATGCGACGTCATTGTAACCCCGCCGCTAATGAGCCGGCCTCATTGTTATCTCATCGAGTTTTCCGATAACCACGTGATCTCAATAGGCGCGCACTACCCTCAAAACTCCGTTGATGCCACAGCTGATCACGCTATCGATATGTATTAATGAACGGGATTCCCAGCACGAAATGTGTGTGTGTATCGAGAACAAAATACATTTTTATTCATGTGAATATCGATAATATAATATACGTCATTCGACGTATATTATTTTATTATTAATATTCACATGCCAAATATTTATATATTTGATATGTGAAAATCTTTCAAGATAGGTTTTTCAATTCACTCACGTATTCATTATGTTTAAATATAATAAATTTTTTTAATTTCAACTTTTGCGCACGCTTTAATAATTTCCAACTTTCAATGCAGTAATTCGGTCAAGCGCTGCGAGTTACTCCTCGCGAGACCGGTCTTCGCGAGATGTAAACGATGCAAATGCTGACTACCTGTTGAGAGACGACCGCGAGCGGGAAGAATCGCGAATGCGGAGGGAACGGGAGAAGAGAACCCAATTAAAGCGCCGAACGCGTCCTAATTAACTCCTCAATTACACGGTTCCCCTCTGATTTCGGGCAAACAAAGAAGGTAAGCCCGGGTCACCCGCCGAAGAGTGTATTCCCCGTTTCTCCCCTCCGCCACCCCCTCGACAAACCTCTCCCCCTCCCTCCTCTCCCGGCTTGAATCTCCCGGCTTGTGCCGTGTTCTACCCTACACTGGTACCTTTCCGTACATCGCTCCCCTCAACCTCCTTTCCCTGAGGGTTCTAGGTACACATTATAATTGCGCATATTAAAATGGCGTCACGACTGCGCCAGCCATCCATCTAGCCAGCCAGCCGGCAAGCCAGCCATCTTTAATCAATAATGGAGCATCAGGGACCATGACAACAGATACCCTTTCCCGGGGTTTCCGTCTCGTGGACTCTCTCTTCCCCCCCCCCTTCCTCCCCCTTCTACCCCTAGGCAAGGGTTGGCAATCTTCCTTCTCGAGCTTGGGATACATTCGTGTCGTGTTACGTCCCTCGACCATCCCTTGCCCCTTTCCGTCTATCGACCCTAAAAGTCCGTGTAACTTGACGAAATGATCTCGTCTTGAATGTCCTCGCGGGGAGAGCCTCGCGATTCGACACGCTACTAAAATTCGCAGAGCTTGTTCCGAAATTGATTTCCAAACGTACGAGAACGCGATTCGTTTTCTTCTTTTTTTTTCTTCTTTTCTCTGAGAACACACATGGACGCAACCTTGTCCCATACTCCTCGATTCTCCTATGGAAAAGCGAAACAATGACTTATCCGCCTACTTTTCTAAGCTCCCCTACAGACTTTCCCATATGAAGAGCGCGTTGGATTATTTACCAGCCGATAAGGCACCGGGCAAATTAACTTTGCGGCAAATCATCGCAAAAAAGAAGCAAGGGAAAACTCGTCGGTCTCGCGTGCGCGAAACAAACGCCAAGCAACACTTTCGCGTATGAAATATTGAGCCGGTAACAGTTGATTCTGCCGCATTACCGTAATACGGCAATGTAAATACACGAGGAGGGACACGGATATGTGCGGGCCGAGAAGCGAGGAGGCCCCGGACGGTGGAGAAGAGAAGCCTCTCCAAGCGGAACGATACATGGCGAGCACGTGCGAAACATACACGCGTTTCCTCGCACGCATCGTCGTATCGCCGGACTCTATGTACATATGTACGTAGCTGCGTGTGTGTATGTATATACACATACACGCGTGTCGCGTGCTATGGCTATGCTCTTGCGTGTACGTTCACGGCCATCGATCGGCCGTCAAGCCGTACGCACCTGTCAACGTGCCATTATACGTCCGGTACTTCTGTTTTGTGCACCGTGACACTCCGTGAAAATGACGGTCTCGGCTGACGCACAAGGATATATTACACGGCCTATTCACGCGATGCTAATAATGACCGAGATTGTAATAGAGAGCCGTGCATTTCGTCGGATTCAATCTGTTGTTGCATCATTTAAGGCTATTGTATTTGTGACGTTCGCTCTCATGATAGCTAATCTCGTGACTAACAATAAGAAAAAAACTCAAAATGTACGTGATGTGTTATGGACCATGATCCCATTTTAGGAGCATCGGTGGACCTTTTGTATCATGCACGACAATATATATTTCGCTTCTTTATTTCAATTATTTTACTTTCTCCCTTGACAAATAATATATCTAATTTTTTTATTAAAAATATATATATAGTATATATATTTACTACTGTTATTTTATTATTATTAATTTCTATGTTTAAATGATTTTGTTTACTTATCTAACACACAAATATAAATTAGCAGATCCATATATCGAATAATAAAATAATCATCATGCTACAAAAAACGTTGCGATTAATACCTTCAACAATCAATACCTTCGAAGAAAACAAAACGTCCGACTTTCGTACGTACGTTTCCCGTTACCTTAAATCGCAGATCGATCGACGACGCATCGATTCCGTTCTCGTAGCGAATTATCGAAAATAATACGCTCGGTATCCAGCGGCGATGCGGTCGAACGAGTCAATCGGATGAATCCAGGCGGCGAGGCTCGCGCGCCAAGCGGGGGATACGAAATTAATAGTGTCTATACGCGGGAACAAGACGAGAGCGAGGGCATTATCGTCCCTCGTTTGGGCATTGGGAGCGTGTAAAGGCATGATGCAGAGCCGAAGCGGCCGCGGTCCGGCTCAAAGCGACGATCCACCATTGCCGGACACGCCAGGGGCGCAACAGCTTGATACATCGTTACACGCTGTTCCTTCCATATGCCCTTCTGCAACATTCTCCCTGTTCCCCTTTCTCTCCCTACTGTCTCTGTGTACGCTCACACCACCGTGTTGCCTCCAACATCCCGTTGTCTCGGTGTTCCCGCTGTATCGGTGCGCACTCTTGTTCCCCCCGACACCCCCTGCTCCAGCTAAATCCAAAGCCGAACGCCGACGCGGCGCTCTAATACGATATCACGATCAACGGCACCGTGCAAGCCGTAAAGCTCGGCAACGAGGGAAGAGGCAGCCGCCTACGCGACCGGGCCGGTCTTTAAATCGCGCCGCGCCGGTGTAAAAGCGCGCTCGTGTTTTGCATTTTGCGTCGAGATGAGGGAACCAGAAGATTCATGTTAATTCCTTCCGCACAATTTTTCATTTTTCAACAATTACCTCTCTATCTAAACGAAAAAATTTATACAAGCCGAAAAAGAAAAAATAAATTATTTTATATTACTATAAAATAAAATATTGTGCGTAAGGTGTTGCAGAGTTTTTATCTCTCAATCGAGTAAGAATGAAGTAGAATTCTCGTAACACCGAAATGATGTGCGATCATACGTAGACGAATCTTTTCGTATAGCGAAGAATGCCGTGCACGTAGAACTGGTTGCCGAAGAACGCGAATCCCCATCGGACGGTAGTCGCGAGACGCGAGAAATTACGAGAGAAAAGAGAAAAGGAAAGAGGAAACATGCGAGCGAAACGGTGACACGGGCACGTATCCAGGAAATATACGAGACAGGGAACGACTGCTGTGAAGTTAAAGGCGATCACACACGGAATCGTCCGCGAGTTTCTCTCGCGTCTGTTCTCATGCGAATCGAAGTGAGAACTGAGAAAATCAGGAAGTTACATATGGGTAAAATGAATTTTTTTTTCATCCTTTATAGTATTAAATTGTGTATCTCAGATACAGGCACAAGCCAAGTTTCTTTCTCTTGTCAATTTTAATTTGAATGTGTATAGATAAATTTTATTTATTTTATTTCTAGGTGACTGAATAAATTAAAATAAAACAAATTAAGACAAGATAAAAGGTATTTACGAGCAATCACAACATGTTGGGTGTGAGAATGTAAATTTAATATATATTTGAGTGAACGTTTCGATTCTTTCTTTGAACCATCTTCAACACATTCTACAATTTAAAAATTCTAGAAGAAAATTCTATTCTTAGAATTTTTAAATTGTAGAATGCGAAACGTTCACTCAAATATATATTAAATTTACATTCTCACACCCAACATGTGTGATTGCTCGTAAATGCCTTTTATCTTGTCTTAATTTGTTTTAGTTTTCGACGAGCTGAAATAAACTTATAAATTAAAATAAATTAAAATAAATTAAAATAAATTGTCCAAGATAAAGAAATCTTAAATCTATATCGTATATAATTTTACATTGATTATTAATCTTGGTGATTTAAAAAACGCGGACTGTGGACAAGAGATTACGAATCCACTATGGAAACAACAGAGGTACAGCCGATACGATACATTGGCAAGCTCGGGGTCAAGATGGAGCACACGCGCGGAGTTATGTGAACACGACTTAAAGCATCTAGAGTCTACGCAGAGACATCGAAGACGTGCCGCTGTTCGCTGCTTTATGGAGGCATCAATTACTTTAATATTCGCGGCTGTAACATCTCAGTGCAAACGCGTACACGTGCCGCATAAGCGCGTCATTGCGGGTCGCGGTAGGTGTCAGCGATCGTAAAGTCAGCGCGCGGCCAAATGACGCTTTCGAGCATCTTTGGTGTCCTCGTAACATGATCGGCGCGATCGTGAAACACCGATCAAATTATGATGACATTTGCCATGAAAGAGAGAGCAAGTACACGCGTTTAACGACGCCGTAAAGAATCACACGCTCGTATGGAGCAGTATTTAATCTCTGTAGAATTATCAGACTATCGATATAATTGATATATAGAGTTGTAGCTCTTCCCTCGGAAAAGAGCTGTAGAGTTCTAGACATATTTAAAAAAAAATAATTGAATTAGATCGACCGATGATTAAGTGCAAGAAAATAGAAATTTGAACTTTACGGTATCATTGGATGTTGTCCAAAATCACGAAAAAATTGAGGGAAAATTTTATATTTTAAAATTTTAAAAATTTCCATATAAGAAACATCGTAACAGAAAAGATCCGTATCCTGCTCTCGCGGGATAGACACGTGTTTCGGTGTCGACACGAAACCGATCATAGTCGGGCGAACCGATTATCGATTCGCGGCGATCATCCACGTAATTGCAACGTTCGATTTCGGCTAAAGCGAAACGATGATGAATGGGTGGTGTCGTTGAATGGCGGAAGAGAAAAGAGATCGCGCTCTCGGAATTACGAAAGGCGGGGAATGGCGCTCTAATGCAAATTGCGACTCGCGGAGGCGGAGGCGGCGGCGGCATTTAATCGATCGTTGGAGCGTGTACGGTGCTGAGGTCGAGACTGGACGCTCGTTGAAGCGACGTCGAGTGGTGTCGCCGGGGTCGGTCAATAAGAAGCGTATCTATCTCCTGCGAGCGGCGTCAATTACTTTAATGGCAGCGATCATAATGCCAACGATAGCTGAGCGCTCGTGAGCCAATGTCAGCGCACGTAAAGCGTAGTGGCGGCCAATAAACGAACGTTCCTGTGTCTCTTTGTAACGTAATCACGAGGTTGGGTAACGTGTCGTCGCGATTACATTAAAATTGGCCGCGTTTAAACTCGTACGTGTATCCGTTCAAACGAACTCGTAAAAACACGAGGAACAGCGCCTCGGTGTATAATTTTATTTATTTGCAATCACACAGATACATGCACACACATAATTTAATTTATGCTTGCAATCAATTTTTTTATGGATATATACTTATCATAATCTTCTACTCATCATTTTGCATTTTTATGATATTGATCTTTCTGTAATATTTCAATTAAAATCTCTACTCTTCTCGAATTATACCTCGTAATGTTTACAGCGACTTCACTGTAAATACGTATCCATGTTTACGTCACTAAAAGTAATTATTAATGATAAGTGATGCTAATCAAACCAATCAAAACGTCGAGCACATCACTGAGATGCGCGAGTAGAAGATAAGCGCACAATAGCAAATGTCAAAGAAATTTCACAAGAGACACATATTCACGCATACAAATCGCTGTTTATTTTATAACATTGCTTTACTTTTATCCAGATTTTGATTATTTTATTATTTGATATTTTTGATAGTGACTACAAAATATCTATCTCATGATCCTTACATTCTACTAACTGATGATAAAAAAAGTAGCACGTATATTCTTATTTCGCTTCCATGCAACTTGATCGAGAACGTCAAAATTACAAAATAAGAATAGTTAGATCATAGATTATTATAGACGATAGTGATTATAAACTGTACAAATTTTGCTGCAAAACAGCGACAATTTATAGATGTATTTAAAGGTCAAAATACACATACGCAAAAGTTAAAATTTAATTAAATTGTAAAAAAATATTCTCTCAGCTATCACATTTTATTACATATCCCGGCCATTAAATTAGGAGACATTTTGCGATTGTCAACGCGATGGAGGACAATTCAAAGCGAGTCACAAGAGAGGCTATTTTCAACCCTCTATTATCGGTATCGACGAATGCAACGTCGCTAGAGTGCCCCTCTCGATATAGTCATATGGTTTGCATTTTAAATATTCACAACATAATATGCGTGTGTACGCGCGTGCGTTCCCACGAATCTTCTATGCAGATCTCCGCTTGGAAATGCGCAAACGCACTCAATATCAATATCTTATTAATCACAGAGAAAAAAAATTGCGCGATGCATTCCCCGCCCGATTCTCCTCGGCGCTTATGACATTTACGGGATCTCACCATGATCGACGGTATTGCGGCTCAAGAGAATAACGATATTATATAACCGGGAAAAGATTTCTCTGTGTGTGTGTGTGTGTGCCGCCGCTACACATATACACAATAAAGAATTCAGCGTATCGTTCTCTGTTAGTTTATGTCGACAGTTGAAAATACGCGGTTCTCTCTCTCAGTCGGTCGCGGCACGCGAGCAGAACTTAATTAAGCCGCGCGGCTTTTAGGTCGCGCGCGAGAGCGAGAGATTATGGGAGCGCGATTACGAAGAAACGCGATATCGCGTTACGGTCGACCGGTTAAAAATTATTGGCCTTTTTCTATGTGAGTATTTTATGCAAGAAAAAAAAAATCTCTCGAAGAAGTAATCTCGTCGACACGATTGCGCGTTCAATTCAAATTAATGCGCAATGATACGTAGGAAAAAGTGGATCATCGTGCGACTATGTATAAAAGTTACCATATCGAGAGAAAATTATTTATATCAATATCAAAAAATGTCGATGTTTTATCTCATATCGGATAAACATATCGGGGAGAGCGTACAAATATTAAAAAATAATTAAAATAATATAAAAATTATACATATATTTTTTCCAGGCACACGCAAGAGTTGCTTTATTTCGAGAGAATAAAAACGCAATTAATTATTCAATCATTTTTATGGTTAATTAGAAAAGTTGCAAATTTCTCAGCGATTAATTAATTTCTCGTCATATTTGATAAGGACATTAATGATTAAAATTGAAATAAGTGGGGAATATTAGAACTTTCTTTCGACGAAATATTGGCTGTGTCGTTCCCGTATATTTGCTAAAAGACGAAACGTTAGTCGTCGACAGCCGCATGATAGGGCGCGTGCGCGCCGAAACCGCAGGCCTGCAGCCGCTCGCTAATTATTTATTCTTCGTTATGCCCTGCTTCCAACATGGGGTGACGATACCCTCCTTTTAGTCATGGTATGCGACTCGTCTAATCCCCACGATTGTTTAGGAACGTTGTTATACCTTTCCACAAGCGTGGTTGAGATTGATTACATTTCTCTTCACTTTCGTCTGCCTCGTCAACATGATATATAATGTTGTTCGATGCTTTACCAGGCAATATTATTGGCTTCCAATCTAATCCTCTTCCAAGGAGAAGTGTGGAAATGCAATAAACAGTTTATACATATCCGTACATATATCGGAGCTCCGTAATAGGTATTATATTTTACGTTGAAATTAATTAATTTCGCGCATTCAATTAACATTACAAGTTCGGAGAAAAATGAAAAGAAACACGATGAGAAACCATCGCTAAAGATGAAACGGGACGCGCCCGTTAAGCGTCGAAGGGGGAACATGAGGAATTAAATGCTCGCCATTAATTATTCATGCGTTGCAAAGTGACATGCACCAACACACGCGCGATCAGTCGCACGTGGAGTGATCGGGGACGTACAGACTGGACCAAAGTAACGAGTGTGTCGTATCCCGTGTCATTGAGATGCCGCGTGTTTTGCGCCGGTAAATAGAATCGCGCCTTTTATTACGCGTCAACCATCGTTAAATAAGCACGTATACGCAGACAGAGAAATACACATTCGCACGCATACGTATATATACCAGTGATTCCCAAAGTAATTTTCTAATCTCTTTTAGAGCAAATATTTCATCAGCGATCTCTACAAAGATAATCGAAAATAAGACAAAAAATTATTAATGAAATTATTTTCTTAAAAATAATATAAAAATATAATTGCATAAAAGTATCAAGTATGTAAGCATTAATTAATTAATTAAGGGGTTACAATACATACAAATATATTTTCCCCTCACGAATCAGAGCAGATACCTGATTTTTTTCCTTGTTTTAAAAGTAAATCTCTGACATGTTTGGAATATGCAAAACATGTTTCGTGAAAATTGAAATTTTTTATAAATTAAAATTCCAATTAGTCGATTTATTAAATAAACAAAATATGTAAACTTTTATAAAAATTATTTTTTCACATTCCACATGTGTATCAAAAATAAATTTTTAAAATAAAACAAATGTCCTATCTGGTTCCTGACAAGAAGGTCAGAAGGAATGTCACAAAATTCATGATTTTTAGACAATAGATTTTTGCGTTAAAAATATTCGAATTTTAAATAGTTCTATTATAAATACAGCAATCGTTTTATTACCGCTTCCTTGTCGTTCTCCATTGAGTCTTCTAGCGCCTACTTTGGGAGAATCACTGGTATACATATACATATCAAAGTCACACCGCGACTTTATACAGGCACTACTTAAACGGCTTTATGATCCGGAAAACTCGAGCAAGGCTCAAGGGCAACATTCCGAGGAGATACCCCGCGGGTCGCCGTTATAAAACGCGAAGATCCATGACGCGTTGCGATACGGGAGGGAGGAGGGAGGGGGCCGATGATGAACAACAAACGCCATTGTCTAGCGTGTTTGCCGACGATGAAAAGCGTGGCGATCAAACGGCCGACGACAGCTCGTTTCCCCGACGACACGAGACGAATCGCGGGTACCCGGACCCGAGCCCGGGCGTCGCCGCCGCCGCAGCCGCAGCGCCATGTGTTGCGCTCAATTGGACGCCCTTCAGGTAGAAAAATGCATCGGCGTGTCCGGCTCGCGCACGCATCTGGCGAGCGGAACCGCTTCGGGGCATCGCGGGCCCCTCCGACATTGGAGGCGTGCAAACGTATTCCTTTCTTTACCTCGTGGTCCCGCTGGATCAGCTCTCTCGCTGGCCCTCCTCTATCACCCTTTTTATTTCCATTTACGTCCGTCCGCAACGTGGTCGCGCGACGACGTTATTCGCAAATTGACGCGGTTTCGCGTTTAAATTGATGTATAGACGTGTCGGCAGGATTATATACCAAATGATCGATGAACGACAAAACGCAAAAACGTCGTCGCTTAAACTGCGCACGATCTGCATTCGTGCCACGCGACGGAATAAATTTGCTTGCGAGAAAACGATCCAGCTTCACGAGCGAGTTTTTGTGTCCATGCTCGAGATACTTTTTTTTTATGTAACAAACGTCTTTCCAAGTACATTTGTAGAGAGAATATATATAATATGCATAAATTTTCATATTATTCACGTATAGTTATATTAAGAAATTATTGTACGAATACTTGTTATTTAAAAAAAAAATATTTTCGCCAAAATTATTTATGGCAAATTTACGATGAAAAATTACCGTATAACTTTCTATTCTCAATTGTTTAAGCTATAATATAATGTTCAAATAATATCACGATTATATTATTTTCCAATAATTTTAATATAAACAAGAAAAATTATAATATTATTAATAAAAGATATGTGATCTAAAATTTGTGAACAATATTATTTAATCTTCTCTCTGTATTTTTTGTATATTTTTATATTATCTATAAATAAATAGTGCATATTACGTGATCGTAGATTACACGCTTACGCATATGTTTGCCGTTGACAATGTCATCATATGTAGTGGCAGATAGAACAAGTGCAGGTTTTTATTGGTAATATAATGGGAAATAACTCGAATAAAAATTACTCGATGATACATTATCGAGACCAGTTATTAAACTATTTTTTCCAAACTAGTTTTTCTTTGTGTGACTACGAATGCGAAATGATCTACGATTATATTCCAATATAATCAAGGAAGTACTTATCTTTAAAACGATCGAGAAATAATTGTCGCGATTAGCATTGATGACCATTTTTATGTACGATATTGCTGATATATGGCCAATATATCGAGAGAGACAGAGAGAGAGAAGCAATAAAATATAACTTAATGTTAAATTGAAAAAACTAATACCGCAATTCTTTTATATTATATATGCATACGCACGTGTTTCGAGAGCGGTAATTTTCTTCGAAAAATTTCAAAAGAAATATCGCGGAGCTAAATCCCACTCTCAGAAACGAATCGGCGTCGCAACCCGCGACAAACAGCAAGGAAAATAAGGAATGTCCCACGCTATCGCGACACCGATCACTTCGCCTGGTTGCTACGTAGTGCGCAGGTGCGCGAGCAAGTTCCCGGTCGCGAAATTTATAGACTGATTCGCGCCTTCGGGTTTGCGAGCCGACGCGACTCCAGAAGTAAGATCGGGAGAGAAACGGAGCCGAAGGGATCGGCGTCGATTCAATGCCCTTATTCGTTGCGATCGTACGTTACTGAGCGTTATCTCGATACAGGTGCGTACCCGCGGAAGATGAACGCGGTCGTTAAGCTCGGAACGAAACGGTATGCTGATGAGGGAGCGAGTTGCAGCGGTGGACTTATTGCGGAGCACTTTCCTGGGCCCGGATAATCGGCTTTAAATGCGACGATAGCTCTCGTGCCTAGTTCGGTCGCCCCGTTTTGGAGCGATATCGCAAGCGTCTGAACACGCGTTTCTGGAGCACCGCTCCTGGAGAATCGTCTTGTTACGAATCTCGTTTACATTCGAGTAGAATTGACTAAAGAGCTCTATATAGGTATTAATATAATAACAATAATAACTCTCCGTCCGCGAGATTATTTTTACTGGCGATCAGCAATCTATTTTTCAGCGAAGAAAAATATTAAAGATATATTATTAATTAATCCAACGTATATAATTAATAACATTAATCAAACATATATATTTAAATATATATTTAAATATATATAAAATATAGAAACTGCTTTCTAATTATTTAAATTTCCGTTAAACACAATTATAATTAAAGATATATAATTTAGTCAATCTTATATATATATATATATATATATATATATATATATAAATAAGATTGACTAAATTATATATCTATATATAATTTATGAATATATATCGCAATCTCTCTTACGATGAAAAAAGTAAATGATGACGATAAATGCGTACTAAACTTGAAAATAAACGCAATCGCGGTATCGACGCAAATTAAGATCGTCAAACAGGTATTTCTCGCGGAACGTTTCACCGCATGATACCCAAAGCTAATGCATTTCTCATACTTTCCGCGAGCGAGCAAGCGATAGATCTCCCGTGAAGAGTGAGTCACGCCTAGCCGATCGACGCCGATCCTTACGATCAGCTGATAAGGCCGTTCGTGCGAAACTCTTTATAAGCGTTAAATCCCTCTACAAATACATCGATTCGCGCAACAAACACAACCGAAAGCCGCCGTCGAATCGGCTGTTACCGGCCCGAAATCTATCGTTTCACGAAAAGCCACCAGTTGAATCCGTTCTCGCGTCATAAATTTGGAAACGCGACGAAAGTGCCATAAAGCGAAAGAAGCGGATCGGGACGGCGCGCGCCCGCTAATCCGACCCTCGTCGAAAACTGCGAGGCTAAATCGGCAAGTTCGCCGAGCTAATCGTCGCCTCGTAAATTAATGCGGCCGCTTAACTGAAATTTCGAACGATATTTATCGCTACCGCTTTTGCTCACTCGCTCGCTCGCTCTCCCGGTCGGTGATAAATTATAAGAAACGGCGGATTACGTCATAATGGACGCCGAGCACGCACTGTCTGTTTTACGAGCGCGATGTTACGCTAATCGTCGGACGAGCCGACTTATCCCCGGCCGCGTTTTCCGCTTACAAATTGGTCGAACTCTCAATGAGTCCTGTATCACTCCACGAGTCGGGAAAAAGAAAGAGAAGATAGGTGGAAAGGCAGGAGGGGGAGAAGGAGAGAGGGGTTTCATTTCGAGGGACGGCGAAAGGGTGCGCGCAGAGTCCTTCCCCGAGGGGCAGAACCACAGCCGCGATGCGTGTAATCACTGTAATTTCGGCCAGAGCGCAATTTTTGGCCGGCGATCGCGACGTCTCGTCCGATTTCATTAAACCTTCATTCCGACCCGGCAATTTCAATTGCAGTCCCGTACACAATGTCTTACGGAAGCAAAAAATCGTGGGAAGCGAGAGAGGGGGGGGGAGAGAAAGAGAGAGAGAGCTGCGGTATATAAGATATCACCTTTAATTTTTCTTTAAGTCTCTCGTTTTATTGAGGTAATAAAATTATGTCGAAGCATAGGATAAATAAGTTTACTGACGTTCCGTTATTACTCTTACATACACATATATGTTATTTTACGACTAATATAAAAGTAAAATTATTTATTTGATATTAAAAATACGAAAATACTTTGGAAGCCTACTTTAATGTTATTCTTTTAATGTTAAGAAATCAGCGATTTTGTTAACATGCTAATAAAATTATTTTCATTTATACTTGATTCGTATTTATAAAAAAATGTATCGATATAAATATATGATAATGATTAATAATGAGAAGATTAATATTAGTACGATAAATAAATTTTTACTGTGCAACAATTTAATTGTAGCAGATTTTATAGAATTTTTTTATCTTCCACATGTACTTTTTTTGCTCATAGCCCTCTTTCATGTATTATATGTCATGATCTATTTTAGCAACTCAATTTTTAATCGAGAAAAATATCGCTGTTCGAAAAATTAGATTTTCAAACTTAAAAAATAAACGAGAAGCATATATAATTATTTTCTCAACTGTATAAAAGCTATAATAGTTATATGAAACGATTACTTGAGTCACGAAAAAAGAGAAAGTAAAATACAATAATATATAGTTGATTTTAATATAGATGTATACAGATTCTAGCGATATGCTAATCATTTTTCATCATTTGTATATTTTAAATTCTGCCGAAATCAACGAAGAAAAATCGTGCAACGTTTCGGGAAACCCGGATTATTAATTTTTATCTGTTCCATCCATATGGGATGCATTTGTGCAACGTTGCACACGCTTCGACGTGTTGCACGGAAGATTAAGAAATTTCGACGATTTACGATCGCGCGGATCCAAGTAATGCGTCGCTCGCACGAAACAGAGGATGCAACGGAGGTGCCGGTTGCGTGCTCGGAAATCTTACCCTCCTCTCTCGGCGATGATTCGTACGCGCCGGAGGGCGAAAAATGAAATTTCTGCCGCCGCCTACGTCGTCATCGTCGTCGTCGTCGATACTATCTCCATTCTCCGATTACCGATCTTATCGAATAAGATCGCGCGATCACGGCGATCGAACGCCGATATTCCCGCTTTCGTCACAGGGCTATTGTTCCCTTAATAAGTGCCACACCGTTCCGAATAACCGCATAATCCAACACGAGGTAACATAACTAATGCATCGCGCGATCGAGGCAATTTCTCTCTTTTCGCAATCTCGAGAAAAATGCGCGACGCAATTTCAATGATTCATTATATCCAGTTTCTGCCAAACCTGAAAAAGCCTTGGAACGATGAAAGGCTGCGAATTATCAGATGTGGGAACCGCTCCAACAATCTCTTTAACATTCATGACTTTAAGATACAAGAATAGACAACCTCCTTTACGACTGCTGTTGATTACCATAGAGATTAAATTGTGGATTCCAAAGTACTATCATTATATGATAGGAAACGATAATAAGAGAGAATGCACGCACGAGTTGTATTATTTAGGTAATACATAACATCTCTCCCCCTCCCCCTCTCTCTCTCGCCATGTGATTTCTATTTTCGAATATTTGTAACTTGACAACTAGCGTCAATTTTACACGTCCAGCAAAAATAATAATTAAAAGTATTTGATTTGCCTTCGCAAAAATTGCAGCGAATTTTCTGTCAAATATTTAAGAATGAGATAAATCGCGAGTGACATTTACAAAACATCTCTCCCCCTCCCCCTCTCTCGCCATGTGATTTCTATTTTCGAATATTTGTAATTTAACAACTAGCGTCAATTTTACACGTCCAGTAAAAATAATAATTAAAAGTATTCGATTTGCCTTCGCAAAAATTGCAGCAAATTTTCTGTCAAATATTTAAGAATGAGATAAATCGCGAATGACATTTACAAAACATCTCTCCCCCTCCCCCTCTCTCGCCATGTGATTTCTATTTTCGAATATTTGTAATTTAACAACTAGCGTCAATTTTACACGTCCAGCAAAAATAATAATTAAAAGTATTCGATTTGCCTTCGCAAAAATTACAGCGAATTTTCTGTCAAATATTTAAGAATGAGATAAATCGCGAATGACATTTACAAAACATCTCTCCCCCTCCCCTCTCTCGCCATGTGATTTCTATTTTCGAATATTTATAACTTAACAACTAGCGTCAATTTTACACGTCCAGCAAAAATAATAATTAAAAGTATTCGATTTGCCTTCGCAAAAATTGCAGCAAATTTTCTGTCAAATATTTAAGAATGAGATAAATCGCGAATGACACTTACAATGACACGTTAAATGAGAGAAAAAACTTACGGGCATCGGCGGGTGTAGGCCGCGGAACGCAGCGCTGCTCCACTTGCGCTGCCTGGCCGGATGATAGTGGCCTCTGTTGTAGGCGCTGTTGTTCTGATGCGGAGGATGCTGGTGATGATGATGATGGTGATGATGATTGCCGTACGACGTGCGCAGGGTGGGCCGGAAGCCCGGGTACGGCACTCCGGCGTTGACGTGTTGAAAGTCGCCGGGGTCGAAGCGCTGATGGTGCTCCTGCAGGAAGCCGTCGTTGGGGATCGGCGGCATCCTGCCGTAGGCGGCGTGCCGATCGACGTGCGACACGCTCTGCTCGTGTCCGTCGGCGATCTTACCGATCGGCCCATCCGGGGAGGGACGTCCGGCCGAGAAGGACGACGACGACGTCGCCGGCATCATGGGCGCCGGATGGTGTTGCCCGTAGAAGGGAGGGAAGCCGAAAGAGTTGGGCAATCCCACGGGACGGTATCCCGGTTGACACTGGCCGAGAATGTCCGGGACGTATCCCGGCTTCTTGTCGTTGAAGCGATAATTATCGTTGCTCGGCTGCCGCTGATAATCCTCTCGGGGCTCGCCTTTAACCTCGACGCCGGCCTCCGTGGGCTCGGGCATCTCGATCTTGATCCTCACGTCGTTCCTGTCGGCGACGGGCTCGCTCTTGATCGCGAAGCCGGCCGGCGATCTCGCCGGAGGACTCGTCGCGGCGGAGCCCTCGTCGCAGCCACCCACGCTGGCTTGCTGCATCCTCGGGGGATTCACGCGTCGATGCCACGGTGACGTTCCTCGGTCAGCCACGACGGCGTCATCGCCTTGCGAGTCGATGGGACGATCGTCGATTACGGGTATTGTCGTCGGTAATTGTCGTCGATCGTCGCCGGATGTCGATTAATTACGGAGTTGCGACAGAAGGACACTATCGTGCGCGCATTAGTTGGACGCGAGAGTCGCGTGGATCCTGGAGGCCCGGCTCCAGTCTTGAATTTTTGCGACTCGGAGGAGAATCGAGGCACTCGAAGTCTGCTGCGAGAATCGCGTGACGTAACCTCGCGTAGGCGCGAGGGTTCTGTCAACGTCGAGTGCATCCGCAGCGCGCTGTAAGAACATAGCTAACGTAGGCATTCGTCTTATTCCCTTATACCGCGGGAGCACGATCCTCCTGGAAAAATGTCCGCGTGGAAGCGTCACGCACGACGCGCACGCACACGCGTGCGAGTCGTCTCCCGGGACGGGGCGTCGTCCGCGGACGCGTGGATTTCGGCCGCGTGGAGGGGAGGGCAAGGGCGGCGTGACAAGTTTCCGTGTCACGTGTCCAGCGACCTTAAGCCCCGCCTACGACTCCGATTTCCTCTCGGATCGTTACCTGGTCACCGCCGCTGGCGACGATCTTCCTTCTTGTTGTTTCGAGAAACGAGAGTCTACGATCCCCCTTTCGACGAGAGGAGCGAAAAAAGAGGACGCGCGACAGTCCTCTCCCCCTCGCTTGTCCACCGCCGCCTTCTCCTCCTCCGTTCCGCTTCCCCCTCGTCCTCTCCGTCTCCCTCTCCTCTTCTGCGACAAACCGCCGAGCGTGAAGCACCACGCGAACACCGGACGCGCGATTGGCGCGTTTTCTTGCCGGCGCGAGAACTCTTTACGGTACACTGCCTCGGAAACGCATCGCGAATCTCCCGCGCGGAACCGCGTTAAGTACCGGACTGAGACGGTTTCGCGCCCTTGCGCCTGTATCAGTGCGCGCTGTCCGCCGACTCGCACGAGGACACCGTGGATAAACGCGGCACTACTCGTCTCGGCCGTCGTCTTCGTCCGCGAACAACCGGCGAGGAGAAACAACAGCGTCGTCCGCGGCGCGAAACACGCAACGGGGCCCGATACGCAAAGGAAGGCCGGCGGCCTCGGTCGAGCTGATCGCGTACGTACGAGTTTCGTTTCACGCAGCGTGGAACTCTCGGCGGAGGTGCGCGGCGCGCGGCGCGCGGCGGCCACCACCAGTCGGCGGAAACGCGCGAAGTCGCCCGAGGTCGGCCGAGCGTCGACGCGTCTCTCTCTCTCCCTCCCACTCCCGCGCGCTCTCTCTCTGCCTATCTATCCGCAGACTACTTCAGCCGCCTCCCGCCTTTCGCGAGCGACTACATCGATGCCGCCTCCGCCACCGCCGACCGACAGCTCCACGAAGTAGAGTTCATCTTTTGTGAGATCGTCGGCTCTATGCCGAGAACGTCGTCTCGTTATGGTAAAGAATCATATTTTCGTACTTTGTCGAGTATGTGTGTGTGTGCGTACATAAGCTTTTCCGGAAGGACGAAAAGACAATCGAGATATCTTGGAAGGTTGTTAGAAAGGATAAAAATAGATCTCGCCTGTGGCTTTTAAGGTCGCCCGTAATAATACATTTATTTGAATCATTTAGGGTTAACATTTTTTGTTTATGTACACACACATAAATGTACACGATGTTTGTATTTGTCACTGTTGACGGGTGCGTTCTAGTATCGAATCGATCGCCATTATTATATAGAAATATGAAAATTGAATATATAATATTTTGACGTTATGTTACGATATATAATATTAATATTTCATAAAGAATGGAAAATAGATTAAAAACCTGGACAGCGTCATCGATCTTGGAAATATATTTTATTTAATTTTAAATACAGGACTAAACCTCCCGAAATTGCATTAATAGGTTAGGCTAGGGTATAGGATTCACCGTCGAGTTCGAAACGAATCAATGCAAAATTGCACTGCAAATTCGGTAATCTATGAATCTCATGTTTCGATGCGTACGTTCATTATAACGATAAAAGCGATGCTCGCGATATAATTCGCGTTAATGCGTACGTTCTAATTTATCGATAATTCTACTGTCGTCGAATTTAAATTCCACGTTTTTTCTGCGCGCGCGTGTGTATGCGTATGTCATGTCAATCCTTTTTTCCCGTCGCTACTTTACGTCGCTTGCACCGGTAGTTTCAATGAGAACCGCCGGGCGCGGGTCTGCCTGTATCGCCGCCACACGATATATCAGGTTACATATCCGTTGCGTCATGTAAATTGATACCTGTACACGCTCGTACACCGATCGGGCATTTATTTAAGCCATAAATTATCGTAACGTCGATTGGACATGCACCTAGGTACGATTTTACTAACCAGACCGACGACGTTGTACACACACGAAACCGTAATATACACGGAGAGACGATAAAACACGTCGACGCAGCCTCAAGGATTGTCGTCGCTAAATAATTCGCACGGATTTCTAAGCTAAACGGATAATCCACGCGGATTCGATAGCAAATAATCGTAATATTTTTGTCAAAAATTCAAATTTCCTCGATATATATCGTGTCTTATTAGCGTTTTCATTTTTATGCATTATTTTTATCGCATTCCCTCCTTCTCGCGATGTCTTATTTTTAATCCGTCCCTTAAAAAGGTATATTCGAGCGAACATCGTTCGGCTTCCTCGAACTCGGTGCGCACGTAAAAAACTAAAACAAAATATACCGATACTTTTTTCACACTTTCAGCCGTTTAGGTGTTGCTCGTCACGCCGAAAGTGTGAAATAACATGTTTATTTACATATCCACCTGTCATTGACTCTCTTATCGCGCACAAGTGTGATTCATCTCGTCTCAATTTACTTCCTACGTAAATTTTACTTCATATATTTTACACATACACACGTAATTATAATGTCGGTATAATATTTTTCTTGGAAATAAATTTATTGAAAGAACGCTTAATATATTATTGATAATGCGATTAAAGTAATCAATGACATTTACATAAAAAATAAATTTGTGAACATTATTGGTAGTCTTTTAATTCTTAGCTCTCTATAAAGTAATATAATTAATATATATTAATATTAATCCACTGAAATATGATTTCTATTCATTTAAAATATATTTAAAACATCTTCTAACCACTTTCCAAAAAAAAAAATATTAAAGATTTTAAAGATATATTCATATCTGTATAAATAAATCGCAAATAATGTTTTTATATTAATAACATATTTTAATAACATTTTTGAGATACAATTTTAAATATGTGCTTTTATAAACGCGTCTTAATATTAAAATCATAATGAGGATATTAATTTGTGATATATTGTAAAAATAAATGCATGCATTAGTACGCATTTTCTTATATATAAAATTACGATTCATTAACATCCTTAATTATTATCATACACATTATTGTTATGTTTACGACTTGAATGATTTTATATTATCAAGTTTATATTGAAATTGTGTCTACAAAATGTCACACGTATAATATGCTCAGCTAAAAGTAAAATCATTATGCTTGCAATCACTTTATTGTTTAATATTATTCAATAATATTATCATTTAAAATTTAAAATTTAATACATATATATCCGAGAATTTTAATTAGAGTTTTCAGTATCCATCTCTCCTTATATATTTGTCATGCAACGCATATAAAAAGCGAATTAAAAATTAATCGTCGCGAATGATCGCGAGGCAAATTCTCTATCATAGGACACATTACAGATCGAATATTAAGATATTAACTATCGCAAAATATTCCGCGAGATTATCTTAATCCGTTTTTATCAATATACATGTGCGTATTTCCTATCGTCGATGTATTTCTTGGCTCATAACTGAATAGAATTTTTTCGGAACGGAGGCTTTGTAGGCTCTCTCCTTGTTTTATTTCGCGTGGCAGGTAAAACGACGACGTCGTCGGTGCCGCAGGTACGTAGAGCGGCCGTTGCGAGAGCTTCGCCCTTTCGAAGTAGCCTATACGTGCACCCAACCGTATTGCGTTGCCGAGACAAAAGGAGCAGGAAGGACGGAACCGTGAGCTCTCTCTCTCTCTCTCCCCCTTTCTCTCTCTTTCCCTCGATGAGCAGCCCGTCGATACTCGGCTTATACGACTCGCGGGGCGAATCGATGCGTGTGTGCATGCACTCTCTTCGCAGCGGGATGACTGGTGAGAGAATTCAATTTCCGTCGTCGTTATCGTGCCTCCATCTTCAGCTCGGGCCGCGTTCAGATCATCCTCGCTGACTCCTCGTTCTCCTCTCTCGCTGCCGACGTAACGAGACAAAGCCGTCGTTGCCTTCGCTTCGCCTGCGCGCTCGTCTCGCGACCTTTCTGCCGGATGAACTGTCAAGAGCGCGCGTGTTATCGAGGCAACGCTCGATAAGAATCGGCTTCAACGACTACTCCGAGAGCGCGTGTTTAATTATACCAAGTGAATCGGACTAGATTTCGCGTCCTGGCGCTCGCTATCATATCAAGGATCGATTCTGAATTTATAATATGAAAAAATGATCATGAAAGTTCCTCGATTCTTTTATCGAAACATGACAGTTAAATAACAGTACTTGTAGATTTCAAAATATGTTTCGTAAAAGTTATTAAAAGTAAATAAATTAACAGTAAAGTAAAATAGTGCCGATAGAAAAGCAAAATATCTATCTAAATAATTTTTTTTTTAAATTGAGAAAACCAACAGTTGATATTCCAGGAGCAAACAATAATGATACATATGTGCGATAGATCAAATTGATAAATTCGATAAACCGATTCTATATACAAGAATGTAGAGACGGGGACTTGTTTTGACGTTTCTAACGCAAGAAATGGCTGTTATGCTCGGATGCTAGACACGCCATGCTGTATCATCGTTCACAGAGTTCACGGTTTAGCGATCTCAATGGACATATCGGGATCTAAAAATCACTCACGACATTCGCGACTTGTGAGTTATCAATTTCTAAGATAATGCGCGCCTTCTCTGTACAGTTCGGAGCATAGCGATTACGTTTTACGACCAAGCGAATATAGTCCCCGGTTACGTAATCGGGCCGCTTCCCAGCTGTCTGATCAGCAGTTTAGGCAGAGGCAGCCTGTTCTGGACAGTACAAAGAAAAACAAGCGCATAGGTGGATTGCGTATTTATATCGATCCTAATAATCGTTATTTTTCTCATGTTCTTATTTTCATCATTTTGATGGTAATTATATTCTGAATTAGTTGAAAAATATTGGATTTTCTCATCCAATATTTTTATGACAAGCAGAATTAATTAATCGAAAAGCTCTCATTTAATTAGAAAATCTTGCATTCTTAATGCTCGATTAATTATATTAAGACGAACAAATACCTGAACATCTAGACAATATGTTTCATAATTTGCGTCCCGTAACTGCAAAACGCTATTCCTGAATCAAAAGTATATAATAATATATTGTACGTACATGTATTATTTGCAATTCGAATATCAGAATATTCGGATATTTTTCGATTTTCATCTTTAATATCCGGATCTTGGGTAAAATATCCAACTCTAACAACACACATGTCCAAAAGAGACAAGTGTCTACAAGTTATCCAGAGGATATTTTATGTCCTCTAGATAACCTTTGGACATGTGTGCTGTTAGAGAAGAGTCTGGGTATTTGAATAATACTCGCGGGTTTGGGTGGATTGGTATCCAAGTACTCTGGATATAAAAATAATTCGATTTATATCGATAGCAGTGCGAACGATGACTACAAATCTCGTACGAGGGATGCTGGTCATTGATTTTTTCCAGGTTCAAAGATGTAACATTCCGGTGTGCGCTGAACAAAATTGCGCGGATGTGTAGAATCGAGATGTATTCTCACCAGGGCACGGATCTATATTTCCGTCGCATCGGCGATAGAACGCGTACACGCCCAGTCCCGTGGCAGCTGATCAATCCTCGAACGGACGCACCTAAGGACATCCTCGCGCGACCGCTCTCTGCTGTTCCTCGTAGCAGGAGAACCAGCGGCGATCTCCTGCACCGCAGCTGATTCCTGGAGAACGACGGGGAGAGGCGTGTGTCACCAGAACTCTGGGGACAGATCGAGCCAATGGGAGGAAATGGAAGGCGTGGATCACGGCAACCCAGAGGACAGCGTGCGCGGACGACACGGCAAAGTAGGGGACTCTCGAAGCGACACGAGAACGGTTCCACCGTCCGTTTTCCCTTCTCTTGTCCCACCGTCGCCGCATCCGTTCGTGTGGGATCTCACGGTCGCGGAGTCGCCCCTGGTCCACCTGGTGGGAAAAGCGACGGAGGGGTCGTAGGAGAAGAGACTCGGCTGGTGGGGACGCCAATACACGCCCATTCTGTCGTGGAGGGGTGAGAAAGAGAGAGAGACGGTATCGCAACCCCCCTCGTCCTGCTTCACGACCCTGCCGGCGGCGCATGTGGCATCTGGTGAAACAGATACGACATCGCACGGCTGACGCGGAGATTGCCGCCACACACATACAAACGCCGCGCTCGCGCGCGCGCGCGCGCACACGCACACACGTGTGTGCACACTAGAGCGCGAACGACTCACGGGGAAACTGCTCTCACCGATTTCGACGAGCGCGTGTTGTATACTCGTGAAATTTAAAGTAAGAGACAAAGGAAAAGTGTATTCTGTTGTATATCTTTTCGAATTATTATTTCAGAATTGAACATTTTCCTGATAAAGGCTTGGGCATATTTGGTTCGTATGCATATGTGTATACAAGGAAAATTTTTTTCAATAGATACATCATTAAATTTATCAGTTTAAATATGCCAGTTTTTACCGGATAAATAGTTCTTTAAATTATGATAAAATTAGAATGGAATTTGTCAGTTTACTGACAATTGACAGTTGAAATAGAATATATTTTATATATATATATTTATTATCAATGATTGATTACACTCGATAGAGAAGAATTTAAATGCACTCGAATTTTGAAATAATTACCAGTAAGTTTTAATCTAATCTCTAATATTTATCAGTATCTAATACTAGAAGTACTATACTAATCTAATATACTTTAGATACTAGAATAGATACTAGTGTAGATACTAGTATGAGATACTAGTATCTAAAGAAATTCCGGACCAGTTTGAGATGTCATGTGTAACGAAGATAGAAAAGCGGCGGAGCATGTGTCACGAGCGATTGACGCCTCTTAATTGTGTATTTTCTCTTATCTACTGTCACCCTTCTTTTCTCCTGGGAAACACTAAGCCAACGGATTAGTCACTCTATCACCAAGGATCCACGTCGAGCGGCTATCTTTCCCTCTTCGATAACCACTCATTCTGAGAGCTTATTGCTTCTGTCGGTAGCTTGGTACATTCCAGCAGAGGAATTCTCGACGTGATCGACAAATATCGCTATCGATAACTGCGCAATCCAATAGTCGAAATATCTGTCATTCTGCAGGTATAATTCCTTTCCCTAAAATATTTTGTTGATTATGCGATAATTCAATGTTTCATTTTACAATGTTTCTTATCTCTACTTGCATATATCGATAATATGTTATTGCGAAATATTCGAAAGTTTGATTTTAACGGGTCATAAAGCGGTAACAATGTAATAAAAGAACTTATGTGAATCGATATACACTGATCCGATATAACGTATATTAGAATGTTCATCGTGGAAAAGTACTGACATATAAAACAAATTTATTGTTAAACAAAAAAAGGAATATTATTATTAATCTTTTTATATTTTCGAAATACATACACACATTGTATGCTGAATGTATGTACCATAATAACTATTAGTCCTGTAAAATTTAAAGTAGCCTTATATTGCAAACATTAATTTTAATTTTAATGAAGATAATCTAAATAATAAACACAGGCGGAATGAACATGCGTTAATAATCGTTACCGGCTAATCAACTACTCATTCGATTCATCATGCTAAAGAGCCGCGCACTCACGGACGCGACGTCCGTGCGTGCTGCCACTGTCAAGAACATTCACGAGATTGCGATTAATCTAACGAGAAGCGCATATCCGCTTCCGATGTAGACGCGAATAGAGGCGAGGGCAATTGGATCGAGCCCGCGAGTCTCTCGTGTCGCGGCGTCGACGGTGCTCGACTTGAACGGAAATCCACTTGAGCGAACAAGAGCGACGTATATATCCGTCCGTCTCGCGGTCCAGCCTTATATAGGCCTCGCGAGAGACGCCGATATAGCTGGCGTTTTCTTTCGACACACTTGACATTAAAAGTCACGGTATTCCGTGCAGCCACGTCCCCGTCACGTCAGGTTGACGGATCGGCGCGCGCACTCAGGAAATTAGGCAATTTCCGGGCCGCGCTCGCGCGCTCGTGTCTGCATTTAATAGCACTACCAGTTATTTACCAGTTCGGCGGAGACGGGACACGACGAGCGGTATCGTTATACGAGCGGGGGCCCTCGTGTATAACGTACTTACTCTTCTTCCGCGCCAGACGGACGTCCCCATGTCGGATCGATCGCGGACTCTCTTCCTACGAGCTCGTTTATGAGACGCGCCGCGCGAGCTCTTCGCAATTCGCGGCGTGTCGAGCTGCGCTTTTTGCGAGTCACCGACGACCAGATAGAAATATGCACCGACTTTTTTTCGTTCCCGCAAAAAAAATCGATCGCAACACGATGGTGTCTTCATTTTCGCAGCATCGATCGGCTTAACTCATTCTCTCTCATGCTCACTGATATTGTCAATTTTAGGCGCGAGTTGCTTTGATCTTATTGAGAATTCTTATTGTCATTTTGCATTATCTTTATCTCCAATTTATTGTTTTTTTTATTATTAATAATAATATATATATTATACAATTAGTTGTTACACACGCAATGACTTTGATTTTTTATCTATTTTTAGGTAAAAATAAATAAATTTGTCTTATGTAATACAAGAAATTGAATCATTTTTAAATGACATCAAAGTTTATTTATTTTTAAATAATTAATTAAAAATATGTAAACAACTATAATTATGTGTTGAATTATGCATAACGTAAAAAAATTGCGTACTCACTTTTAAATTATTCAGAAAATCATCGATTGTAATTAGACGAAGAATACTCTCGTCAATTTGCACGAATAAAAAAATGATCGAAAACGAATAATCCAAATGATTCGTTGATTTGAAGAAAGGCTCAATTTCACGGAATGCGATTCACGTCGACGAGGCAGAAGCGCGTCGAATCAACGCGATACATACCTCGCAAAGTGAGCAACGACGCGGCGGCTCGCGACAATGTTTCGCGCACGGGGCGAGTATCGTTAGGAGCGCATAATGGAGCTCCTCTCTGTCGGTGGTGCACGGTGGTCGGTGTTGATAGCCCGGTATGGTGAGAGCGAATCCCGGGGTCACCCCCGGGGTCACTAATGACATACGCAGGCTCTCTCGTGTACGTGCGCGCGCGTACGCACACACAGATGCAGCGGCGATCGCCATCCTGGCGGACGATCCAACGCACGAGCTACGCGAATTGCACGCGTGTACGTGTGTATTCGCTCGCGCGCGCGCACGCATCTCCCACATGAAACGCAAAAGCGAGACGCGAATTGGCCTCATCAAAGCGAGCAAACAATGCCGGATGCCGCCGATGGCTCAACAAACGTGTGGTTAGCCAAATCACCGTACGGCACGTAGCGCGCATCGACGCGATGCCACATGGAGAGAAATGCCGAACAATGCAACGCGCATCGGTCGAGCGCGCGGCCCTGAAATGCGCAACAACCATCGTATATCGGCGTTGCATTGCAACGATACTTACCGGCTCGGCTCGCCCGGATGATGCGCCCTACGTGCGGCACGATAGCCCTTGTTTGTTTTGTTGCGCGAGACGCGCTCATGTCGGAAAATAACACGGTTGCTCTCGCTCTAGGTGCGAAGACGATGTTTAAGGAGTAATATCGCGGTGGGGGCGAGATCGCGCAGCGCGAGAACGATTATTTCCCCGACGGAATTTCCTGCGAGAAGATCGAACGCGAGTAACGCACGATTCGACCAATGTTCCGCCATTAATACCCCCTTTTCCATCCTTGAAAGGAAATAAAAGTGTCTACGTAATACATTAGAGTTCCGGCGAGGGAGGAAATTATTTGTATTTATGAATTTTCCCGGACAAAGGAGGTCGATTCCGCGTTAACGGTAGACGAATGGAAGATTAGGAATATGCAAATGAGACTCATCTGGTTTTCTCTCTTTCCCTCTGTTTTCATACAGATGTTATAGCAAAGTCAAAATTCATTTTGCAGATGGCAGAAGGCTGTTCCGCATTGCCGAGAGGTATCGATGAGGTTCTGGCAGGTACACATGTGGAGCAGAGCAGAGGATCGGCTTGAAGAACCGTCTAATAAAAATGTTAATTGCACGGCTCGTTAGAAGACCCCCCGCAACGTCTGCTAGAAGTTCAGCTCGGGGTCGCCTCGCGGGGAGTCTGTGAGTATTTGCCTTTAAACTTTCGTTCTTTTTCTCGCTTTTCTCTGCCTCTCTTTTTTTTCCACCATTTCGTTCGATTATTTATCGCCCGATGGCTCGTATACGCGCCAGCACGGAATCTGGATTATACTCTCTCGCGCGCTTCCTAGATCGAAGAGAGCTAACCACGTCGTAATGAGACCGGTTTGATAGCGTAATCTAGTTATACTCTCGCGCGAAATCTCCTTCGATCTTAGATCGGCAAATCTATAAAAGGCCAAGCCGAGAGAGAACGAATCTCGAGGCGAAATTGATCTTGCTCCGGAATTTATATTTCTGCCTTCGTGACGATATGTATTCACGATAGAACGATTTCGCTAGGAATCGCATTTTTAGCGAGAAAGTTTGCGAAATAACCACATGGTAATCTTATTAAGTGTTCACCTATAAAGAACACGTACATTTAATTCGAATATCAGAAATTATCGGCAATTTGTCTGAGATTATTCAACTTGTTATTTTTAAGGTGGGAGAAGTGAATCTTTACATCTTTGAACATAGGAAATTTTTTTATTGCAAAAATAATTTGACTATATTTTATAATCTAAATTGCATGATTTTTTAACAAATTATATATTTTGTAGAAAAAACAATATATTTTTTTGCGGACTGCACAATTATATAATTTACACAAGTAAAATTAAATTAAAATTATTTGCTGTATAAAGTCGAGTAAATTTAATTACACATTAGTCAAAAGAAATATAATGATCCTTGTCCCTGTTATTCTAAAGCATAAAACTATCATATTTGCCGTTGGTTGTGTAGTAATAAAAAAATTAAAAAAAAACAAATACCAACCACGCTTGGCATTTTTCGTAAACGAATTGTTCTTTCGACTCCGCGATCAATTCGCGCCAGGCAATTAAATGCAAAACACATATTTGATATATAAATATCGCGGCGTGTACATTTCTCGCGCTACAGTTTTCGCTGCGCCATATTAAAAACGAATATTTTTGTAATAAATTGCGCATTCCCCGGCCGGGTGTATCTCAATTTCATTCAGCTTGATCTCCATTTCATCAATTTACATAACCCTCCCCGCTGTAATACAATGAAATCAGTTTGAGAGGTAAATTCGATAGCTGCGGCAACTTTGCCTACGCTTCTACGCTCCGAAAGAATTTTGTTTGGTAATTCAATCGTGTAACCAATGAGCTCTCGCCGCGTATTAACCGACAATTTGGTTTATTGCCTAACATGGAATTATCGATTTTCCTTCATTTAACGATTGTGCGGGTGCAGTCACTTTTTTATCTCAATCTGTACTTTATAATTTTTTAATTACGAAACTACGACAGTATCATATGGGAGATTATAACATGTAATTATTCTTGGTAAAATCGCTATCATAAACGTATATACGTGCATATATATGTATATCTATATCCCTTTTTTTATTATTAATTTTTTTTAGAAATCACACCTTTCACACCAGATATATCGTATCGTATACTTTCAACCATAATGTTGCTTCATTTACCGTGATCGATTTTTTGTTTATTTTTTGTAAAAGTTTATTCCAATCTCCACCATCATCCACATTTCGCTCTTTCGCGAAAACGCTTGTTTTGCCTTTCCAAAGAGACTTGTACACATGTTTTGTGCAAAAAGCGAGATTCCTCCCAGTGGTTATTTTGATGCTGGGAGAACGAGACTTTGTTCTTTTTTTTTCCAACGGCAAAGAGTCAACGGCAGTTGGCAAAAGCGATCGTCGCTTCGGGGCGCGGTCGCTCGGCTGATCTTTCACGTGAATTAACGCGCGGGCGGAAGCCACTCTCTGCTCTTTGCCGATGCAGTGGCGCATTTTGTGTTTTTGGGCATTCAGACGTACACACGGTGTAAGAGTAGTTTAACACGTTTGTGACTTAGACACCCAACACACATACGAATAGGTCGAGTTGCGTTCGCGAATACAAGGCTGAACGTAGGATAAGAGCAGAGAGAAAAAGAGAGAGAGAGAGAGAGAGAGGAAAGGTCCATTCAGACATTGAGGCAGTTGAACCCTCCGGCAGACACGGCGTGTTCGAGCAAGCCCTTCCTTCCTTTTATATACATGCTATACTCCCGGGGTTTTAGTCACAGAAAACTAAAAAGCTAATTTACTTTAAAAGTATCCGAGCGAGAGAGACAGAGAAGGAGGATGGTCCATCAAACGTGGACTTTTGAAAAGCCAATCCCCCGGGCTAATGCAACCAGCGACAGATTGGCGGTGGCCAATTCTCTGTGTTCTTTTCGCTCTTTCTCTCTTCATCTTTCTTTCTTCTCTCTTCATCTCTCCTTCTCTCTCTTTCTCTTTTCGCGTATATAGCGAATGCGTTTGTTTATTCGCTTCGACGATATCGTGGCGAATGGCCATTTCGTTGATAGCTCAAACGGATTGCGAAAATGTCCAAATGTGCCCTCATAAAGACGCGCTGTGACGATTCAGGAGAGAGAAAGAGAAGAGAAAGCTTTGGGAATGGGAGATTACTCCCGACTAATTTCAGATTTTAAATTAAAGTCCCGGTCGAAGGATCAGTGCACTTTGGTAATTTGGATCTGTAGAGTCCGCGCCAGGCAGAATTCAAAGCATCGTTTACGCGCATTATCGTTATTATATAAAACCCTGAGAACGAATGTGAGCCACTAGTCACAGAGAGGAAGCTTTACAAGAGTGATGAGAAGAAATCTGAAGAAAAAAATACAATGGCTCGAATAAATATTATTCGTGGAAGAACCGGCCGATTCGAAAGTATAATTACTTTTATCGTTGTGGAAACTGTTGCAATAATTCTGAATTACTTCAAAGGAGATAATAAATGGTTTTTTTTCCTCGATATAACACTCGTGCATAATTTTATTTCCGATGCGCTTCTGACACACCACTGCGGTCGAGACAATTCATTCTCGCATAATTATACTGCTTTGCAATTCTAAGGTCAGTTGCGCTCATCCGACAATCGTTTCGTCACAGTTCCGTGGAGGAAACTCAAAGACGCGGCGTCGCCTCGCATGCGACGAGGAGAGGGGGATTATTTTTTTCGCTCGCACACACAAGTCGTGCACAAGTTGTGTCTGCAGGACGACACAGTCGGTCTCAGGGCCGTCACGTAAGTCGCCGCATTAAACGTGCCATTATACTTGTAAATCTCGAACAATTAGCCGTAATCAAGTACAGGAAACCACCAGGTGAGCGCGCGAGCGGGTACGCAATTATTTTTAAATAGGATTCCGCGCCGGACCGCGCGTCTCTCGTAGGACTACGACGGAGCCATGATTATTAATCCGAGCTCGCGGGGAAGAGAGATCGTTAGGTAGATTGTGCAACAAGTGCATAAAGAGCGCAGTGCCGCGCGGTGCGAGCGCGCACCGGAAGTCGTGCGCGTCGGCACCTGCCTCGACTTTGACATCGTGATTGTCGATGGTCTTCGTTCCGTTTCGCGAGTTAACGAGCCTCGAGCTTATACGCCGAATAATTCATGCGCTCGCTACTAAGAGAGGCGTCGAATAATTGCATCCTACGGAAACGTGCGCTCGCGCGCGCACCGTGGCTCGTAGCATCCGCCAATCGGGAATATTAACGCTAATTATGTAATATTGCGTGGCCGATCAAATATCGATACGGCCACTTTCGGCAGTTACGGCGCGATCTTATTAGCCGATCGAACCGCCGTTTCGGAAATTTCATGAAAGCGTAATTTGTACTTTGCTCCCTTTGACCGTGCATCTCAATACGGCTGTTACCTCTGCCAAATCAAGAGAGCCAGGAAGGCTAATTAATATTTATTAGCCTTAAACAATTTTATATAATGAATAGGTTTTTATTATCTGCACAAGCTTCATCTGATCTCTGCTTCACTGTCCAGACATCTCTTTTTCCTTTTCTCGAGAATTCAATTTACGATATACTTTTTCGTGCATTGTATTAATATTACATTGGTCAAGATCTTTAAAGGTGGAAAAAAACGAGGAGTAATAAATTTAGATTTTAAAAGACAATCCTCTCTTTTTCCACCTCCTGAGAGAGAAGGAGAGATATCAAACATCGATCATTATCATTAAGTCGACAAGTATCGAAACATATTTTCTCAGCGTCAATTTTGCGTGTCTGATAAACGGCTTGGTCGATGTAACTCGATTGATCTCGCAAAAGTCACGTCGGAAGGAAAGAGTGATCGAAGGGCGGGAAGAGAGGGAGAAGAAGGGTAAGCTGCTTTGGCGGTCAATTCCACTAACAGCTTAGCACCGAGTCGCGAGAAAAAGCGAGTCGGGGCAAAAAGCCGCCAGCGGAACTCTGTCACTCTTGTTTGCCGAGGCGGCCAATGATCCGTCCAAGGCGGCTTACAAAAGTTTTAATCGACGTTCGTCGCGTCCCTTCACCGCCGGTCTTTATTCCGGATGGCCGAGCACGCGCTCGGCTGCTCGCTTTTTTCTCCCCGACGATCAATCTTGGTCCGCGTCGGAGAGAGAGAGAGATTCGTTACTTGGTAATAGAATTAGGCGGGGATTGCTTTTCGCGCGGCGGGCTCTCCGAATGCGTCCAGTTGTACGCTGATATCGCGAGATGCCGACGTACTTGCAATGTATAAGTCTCGCAACGGAGGCGTCTTCTCCTCTTTAATGCCGACGAGCCCCATGGACCAAAATATCGATCCCGCGCAGAGCGTACCCTACCGTTCGGAATTACCCCTATGTAGGAAAACCGACTGACGTCATAGCATATATCCCCTTTAGTAGGTCAGTATGTCAATTTTCGAAACATAGTTGAAACAGCAGGTCCTTATCGATCGATTATTCTGGCGAAAGATAAGAAATGATTGCAAAAGTATTGCTGATAATATTAAGTGTGTATCGAGGGATTTAAAAAATTGTAGCTTTTACGTTTTGCGCCGCGCTTGATCTAAATTTTTTATTGAGACAGGATATGATCGGAATATTTAAATAAAAAATAATAACAAAAAAGAATAATAATATAAAAGAATTTGTAATTATACTGAGAGAGAGAATAGTGAAAATGTGATCATTAAAGATAGAAATAAGAATTCGACCTTTGAATATGTCCTTCATAAGTACACATTTTCTTGTTTCAAAGAAACTCACAGCAGTCGATGTCGAATTATCGCAGAAGACACGATATCCGTCAGTTGCCAAAGCACGTTCGCACACTCCATTGAAACTTTCCTCGATTCTTTAGCACCTTCATACAACTTCTATCCAAAGGTAAGCATATTCGATTTGCAATCTAATCGACGTGCTTCTACTAGAGTCGACCTTGAACTCTCTGCACGATATATCGAGCGGTATGGTAGGCTTTTGAAATCGCCGAGGATTGCAATAAGATCCTCTTTACCGTTGCTTCGATGAAGATGATTTCTTATGATTGAGCATAATTTTCTCCTTATTTTCGCAGTTTAAGAGATTCTCGATATCTTCAAACATAGTATTGTATTTCAAATATAGATAACTATTTTTAGTTAACTACTTTTCACGATTCATCTTGCGATTAATTTGAGAAATAACGCGCCTCTAATATTTTATAATAAAAAAGTTATGTTTACCTTAAGAAATTTCAAATACATATATATCATAAATACATATAAATACATATATACTTTTATATTTTCAAATACATATATATTTCAAATACATATATATCATAAATACATATAAATACATATATACTTTTATATTTTTTCAAGAACTTTATACACAAATTTAAAAAATGTGTAAAAAGTGCATAAAGAATGAAAATATTTCAAACATTATCTTTAGAAAATTTACATTAATACTTAACAAATTAATGAGATTTCGATTCAACGCGATGGAACGATTTATCGATTCTAGCCAAGTCATTCAAACAAGAGATTCGATTACACAGGTTGTATGATTAAGTCTATCAAAAAGCCGCCCGAGGCAGGTCAATTGACGCGAGAGCCGACAAAAGGAAGGCGAAATCTGGTCGGATTACGCGACACATCGAATAGGTAAATAGCGGCTAAAGTTAAATGAAAAAAAAATCTCGCGTGCGTCTACGTAAATTAGATCGGTCGATTTCACGGAATCGATTCCCTACGACGATGGACACATCGCCGCGTGTCCTTGTAGCGTGTGCTCGAGTTATTCGTGGGACTAAAGTTTCTAGAGCTTCTCGGAACGTCAAACCACACGTCTCTTGAACGGTCGAGGCATCTTGATTGGAGTCGATGACTTGTCGGGTAAGATCTGAAAAACCGCCAAAGTCCTCTGCGATTAAATCAACTCTCTAATACAATGCAAACGGTTTAAAGTATTCATATAAATAATCACAATTATATAATGTTAACAAATTGTGTATCACCTCAACTTACATTATAATATTGAAACAAAGTAAAGAAAAAATTAATTTAAAATTAAAATTAGTTATTGTGTCATAAAATATTTCTATCACACAAAAGATTAAATGCACTTTTCTTGCGTAAAGAAATACAAACGATTGATGGAATCTAAATAAATGCATATTAAAATAAATAAAATATATAATTGTCAATGTATAAATCGATTTAGTTTATCGGTTTATACATTGATTGTAATTTTTTGTTCTAAAGATGAAAAGGACTGAAATGTATTATACTGCAATAAATAATTTGAATTTTCACTCGAAGATATTGATTACTTGCGCTTTTATTTGCTCATTTTATTTATTTTAATTTATGCATTTATTTAGATTCAATCAATTTTTTATTCTCTTTCACGCAAGATAATTTGTTTTTACATTAAAGAGTGTTTTACCTCAATAGTTGAATACACATATATGTTGCGCTTTTTCCTACGAAAATATTAAACAATTTCCAACGTATGTTCGCGGAATAAAAAGAATTGTTTTCTTAGAAGTTTATTTCTCTCAATTTAAGGGGGTACAAATATTCTGTGTAACATCTCTAATATCTTTAGCCGGTTAAAAAGGATACAATTTTAACAATTCGAATCAACCGCGATACGTCACCTTTGTTACAATCGTATCGGAAAATAATTGCGATCGATAGTGGTGTGAGACTTCCTAGTGCGAGCGGGCATTTCTTATCCCGGATATCGATTGCCCGCTTCCAGGCGGGAACCCTCCGGCGACGGTACTAAGAACAGCTCTGGCCGAAGGGCGAGAAGAAGGGTGTTCTTAGCAAGGGCGGTGTGTATCGCCGGGCATTACTTTTATTCCGTGTCATTTGAGCCCACACTCGCCCTCTCGACGCGCGGCTGCCTCGACCCACGGATGCAATAGATTTCCCTCAAAGTGGTTTCGTGGCCTCTCTCCGAAACCGCGCACGACGACGACGACGACGACGACATAGTAAGTCTTTTGTCTCCCCGTCTCGCACGATTGTTCCGCCCTTCTTCCTTTCCTCCTCTCGCCGATACCGTAAATTCGAGATGGCTTGTCGAATAAGATGTGTCGAGATCGCAAACTTCTATATGTTATATGACTGTTAACAGCGATCTTACAGGTGAAGGGCAGACATTTATAATTGGGCGGAATATGATTACCGTATTAATGAACAGAATATCAATCAATACTTGTCTGTATATGAAAAGTAGTTTATATTTTAATAGCGCCAGCAAGTATTGAAATGCAATACAGAATATGTAATAATTCGACTTATATATTCTGTCCAATTATAAATGGTTGGCCTTTGATGTTAACACTCTAGATATAATATATGCAAGTTTGCGACCGATACGTGATAATCGACGCCCAACAAGAAATTACAATTAATGGCGTGAAACGTTTTGATGCAAGACAATCTTGCATTCGTTTTGGTTTTTAAAATCCGGGAGGGAAAGCATCTCAATTGAGAGTAAATTTCCAAACTCGCGCGGAGAAACTACGATTTGTTCGACCGTCCTGCATCTTCGCGTGGGCGTCGTAAACGCGGCAGATAATCGGTAGATTCGCGAATGATATAGCGAGAGTCAGGCCCTCGCATCAGACGTCGCTCATAAAAATGCATCGTGAATACGCAAGGAACCCGACGAGGAGCGTCCGGGCAACAGCAGCAGATAGTGGATGCGGGGGAAGAGAAGAGGCAGCCGCGAATCGGCGGTCCCACCGGTGGCAAATCTCGTAACGAGGGCTCGTATCTCGGCGGATCTTTATCGCCGGCAATTACGCCCGGTTCCGGCGCGGCCCGGAAAAGGTGGGTAGATGGGTAGTGGCACGGCCGTGCGGTACATACCCTACCTACCTACCTACTTGCCATGGCTCGACTCGGCGCGGCATGACCGTGGAATTATATAAAGATGAAAAGTTAATGCCGCCGCCGCGCGCGCGAGGAACCGCCGGCATATCGGCTTCTGCCCTAACCCTCAATCACTGGGAGGCTCTTATGACCGCCCGCCACGATCCACCGGGGAAAATTCTGGGCGATCATGGAGCGGGCGACATCAAATATGCAGCGCGGGTCGAATCTACGGTTATGTCGCGAAAGGGGGATCGCCGCTCCGGAGAACGCGCCTGTTTATGGCGCACGGTTTGTCAAGTGGATCTCTCTCTCTTTCGCTGCTTCTCTCTCCGCGTACTGAATATATATCGCCATCCTGGCGAGAAGAAACCTGTATATAATTCTCGAGATTGCCGAATATAATCTTCTCGATGTTATTGGAAATTGCGCGGTAATTCATTTCGTCATTGTATGTCACAAAGACAAATGATGGGGTGTTTCTGCAAAGAAATTATTTATTTAGGTCTATTAAGCAAAGTCATAAGTCGACTTGTCATTTAATTAGCTAGTCATAAGTCGACTTGTCATTTAATTAGCTAGTTTATATAATTTATTATGTCTTAATATTTATTTTAATTTTTTACTTCTTAATTATATCATTTGATGTGACTGGAAATTAGAGTATGTACGATTTGAAATTAAATTACGTCCATCTGATTTATTTCTCTGCGGTCAATTAATCTTGAAGGACGTGTCCAATAGAAGACTGACAACGATGTAAACAGTTGGATTTTGATTTTTCGTATGTGTTTTTTTATTTGACAGCTTAAAATTTTATTTAGAATTTTGGATACTGACTTCAATTTTTTATTAAATAATTTTATTTAGAATGATAGCTTGACTAAAATTATATATTTATTGTTATCTATTATTACTAATACGCTGTGAAGATGGTCCAAAGAAAGAGGAGGTTCGCAGTTGTACTTTGATGAATTTCACATTGCTTTTATTTTTTCATTTCAATTCAGAGACGTTTTCTAAATTATTTCTATTAAGTAAAATTTAAATAATATATTTGATACGTGAAAAAAATTTGATATGTAATTTCCTAGAAATGCAATTTTAAATTATAACTTGAGATATGGCAAGATTAATCTTCACTTCTCGAGAGTCTGTATAAGGAAAGTTGAAAACCATAATTTCGCGTGTCGTTCGAACATTTTTCTTTTCGTTCTTTTTTTTTTATCGATCGCATTCACATCGAGTCGTCGTTCTCTTCCTCGCGGCGATATCGTCTTCAAAAGCCGCCGACGTGAGTACTCGCGCCTACAATGTCTGCCTCATCATCTTCGGAACTTGATTTCCGCGCCGACGAAGATGCATCGCGTGCGGCGATGCGGTCGATGGATCAATCGACGGTGCAAATGAGCATTTAACGACGATAAAATTCGTGTCGCGAGCGACGCGTTAATCCTCGCCCGAGGCCGCCGGACGTTTTCTCGGCAAGTGGAACGGGTCGCGCGCGCGACGTCAATTTGCACGGAGCGTTTTAATGCGACGCGTGATACGTCCGGCCCGAACGCGATTTCCAAGTACCACGACGTATAACCTATCGGGGTCGTGAATAATAAATGCGCGGGACACAGGCCGGTCACGCTACCTAGGAACACCGGCTTGTCACTCGAAATGTCAGACGAGAGACGTCCATGGCTGTGCAGACTACGGAGGCTATTAATTAATGAAACGCCCGCGCCATTATTGCCGGTAGTAAACATCTGGTCCGGTATACACGGCCGATGGGTCGTCCTTTCCGGCGACGTGCCACCTCGAACCGACTGTTCCGCCATCGGACAGACATTGTGAAATTGCAATTCTTGAGGAAATGTTAATTTTATGAGTTTTATTTTCAACGAGATTTATTACGTATCCCGTTGTTATTTTCTCAATCTTGAACGTTTTCACGTTTCTTTCTCTCTCTAAGAATAATTTTAAAAAATAGAAAGATTTATATAAATTTATTTTTGTCAATATTTATTATTTTATATACATTTTAAAGAAATTTCTTCAAATTGTGTAAATTTATTTTAAAAAAGAATTATTTTTTCATGGAAATAATTGCATTTCGAGAATCTTGCCATCGTTTGAATCATTGCGACTGTTGTACACTTAACATTTCCAACATCACACCTATACAAAAAATACATCTATTTTAAGTAACCGCATCGCCATCGTTCTCATGTTTGGGGACACACTCGGATTTAATGCAAAGTTTTTCCGAAGGAAACACAACGTTTCTCTCCATCGTAGGCAAACGACACCGGAAACCGGATGGCTCCGAGCAATTCCGGCGACGGCCGCGCGGATAAACGCGCGGCGGAGTCGATTCTCGAGGCGGCGGCGTATTCAATGAGACCTTGGGACCGTCATGCGTCCCGAGTCAGCTTCCGTGAGAAACGCCGTGAGGACAAAGTATAATCCTGTGTACGCCGACACCACCGGGAGCGAGGAGGAAAGAGAGATCGCGGGTGAGAAGAAGGCATAGCGGGAGAAAGCGTGAGAGAGAAAGAGAGAGGCAAGCCCCTCGCGGGTGAGGCGAGGGGGAGAGGAGGCGCGCGAGCGCGTATAATGTATGCAGATTGCAATGGTGCCATTATGTCTCTTTCGCGCGTGTACGTTCATCCACAACATCGTCGTTCTCGCTCCGTCTCCACGGTCGATCTTCGTCCTTTCCCGCTCCTCTTCCTCCTCGTTCCGCCTCGCTCTTCCTCCGCCGCGAGAAGCCTAGTGGAAGACCTAGTGTACACAACGCGATTCATTCCTGCGGAAAGCGTACCGCGATGCTACGATAATTAGCGTTGATTACGCAATAATCGCCCGACCCGGTGGCGGCCATCTTATGCATCTCTCACGTTCGCGACGGAGACTCCCCATGCTGACCCCGAAGGGTTACTTCTTCCTCCACCGAGAACACTTAGAATCGCATGGATCACACATCTGACCGCGCGTTTTCCCATCCGCGTTAGCCGTAGACGTAACGTTCCTCCACATTTCCGCCCCGACTCCAGACACGGAAGACACTAGGCGTCCATCCTCGAAGGATTCCTCGAAGGGAGTTTCTTCGCCATTCGCGATGACCTCACGGTAGTCTGCAAATATTACATGTAATCCGTACGTGAGTACTTTGATCGTTCTTAAGTAACGTTAATGTTTCTCTATTCTAGGTTTATATATCGCAATATGCAATAGTGGACTGTGAGAACAAGTATCTGCTGTGATAAAAATAAAAGTAAACTAAATTTTTTGGCATACTGTTATATGAACCAAGAGACGTCGAGAGGCGATCGGTCTTTCTCGCGCTCCTTTTGCCAAGTTTGAAAAATATGAAATTACCGTTAACGCGGTGCCAGCTTGCTTGATTCGTCATATTTACGTGTCGGGTTTAATAGAGACCCGTTCGACTGCGAAAGCATCGAAAAGGCCACGATCCTCCAAACCTTCGCACGAACAGTTGTGCACATTTGTTGGAAAAAAAAGGAGTTACCAGCGGGACTGAGATTCGAAGCAAAGTAACCTCCGCGTGCCGAGGTACCAATTAAGTAGAATTACGTTGTTCGGTGTGTATCCGCGTTTCTGCTACAGGAGGAGAAGGAGGAAATGTATCTTTCCGACTCGTCTCGGATTTATGCTTTCGTGTCTGTCGGGCACTTATCGTAATGGAGCTCATTCGGGTTCTCTGCGGACTTTCGTAGTCACTTTTCTACATTCTACGGGAGAGAGGGAGAGAGAGAGAGACCCACGATTCGCGAGGTGGATTCTGCGAATGCGAAATTTGCGACGACCCGCGGCGACCTCGCGATCGCCTAGCCTCGGCCACAGGAGAAGAATCGTCGCTTCATGGTGAATAATTTCCGCTGAAGAGATGTAACTGGACGCGGAGAAAATTAATTTCTAGATCGACTAATCGACATGGCTATGGGTTCCTTATAAGTATCATCTTTCGCTGCGTGAAACTACAGCTCGTATAATAAGACTGGCGTTGTTACTTTTAATTTCTTACTCAACTATTAATAGAACGTTTTTACATTTAAGATTGATCCTTTCATGTTGTTTGTAACATCAAAAAAGTTTTTCGAATTTTTAACGAGTATTCCATCATTGTTGCAAAATTCGTGACCAATTTCAACAGCCAATCTAAACACAATATTTGCAAAGTACGTATTAATAATCTCGTCGTTAAAAAATGAGCTAAAATAAAGAAAAACGTCGTTTCCAAGAAAATTATAATAAGCTAAAAAAATCATAATTAAACTGCGATTTCAGTTCTACATCCAAGAAACTAGGTCTGATATCTATGGCACCGCGGGTGAATAATTACTTGTCGTCCTCAAGGTCCAAGAGCGAGTGTAGTGTTTCGCGTTTGTCAGAGGAGGCCTCGGCTATCTCGCCGTAGGCTAGCCCGAGAAGTCGTAGACCGCAAGAGGAGAGTCGCGGGGGCGAGTCGTGAGGACAGAGACGGGAGTCTGGTCCCGCCGCAGATTACTTAGGTAATTGGTAAATACGAGGGTTACCATCCCAGTTTTCACCGAGGGTTGAGTCGGCTGGCTGCCGGCGGATACCTCGCGGCGTTTCGTCTCTCGTTTCCTCTCCCTCGTCCTCTCCTCCTCCTCCTCGGCTCTTTCCCGCTTCCGTTTTTCCCTCTCGCTCCGATCTCATCCGACGGAGGATATTCGCTTTAAGGGGGGAAATGAGCCTTAAAATTGTTTAAAGCGGTCGGAAGAAGGGTCGTCGGATCCCCTCAGCCTTACGCAGGATGTAACCCAAAGCCTTAGGGAAACCACGACACTTTGCACGACAAGAAGCTTCCCGATCGCCGATAAGGAAGCCAATCTTTCCGATTGATTATCCTCGCAAGGGAACGCGAATACATATTAAATACGAATTAAAATTTTAATTACACTCGACTTTAGGATGCTAATGTCTGGGCAAGTTTATATAATGTCAATGCGATTATCCGATAGTTTTAAATCGAGATTATTTTTCCTTCGCGTTCCGCATTCATATTCCTCGTGTGACTGTAATCTTTTCCACGATGTTGAACGATAACGCAGCGATTTCGATTATGGTAATTGTTTCTCCTCGCGATGCGCACTACGGCGATTACCGGCGGCGACGTCACGACCCCATCATCTTCCTGGAACGGGAAAAGATTCACGAGGAAGACACGCGGCGAGTAATTTCGTTTTCCCCGTCGGTGCTTCCGGCTCGCCTTTCTAATGAATAGTGATTAATTGCCGGTGCTCTGAGACCGACTCGCAGCCATTAAGCCCGTCAGAGCCGATTCCGTCGAAATAATTACTCGGCACTCGGCGCACGCACGCACGCACTATTCTCTCCTGCTCGCGAGTGCGTGGTTGATTTTTTAATTGCGACGCCTGTGTGAACGAGCCGATGAGAGACCACCCATTTGATCGCACCCTGTATGCTAATTACAGTATCAGAACAGTTCGCACTTGTTGAGCGTATCTTTTATTAGATATTTTGAAGCGACGCTATAATTTTCATTTCTTTCCATTTTTTTCAATGAACACAAATTTATTTTCCTCTTGTTAGAAAATAGAGACTGACATAAACATATGTCTAGTGGATATTCGCAAATTTAGCGATTGATCTGATGACGGAAAATAATTGTCTCACTCCGGAATGAAGCATTTTAATTTGCGAATGCAATCTATGATTCGAATCGGACCATATGCGAAGCGCGCTTATTATGAAATCCGAGTGAAACAGAAGCGTAACCCATAGGATCAGGCCGGAAAAGACTTCCGCGTGCTTTGGTCCGCGTGCTACGTAAATCATGGACGAGATGCAACGGCGTTGCGGCGCGGTCCGGCGCATTTAAAGCGCACGCATTACGATAATTACGGTACTTTCTCCGCGGTGCGCGCCGATTTGCCCGAGCGCGACGTGACGTTTGATTATTTAACTGGTTCTCATCAGGCGCGCGGTGCAGGGAGGTAACGACAGCCATTAAATACGGATGTTAATGCGCGGCAATTAATGAGAACCCGCGCGGGATAATAGCGGGAAACTAGAAGGGCTGGTATGTTTGAAAGAAAAGTTCGACATTTGGTAGGGATAACAATCGAGTGCGTTAACGGTATTTATCGGAACAGAAGACTCGCTTGTGTTTCTGGTTGAATGGGAGCGACACTTTCCGACGCGAAAGCATCGTGTGATTTGAATAATAAGAATAATCCGAGCAATTATCATAATAAGATACGCGAGGTAATTACAGTTACTGGAATATTAGATGAGTCCAAATTGCTCGAGAATTAATAATATAATTAATTTTTTTAATATAATTAATTATATTTAATTATATTTAATATAATTAATTATATGTGAAATTTTATTAAAAAATTGTTCATTCCAAAATTACGAGACAAAAAAACGTAATCAGCAATCTTTATAGATTATCATAAATTTTAATAATTAACAAGGCTAATTACATATGTGAATATTATATCATTCTTGACATATATACCAGCGAGATGTATATTCTCGGCTACTAATTGCTATGACGATGCCACTCGAGTCGGACCCTCTTAAGAGCGACCCAGATTGATTCACCGACAATCCGAAAGCGTGCGGATATCTCGAGAGGATGAAACCGGAAGTGTGAGACCGGGAGCGTATTTTCGTCCGCGTGGCACATGGCGTGTCCACGCATACAGAAGTATAGAAGAAGCAAATATAACGAGTTCTCAGTCGAGCTGCAAGACGACTTTACGAGATACGTCCAATCCTCGTCAGTTGCAACATTTGCGATAATGGCAGTTTCGCAGGCGAGCGAGTATTCGCTAATTGCACGGTGGCAGACGCGATAGCAACGAACGAGATCCATCCCGCGTCTCATTCTCGCCTACTTTCCCACCGTCCAGGAGTACCGACGATCATCGACACGCCCCGTAATCTGCATCCAGAGCACGTATCGCATCTACGCTCTGGTTCGATTCTCGATAACGAGATTCTAGAGTCCCGAGCGGCTTGAATACTCGGAAAGAAAAAGAGAGAGAGTCCATAGCCTTTTTTCTATTATGCACTACTGGCTAGTAGCAAAGTAGAAGCTGCCATCGTCCAACATCGTCATCTCGCAACGACTCGTTCATCGATCGATACATTCCGCATTCCGTCGACATTACGCGTGTATACCTCTCTTTCGCTTATATAACGGTACCTAAACCGATCTTTTCAGAATTCTAACAGAGTGATAAGATTTCTGTTCTGTTTCGCGTACATTCATATAGCGTGTTCAGAATTTCTTTTTTATTTTTAGAAAAAAACTTAGAGGAAAGACACATGTATCAAATATTTTTTTAAGTATTGTTTAAAATTTTTAATATTACAAATTATAAGCTTGAAATTAAAATTAAATTACAAACAATTTTTTAAAAATTCAAACTTTATATATAATATTTAATCTATATTTTATTCGCGAAATTACTCTCGTTGTACAAAAAGGAATTAATTAAATAAAAATAATAATAAATTAATTAATTAAAAATTTACGAAGATATTGAACTTTGGTTTCGAAAATTACCTGACAAGAAGAAGAAAACTTTCGAATTGAATGTATTACTCTTTCAGAATGAAAGCAGTAACTTTGCAATTCAATACACGAGGATTTCATTTGGCGGAATTTCCAAAAGCCGCTGGCATCCGGGGCAGTAAAAAAAATACGTGTGTCGTTAGGACGGACTTCTAGGCGGGTCGCTCGTAGCCGTAAATCGTCGATAGCGACGGCAGGGACGGGCGCACGATCGAATGCTACTTTATTTACGAGATGCATCGCGCCGAGCGATGATGCACCGCTCGCGTACGGGTCGATTTCCACTCGGGCAATCGCTCGTACTCGCGCGCACTCCTAAGGATCGCGGTCTCTAAATAACGCGCGCGAGCACGGTAATAAAAGGATAATGACCAAAGCAAAAGAAAGGAAGAAAAAGAAAGAGAGAGGGAGGGAGAAAGAGAGAGAACGAGCGCGGGATAGGCTGAAACTCGCGAGCACGATCGTGCGCGGCGAGATCGCGGCCGCGCGTTCCGATCGCAGCACGCCCGACAAATTTATATTGCCACGACGGGGCTCTCCGTGGCTTTCGGTAAAACTGCGCGATATTTTATGGCCCGATCCGCGGGACTCGTTACTTTCGTAGACGTGGAATTATCCCTGACATCGTCACGAATCGTTCGCAACGAAAGATGCCCGAGTCTTCTCGATGATCGGTTGAAAGCCGCGCGTCCATAAAACAAGGAAAATTTTTAATATAATTTACTGGAAACATTCGCACATAAACCACGTAAATCAATTTTAATCAATTCGCTTAATTAAAGTTGATACAAAACAAGATTTATTTATTTATTTTTTTTTTTTGTATTATGAAAGCAGAATCACAATAATGAAAATCAGAGGAGAATATCGTGAAATTATGTATTGCAATTTTTTTTTGCAAAACATTATTATTGTGTTTATAGCAAATTGCAAAAGAATAAAAATACACAATAATAGTGATTAATAATTTATATATATAATAGAGAAAGAAAGCAATTTTTAATTTGTTCTTAAAAAGAGAATTTTATTTTCATACCTTACAGTATATTTTGAAGATAAAATTGTCTTTATAAAAACAAAAGTGACTATACGAGGAGAATACGAAAAAAATAAAAACTAAATAATAAATAAAAATAAAAATAAAATATAACATTATATTAATTATAAATTCGTATAGCAAAAAAGAAGAGAAAGAAAAATAATAATATATTTCAGTGTTAATTAGTACATTACATGATTTCGATAAATCAATACTTGCGCGAACGAATACTCATATAATGAAAAGATTTGCATTAACGTGTCACGTTGTATCACGCCATTAATACCTAGTCTATGACCTCCAACCGAATTTTTTCGGCTGTACGTTATTGCTTCCGAAGCAATTACAAGTACGGTAGCTCCGGACAGAATTGCACACCTCGTCCCGCCTGGCTCTATAATTGTTTCGACGATTCCTCCACCTCGCGAACGGCAATTGCACCTGCTTCGATTTTGCTCGCTTTTTGTAGGAGGGGCAAATCGCCTTATTCCCATCCATCTCCGTGACCTCAAGCACGCAACCTCGAGATCCGATTGATACACGACCCCACCACCATCGAATCGTTTCATCATCGACCCTGAATCTTCCACGTCAGTTTTTTCTACGCTTCGACATTCTCGTAGATGTCAATGGCAAGCGTAGTCGTCATCGAGCTACTCGACCGTCAATGTAATTATATTTCCAATCTCTCTCTTTCTCTCTCTCTCTCTCGTTAAAAATATAGAAAAACATATTTACGTACCAAGATGTCTTTAATGTACATGATCGCTACATAGACTTTATATTTGCGTATCGATTTAAAAAGAAGATTTAAAGCCGGCAGCATTAGCACCTCCGGCATCTAAGTTCATTAATTATTCATGTACGCCCACAAAAATATTTTTCATACATGCGAGACGAGAATCTTCTTTGCCATACTTTTCCTAATATCATCTGCCAATATTCGCACGATTATGTGTCCGGTTTGTACGACGCTCGCGGGTGCATATTTATCCGTCCGAGGGTCCTCGGAAACTACGCAGTAATATCCGGAATGGGGAGGAGGAGAGGAGGGACAGGAGGCAGAGGACACGGCGGGCAAAGCGGACGTCGTGACGACGCTTCTCCGAAACCCGTGTCCCGGGAGCAGCAACGGCGTGCGGCCGGGACCGATCGTGTGTGACGTGCGAAAAAATCGCCGTCCGGTCGGTCGGCCGCGCTACCGATCTGAAAATCGCTCGGTAATCGCAGGTTACGGAGAGAACGAACATACACCGGCGGCGGCCCGGAGAGTGCGTGCTCCTCGAAGCACAAGCGACAATCGCCGGTTCCCAGCGGCTCCGCGGACGACCTCTCGGCCTCTCGAGCGAGAGCGGCCGCGCCCACAGCGCGAAGGAAACGCACCGCTTCGTCGTACGTGTGTACGCGCGTCCATGTGTGAACGTATATACACGTACGTACGTGTGTGCTGGACGTGGCAGCACCGACACGAAGAGACTTCGAGACCCGATCGTCGACGCGCTCACACATTCGCGCTGGCATCCACGCTCACGTTCACCGAGCTTACACCGGGTAGCCGCGGGTGTATCGGCTCGGGGCATACCGGGCGATCGCGCGCGAGCGCAACGGCACGACGACGACGAGGACAACGAACGACTTCGTGCCGCCTCTTCGTGCTGCAATTTTCAGCGTCCTCGGCGAGCCACCTCTCTCTTTCCCTCTTTCTCTTCCACAGCGAGAAATGCCTACCGTGCGCTATCGACGCTCATCGTCCTTGTCGGCTTACGTGTGTATGCCGACTTGGAAATTATCCCTCTCGTGCCGCCGGCCTTCGGAGCAATTGCGGCCGTTAAGGGCTGGAGTTTTCCCCTTTAAATTCCGCGAGGGGAGAGAGCTTCTCTATATGCGATGTAGAATCGCGCGGCTAAGAACGGGTGGCTGATTGATCCGTTTAACTTCTCTCTTTCTCTCCCGCCCGATGATTGTATCCTTTCGTATGCATTTTTTTCACACCGCTTCCGAAAGTAGAATTGCACGGGCGAAAGTACGGGTTTCGAGTACTCTTTTTCCCGTTGAGTTATGTAACGACTGTAGCGTAGGTGGCAATTGGGGCGTCATTTATTTCGCTCATCGCCTAGTGTTAATTTTAACATCCTTCATGTAACGTCATCGGGTGTCATTGACGAATGATTGGCACGCTACGTCCGGGACTCTAACAATGGATTCTTAGACGGCAATATGCAATAATAAATAATCGTCGACGACTTGCGCCTCCCACGTTATCTTCGAAAACTCGAAGATCACGAAGTCACGATTATAATTTAACAGAACTGTCAGAATTAAGATGTCAGAGATCAAGAGTTTCTCAGTTACACAATTGAAAGATGTATCTTTGTAAATTCACATTCTACTTGACGAAGTTATAGGATAATTATATTCACGTTAATGATTTACGCGGTATGTTTATATGACTTTTAGCAAAAAATATTTCAAATAAATCTTCAGGTAATAGCTAGAATCTGCGCGTCATGGATTTTTTGATAGCTTCGTTATTCCGTGTATTTAATGTCGTAGAATGAATCTGCAAAATCGATCCTCGTTCGCTCAAATTGATCGATATGCAATCCTGGATTTATACGGTACCTTTTTTTATCGCGTAATTTTATTTCCATGGTTAAAAAACAAATCTCTCGGATAGATGCTAGACTGAATTGAAAGATCGTTCCTCATAAATTCTTTTTTTTAACTTAGCCATTCTGCGGCCAGTGCAATTTGTAGCTTGCGAAGAGATCTTCGACGTTGGAGTGCACTGTTCGAAGGCACCCAAAGGAGTATATTCCGAAGCAGATCGCAAGATCGCGCGAACGAGACAATCGTGATAGTCCGCGATAAGTTTCGCGGCTCAGACGTTGCACGTTCACGAGATCTTTCCCGCGCCAGAATCGCGTCGGGATATCCGAGAATTACGCGCTACCTGGTAAGCGAGGCCGCGCAAATGGCCACGATTCGTTTGAGAAATTGATATCGTGCGGAAACTCGCGGAATTCGCACGTAATAAACCCGTGGCACGGACTCTTTTCCTCGGCGAGGTGGGAGAGCGGATGGAAGCGACGAGCTCGATGCAGGGACCGAGGTGAAAGCACATATGCAATATGGGCGCAAATTGGCACGTTCCGTAAAGCCAAGTGTGGCTATTTGACAGGATTTCTCTCGGCCGCTGAAGAAGCGATCGATTTTTATGTGCACCTTGCCATAGAAAAAAAAATTTTCGCACAGGCTTTCGGTCGATCCGCAAAGAGATATATTAATTGATCATTTGTGAATAATTTGATTTATCACGGATTATTAAGAGCAAGACGCGGGATGATAGTGAGCGTTAGAGAAAAATTTATCTTTTGTGATTCTTAATAGCGAAAATTCAAATTTATGTTTTCACATATATAGAACCTTAGTAAGAATATCTCTTGAATGAATTTATTTTTATTTTTGCTCGAGTATATATATTATACGAATTAAATATATGTTTTTATATATTATATGAAATCAATATATTTTTTTCTGATTTAAAAAACATATTCGTGTAATTATTCGACTAGAAAATCTCTGTAATGTTATTATTTCTTTCTAAGTTTTAATTTATATAAATACTATTTTATATATACATGTCATATGCACATAATATTTTTTATAAATAACATTTTAATACAAATAATTAAAAAATTATTTTAATGTAAAATAGCTTTTTTCTTTTGATATTTTATTTTTAATACTACACTATTTCATCAAAATATCTAAAAGATAAGAAAAATCTTTTACTGTATTTCCAATTACAAATTATGCACTACTTTTTAGGGTGAAGAAGCTTTACTGAAAGCGATATCGTAAAATTTGAAATAATAATGAAATAATAATAAAAAAAAAATAAAATCAGATTACGACTCCGAAGAGTATCGATCTTTTCTTATAGTTACAAGATTCGTTGCGGTTAATAATGGACGGTTGATCATTTCGAGTTTATTGCAAGGGCGTTCTCAGGGATAGAGACGGCGGTACTAATGCATCGTCAAGTGCTAATTACAAGCTACGTTGTGCCTTTTCTCCGGTAATAGCGGGAAATTTTATGGAGTTCGCGGTGCGTATCGCTTCGACATCCTAGAACCCGACGTTTCCCCCAGGCATCGATCTTCGACACGTTCGGGTTACTCCGGCCCATCAACCACTCGGCGATTACACACACGAGGACATTTATTCCTTGGCGGGAACAAATAATTCACCATGTACAAAGAATCGCGCTTCTGACTCCCTCGCTATAGGATCGATCATGGCAAGTTACAATTACAGAAGCGTTGTAATTTTATAGTTCTAGAGAAAAAAATACACTACAGTTATAAAGAACAGACTGTGTGCATATATAATAAAATAATAAGTCGAGCGACGATTAAAATTACAAGCAAAATTTAAATTTAAATTTAAATTTAAATTTATTGCAATAAATAGCGAAATGATGGCGCACCGATTTCGATGATGTTGTGACTGTTTTATCTCTATTTTATCGCACAAAAAATAACGTGAACATGAACAGTCCTGCGAATTAATCGGACGAATTTTGCAAAATAAATTTCGCAACGACTTATTCAATAAGACCGCGTTGTAAAATTTAATTGCCATTTACTCGCAATTATGCTCATCGTCTAATTGCGTCTTCGTTACGCCGCCTGTTATGGCTGCCACTGTCGGAAGGTCGCACGATTCGACACGTGCATCACGCTCGCTCAGGATGGGAACGCATCGCTCGACATCACGATCATAAATCACTCGGTCATAAACGCGCGCGAAATCTTTTGATCAAAAGACCAGAGGGTTTGGAAATATCGCGAGCCGCGAAGTAAGATCGTATCGGTAACTTCGTAGCCGCGTATGAAAGACGATTGAAAAAAATTTCGTTTCGTAAACGGCGCAAATCTATTTCTGAAAAATCCTATTAGCGTCGATTAATATCAAGTCGGAAGGACGAGCGAGAAGGATGCTTTTTCATATATCACTTTCGAATCGCGCGTCAAAGATATCTCTTATTTCTCGCTCCAGAGTATCGAAACCTAAATCCTAAAACCCTTTTCTTCAGCGTGGAGCAAAATTACCGATGTGTGAGTCTCGCCTCGTCTACCGTAGTGACGTGCGCGAGAGGCGCGACGTAAATCCGAGTCGACATCGTCCGGAGGGGAATGAGCTCTAGGAGATGCCCCGGCATTCGGCAGAGGGGCCGAACCGTACTGACCGTACTTCATTACCCGGGAGTTCCCCCGGCCCCTCACGGGTCATCCGTTATCATTTTTACAACTGCCGCCATTCAACAATGTCGAATAAACTCCGTTAGGTATTGCGGCCCGGTCCGCACGGGGATCCTTCGGCGAAGGCGTGCGCTTTTAAAGGTATCGATCCGCGCGTCCCGCGCGCGCGAATCCTCTCCTTCTACGTCGGCCTTAATAATTTATCGCCTCTCGCATGCACGCCGCGCGCCTTCACGACGACGACGACCAAGTCCGCTGTCCTTCGAACCCGGACGCGGAGTGCATCGCGCCGATGAGACTAGCAATTTTGTGTAACGACTCGATTTATACAAGACCGTCGCGCTGATGCGACCTGGCAAAAAGTTCTCGGATACGACCCAACGATCGGTATAATTGTGTGTATGATATATGCATGTGTAGGTAATTTTTCCTAACAAGTTTCTAGGTATTGAAGAATACGTAGGTTTATGATGATTAATTCTTGTTTATGGAATATGACTAGGGTTGCATAAAACAAGAAAATACAATTGTTTTTTGGAGGAAGTAAAAGTAAATATTATTATTTTATACAATTATTATCATGAAATTTTTGCTAGAAAAATTTACGCAAGATCAAAACAAGATTTAAATTTTCAATATCAACACAATATTTGTTTTTTTAATTTTTTTAAATTTTATATATATAAGTTAAAGAATTTTACTTAATAAATAAAATCATTTGTAATAATGTGTATATAATTATGTAAAATTTTATATTGTTTATTTTGTTTATTGTATTAATTGTTTTTGAATTTATTAATACAAATGATTTTATTTTTGAAGTTCGTATATGATATAGTGTATGTGATTTTTTTCTCATTTAATTTACAAATATATGTTATTTTTTTAAATCAATGATTTTACAAAATCAATATTTTTGACAATTTAATCTTAATATTGTCTTGATCTTGTTTCGAAATTCAAGACAAGGAATACAATATCAAGTATAGGTATCTCTTGGTATTTCATCCCTAAATGTGACTAAGTTTTTAATATATTTCAAAACATTTGAAAAATTGATATGTTTCAAAATATATTAAATTGCAATTTAAAATATTGATTGTTCCTTTGTGAAATTTAAATGAAACAGTCATCAATTACATTTATAATCGTTATAATTTATTATTCATATTTATTAGAGTTTTTCTTTGAAGAAATCGAAATTTCTTTTTCGAAACTCGAATATCTCGTTCTATCAGAAATGCAAGCAAAGGATTAAGCCCGGCAGAGACAAGATGTAACAAATGCCTGAGCTCTGTCTGCGGAGTGCTTCATATTTCCACAGAGTCATTTCATGATATCGAGGGCTTGCACCGCATTCCTTTAATTCCGGCATCGACAATGAATCGTCCTTACGCTTCCATTTCACACCGTCGCCGCACAGGTGCACACGCTAGGCGGATATCGAGGTTTAATTCCCGCAGAAACGATCCTGGAAGAGAGGAGAAGCGAAAGGGTGACGGAGGATGGGCGAAAAGGGGAAGGCGGGAGGGGAAGGGGGAAACCGTAGTCGCTTAACAAGGTGAACTCATTACCATTCGTCAATTTGAGGTACGTTCAGTCGGAGTGACCAATGGCTCTCTATCCCATGTAATGGGATACGGTCCGACATCCGTCACCGCGGCACCCGTGCCAGGGCCGTTATAACTGGAGCACTACCTTCCCTTCTTCCCCCCTGGTTCCCGCTCTCTGTACTGCAACGCCGGCAACGTTTCTCGAACGACACGGGGAAGCGTGTTTGCTCGAAGAGGATCGTACCCAACAACGTGGAAGGACCGCGCTGTTATCGATGCGGGGGAGCAAAGGAGAAAGATAGATGCGGAAAGGCGATGGGAGGGAGGGGGAGAGAATGGAAAAGGGGGACGAGGGAGAGAGAGAAAGAGATATGGAGAGGCGGTCAGCGCTCGTGGTACGGAACGTGGCCCCGGGGTTAAACGAGTTCCACTAACGAGTTGACAAATCGAGTCTCGGGGGGGTCGTGCCGAAGTAGACCTATAAAGCGAAGGTCGTGGGCCCCGCGTCGTACGTATCACCCGTTACTGCACTCCGACACGTTTATTGCTCTTGTTCGCGGCCTCGTAACGAATGACTCCACGGCAGTCTCTCAGAGCGATGGGGGTGCGCGGGAACGGGGGTGGTAGACGGGAGGGAAGCTGTACTCTGCTCCGGCGAGACGGATGGGAGAGGAGAGAGAGAGAGAAAGAGAGAGAAAGTTCATTGTTCCCGTTAGTGGCACGCATATAGGGAAGAACCCATCCACGTTTCTCGCAAAATTCTTCTGTCAGACGAAGAACACTGTCGCAAATTGCGAAAGGCTAATGATCACGAAGAGCATAGCGTCACTTATCGCGCGAGACGATGATTGACGCCGTCATCCTTTTTCTTTCATCGCAACTTTCCACCTCTGAATGTTATCGACAGAATGACAAGCCTGATGATTTCGTTCGTCGATAGCTGACTGTTATTATCTAGTAGGCGTGAGAGAATGATTAATAAGGAAGGAGTTTGTTGCTTGGAAGCTGAAATAATGAAGAAGTAGCTGGATATGACGAATCTGAATTATATAGAATATTATACATATGTACGATATATGTATATGGAGGAAAGGTAGAAGTGTGTAGACAAAGCAAGCGTGCACACGTTACGTATATTCAAATAAGTTGGCTGGTTTTGTTGGCGTTAACAAAAGAATCAGCTCCGTCAGAGTCCGCCGTAGGACTCATCGCCGTCATCGACCGGCGACTTTTGATCGCCAGATGCTCCGACAGGATCGCCCGCTTCACGACAATTAGTGACGATGACAAGGATCGCGAGTCGCGCTTCTATCCTCACCGGAATAATACTAATGGACGTCGATCATCGTACGACCACGTTAATCTACGATTGCTTTTTGTTCCTCTGTAAAGTGCTGTTCGCGCGTCGCCTAAATTAGCACAGTCAGAAAACGAAGCACACACGTGCGCGGAATCGCGGAAAGAGCTACGAGTAAAACGACGAAAAATTGTTGAAAAATCAGTCTCATCGCGGATGCTTTTTCAACGCGGCCGAAGACGTTAGACAAAATTGACATCTGCCAATCAGGCAGCGCGCCATCAGTGACGATGACACAGGGATACTCGTTGATAACTGATGACTACCTGTCAATTGTTAACCACGGGTGTCTTCGTTCCCGGTAGCTTCAACCATTTTTCCCGCGCTCTAATCTCGCGTGACATCTGCCTCGCGTAATCACCCTCTCGACTATAGAATCAGAAATCAAAAAATTCTTTGTTGCTGCCTCACAATGTAACAAAGAGCCGCGCCGCCGTCATTATTAGTAATCCGAAAGTCCCCTACTTGCCTCCGCTCGTGTGACCTTCCACATCCCCGACTTCTCTCAACACATAAAGAAACAACTCTACCTCTTCTTCGGCATCATCGCTACGCACGAGCGTGCTGTTTTCGACGGTCAACCGAAAGAGAGCGTATTCTAACTCGACTAAGAATTAAGAACGATTGGCACGCATCTTGGATCAGCGCTGTTCTTCGAAGTTGTCGACGCCATATATAGAATGGACTCGGGTCCGCTCTTTTACCGATCTCCATCGCTCTCTCTCTCGCTCTATCCCAGCGTTCTGCCTCCTCCGTCTCTTTCTTCCTATGGGCATATAAGAGTACATACCTGCCTACGTACGAAGACCGGTACGGTGCGCCGGGATCGACGGTGCACGTCGTTCCAATCGGCGTCTCTACGCCACCCTGTTATTTTCTGAAGGGTAAATTATCTCTCCCGGAGCCGCGGCGGCGGCGGCGGTGGCGGCAGCGCCGGCGATGTGCTCTCGATGCACACTCGCCGTGTGCAGTGGCCGAGCATTACCTCTCGGCTCGGCCGGATACTTACACGGAAGAAGTAGCATCTTCGCGCACGTATCTCGAGCCACCACGGCGCATCAAAGCACGTCCTACTGGATTGCGGCTCCAACGATCTTTGCCGTTGCTGCTACCTGCTCTACGTGGACGCCGCTCTGCGCTGCGCTCTCCTCCTTCACGGGGACCGGGAGCTATCGCCCTCCTCGCTCTTCTCCGCGATAGATGCTCCCGGCATCCGTATCTTCTTCTCGCTTTCTGGGTCCTGGGTATGTAGGTAAATAGAGGCTGCCGGCACGCCCGACTCCGTGCTACGCCTACTCGAGATGAATCTGCTGTCGTCGATTGAAGGGCAGCGTACAAGGTAGGTGATCGATAATCAACGTGCTTCCTTCTCGCGGTTTCGATATCACCTTCATCAAAGTTCGTGTCGCGTATAATCCCATCATTGATGTAGATTCACGAAGAGCAATTTTCATACTTTTATTATTTTTGGATTGATGTCACTTTGAATTAAATATTGCATATTTAAATCCACTCAATTTCAAGAATACTTTGATATCAAGAATATGATTACGAACTGAAAAAATATTAATCGTAATTATCCATCTTTATTTATTGCATTTGACTTCTTTCGTTTCTTTTTCTAATATAATATTTAGATTGTTTTTGATTAAAAAATAGATAAATAGATATGACGCTCTCAAACTTACAATAAATCGTAAAATAAGCGAATATTAAATCTAAATCTATCTGATCGTTCCATTATTTTATTTCGTGAATTTTATTGTCTTACTCGAGCGCGAACAATATTTGTATCCATCATCGACAAGAGATTCCCCTGAAGGGTTACGATTACGATCGGAATTGTACCTCGTACAGGATCATCGATTTGCTGCTACTAATTTCGCGAATGCCGCATCACGCTACGCTTGCCTCTTCTTGCGTCCGCCTTGCGAATGCGCCGATTCGAAAGTACGTAAATACGGACCGCGATCTGAGCTCATGCTTGTTCGCGATAGATCGTTCTATGTTTATCAGAAATAAACTAACATCGCGAAATATTGCTAGAAGGGCATAATTGCCGGATTGCTCTATTCGACGAATTCCTGAACGAGATGCAATTTACCATACTGATTGAGGAGCTTGCAGGCATACATGAGAATGAACATTTCCGCCTGGACTTTCTCTAAATTCGCATCAATACGCGTTAATACATCTGCGTCTTCATTATATGAAACAATAATATTATACTGAACTATTAATAAATATATTACATAAAACAATACGATAAAACACGTTAGAAAATCGTTGATTGCCTCTCGAGTAATTTTATTCGATGATGTATCAATGCAAAAAGCGAGGTGGATGTCGCCCTATTAAAAATCAGCAGTTGTAATTCATTAAGACTTGGTAATTTCTTGCCGCGATTTTTTACATATTGTAAAGTTAATTATAATGTTATAAATATAGAGAAAGGAAGCTAATTACGAGTGTATAATCGATGTTAATAAACCCCGCTTGGAGCGACATGCTTGCGATGGATACGAATGGGCTGGACATTTTCGCAAACTGGATTCCCGTTTCCGCGCGCGAAACCCGCGCGTAATAATATCCTTGCCGTGAAAGCCGGCTGATCAGCAGACTTTGTGAAGGTATCCGCTTCTCGTCTTCGTCGGCGCGAGAAGTGGCCGATAATTTCGCGAGATCAGCGGTCGAGTCGCAACCTAACCGTCTATCTATGGTCGTAGGATATTTCTGGTCGGCCTACGAGGAGGGAAAGAGAGGGAAGACGAGAGGAGAGCCACAACGGATACGCGTTATCGCCAACATACGGTCGCAAGCCCCCGACGCGTGTCTGCAACTTCTTCTTCAGGGCCGTGTACGCTAATTTTTCAGTCTTCCCCTCTTTCTCTTTGTTTTATCTTTTTTTTTTCGCGCGTGGAATCTTGCAATAAACAAATCGTAAAGCGACTCTCGACGGTTGGGATAGACCACATCGCTCCCTACGTCTTTTAAATTAAAGGCACTCTTGGTAACTGCGCAACGCAATCCAATAAATAAACCAGAACGACTGTTGCTCGTGTCAGAGCATTTACTCTGTGATGCGCGAGCAACGTTTGGCGTATAACATGTTGCGTAGCTGACGGTCGATTTAAAGACCGAAGCTGCTCGACAGGCAGATAATTTGTGTATGTGTGTAATTACATTTATTCTAGCATAATTCATACGTCTAAATTCTCGATGTGGTATAGCAGACCGTATCCGATCTTATGGAACTGTGAAAAATCACGTCCGATGTTATCACCTCATCGAGAAATCATATCTCCACCGTTATCGCGCTACGATACAAACAATTTGAAATGCCACAGCCGACACGCTCTTTTCTCGTCAGAGAAGGGTCAGCTCGCGACGACCTCGGCACGCGAATAAAATTCCTCGTATAATCACGCGAACGAGACGCCCTCGAACGCGGATCGCACGCTCCTGCACGGCTCTCGTTGACGTCAAGAGACGTCCAGCAGTCGTTTCGAGAGAGAAGCGACGTTCCATTTAATCCCCCGCTCGAGCGGCGCTTCTCGTACCGTCACTCGAGATTGACGGCTCTCGAGAAGACACCGCTCGCATGGATCGAACGAGAACGACGGAGAGACACGTTACTAAGGAGGAAGGGGATGGGAGGAAGAGCGGAGAACGGACACGCGAGGAGGTCAGATAGCGGGGTATTAGGGTGGCTTAAGTCCCGCGCCACAAGAGCCGCCGTTTCTGATAGTAGCCAGAAGCCGGGTGCACTCGGAAGCGCTTTATCATCTCGTCTTAATTCGGGACTTTAAAATATTTATACCGTCGCCGCGCGGAATGACGGTCCCTCTCTCGAGTCCCGCGAACCTATTTTTTCCACCGACGCCTCCTCCATCGCGCGCCCGCTCGAATGATTTATGCCGCGCCGCTTTTTAAAAACGTTCCGAGACACTGTTGAGATGTCTAAACGGCAATGTGCTTGCTCGACTTTTTTCTCAGTTATCGAGACGTATAGTTTCTCATTTTCAAGCAATCGATAATGAACAAGCTGTTGAAGTGGAATTAAATAATAAATTTTTATTATTCATTTAAAGTTAATTTGTTATTTATTCGCCAAAGAATTTATTTAAAATATGATTTTTAATTTAACAAAGTTTATAACTTAATAATTTAATAATATTTAATTGCTAAAGACAAATTTTAAGATTACTAATGTGTTGAATATTATTATAAGAAAGTGTAAAAATATTGATTTTTAAAGATTCAAAAATATATCTTTGTTATATCGATTATATCGATTATATAGTAAAAATGTTACATTACAATAGCTTGTTTATTCAAGACTAAAATAGCAACTTGTAGGAAACAAGCGAAGAAAGGCGAGGAATCGACGTGCGAGTCGCGTTTTTCTGTTTGCAATAGGGTTCGTGAACGAGCCAAGATCACCCTCGCAATCCTGTGGAGTCCGTAGGCTTCTCAGAAATAATAGCCGCGTCCGTGGTCGCCCCTTAAATCCTTATGTCGCTCAAACCCCTTCTCGATTCCCGGAGGGTCGTGAACGTGCGATGAAATCAACAAGAACAACAACTGCCATTGTATGGCAGCGAAGGCACTTGCTGCCCCGAATGACATTTCGTGAAAGGGTTGCTAGGCTTTTCTCCGCGTCCGCTCTCTCTTTCTCCTCCTTGTCGATCGACTTTTTCGGATCTTTTTCCAGCCCGACACATGCCGAGAGGGCTCCTAACTACCCTGGACGGACGTCGTCTGATTGCCCGGCTGTTATTGCCTGTCAATTGTTCGCGTTCGACGTTATTAAATTAATATTAGGAGCAAACTTAGGTTCGCGTCAACGGTCCAAGGGTCAGTTGTTGTCCGGTTTTCCTTTATTTGCCAAGAATTTCCCATAGGGATTTGTGCACTATGAAAACCCTTCCGAATCAAATACCATTCGTGATACTCGGCCATGAATCGTCTTACGGAAAACACGATGACTGACGGCAAACAGCCATTTACAATTTATATTATATGTGTTCTTCAAATATTATGTATATCAACCAGTCAATATACACATTAGTCAAGCGAATAAAGAGATTTAATCTAGTCATAGCGAATAAGAAGATTTAATCTACAATGTACTATTTTATCATAATTTTACCTAATTTAACGTAATAATTATACAGTTTTTTATATTATTGTATAATCTCATAAATTAATGTATAACACATACATTTTTACAAATTTTTAATATCTTAAAATTAATAATAATTTAATAATTTCAATTTAATAATTTAATAACTTTAATAATAATAATACATATATAACATATCAACGAGCGTTAAGTGAATATTGAAAATACCTTGCAATTAGAATATTGATAATAAAATTAAAGCGGATTTCCTTGTGCAAACGTTGTCACGATTATCTTGTCGCGTTGGTCTTAGAATGTATGCCTCAAGGCTGAAACAAGCGACAAGGGGAGACACGAGCATCCGTTGTCAAACGCATTTAGCTGCTACAAACGCGAACTTGAGAACTTGCCCTCCGGCTGTGTCGTCGAATCTTGTAGAGTTTAATTACCGAGATAATAACGAGACATAGTCAGCCGCCGATTGAACGAATCTTAAATTACATCGAGTGTGATTTTTTTATCTTAATTATCAAGTGTTCGATCATTTATATCACAAATCGTAGTATTTCTATTTAATTTGTTGTATATAATTATAAAATTTATATATTATATATATAATTTATTAATATATTGTGTCTTTTTCGATAATTAATGTGCAATAAAATGTTTTAAATTGATTACAAATACACAATATATATATTTAAATTTATATCAATTTATGTAAATATCTAAAGCAAAATTCTTTTACCGGCTCTGGTTTATACGAAAATCATAGAGCTATCAAGTTAACTTCGAGTTTCGTGTTTTCTGCTGGCGTGGTCCTTAATTAAAGATGCGTGCAGCTTTAGAAATATTTACCGGCCGGTTAACTACCTATTCGTGGCCGGCATAATTGGCGGCAGTTCAAATCTCCTTGGTGATACGTAATTGGATCTAATTGCGAAGAAAATTTTCCCCGGGGTGGCGTTCCTTACTGATTTCCGTGGGACTCAACACGAAAACAATCCTCAACGTTTCGTCGGAGGCATTTGGCAAGGCCGATCGTTATGACGATCGTACAAAGGTAGAAGAAAAGTGGCGCTGTGGTATCTCGAAAAAAAGAGTTACTAATGTCGGTCACGAACGCGGCACGAAATCTCCTCCAGCTGCTGTCTGTCTTTTAGGGACGTATCCACTCGTCCGTGAAATCTTCGGTCTTGAAATTAATAGCGGCCACATTTCTCGGATAAAAGCTCGGAGAATCGTCATATCTAAATCCGACATTTGGAACGATACCTGGAACTTTAGCCTAATACTCTATTTATCTTAACATTCTGTTTCGGGGGCGCAAAAGAATTATCTAGATAACGATTGTAGTACAATAAATGCAATTATACATCTTACTGAATATAAATAATAAGAATAGTTTAAAGATTAATAGTTATATTATAAAAGTGGACATCGAAATAAAAACAAATTAGAAAATAAAAATGGTTCGTATCATAATTCACTTAGGAAACAAAACAGAAGGAGAAAGAGCGGGAGATATTAGGACAATATTCTTCTCAGTATTCTCATCGTTATTTCTAGTTTTGGCAGTTGAAAGCCAACACGCTTAATTAGAAACGAAGCGAAATGAGCGAGGGAGCGATGGTGGGGGAATTTGTCGAAAGTTAGAGTGCAGAGACATCCGACAGAAGGAATTTACGGGAATTGCGCCCACGCAATTGTAATAAAATATATCGGCAATTAGCTCCCTAAATATTCTCACACCGAACGTCGTGATCTATGGACTTGTGCACGATTCTACCTAAAATTACTTTAAATCGCCCTTTTTCAAGAGGGTTGCTGCTGTGGTTACAAATTATCAAAGGATCGGTCACTATTCATTGAAATATATTTTCTTCGCATCAAGAATATATTAAATATCCAAATCGTTTCCTATTTTCAAACAATTAAAGAACTCGACATTTGGAAACATTTATTTCTGTTATAATGTTCTACAAATACTTAGTTACTTTTATATATTATATTATATTATATTTTATATATTATATATTATCTTGGTAAATATTTATTTATATTATTTTTATATACATTGCATAAAATATATTACAATCATTTAATTACGATTAACGTATTACAACATTTTAACAATGACTAACATCGCTTGTAATTAAAATTTCAGTCGAATATCACGAGATATCAACCTCTCGAGATATCTCGGAACGAGCTTCGAGAGTTGTGCGGAGGTACAACTTTCCGCACAACTCTGCTTGCGAGTTCAGCTGGATTTCTGTCTACGCTACATAGTCGAGCTTCGTTAACTAACGCGTTTCGAGCGCTAACTCATTTTTCTAATTAGGCGACCGCTACTGTCGCGGAGCTACAGAGAGGAAAGAAACTTTCTCTGATAAACTTAGACGCCGGACCGAGCGAGAGCGAACTTGGACTGGGGGTGTGGGGCGCTCGTGTGCGTGTCGTGGATGAAGGGAATGAAGGATAGATCGGGGATGGGTACGGGTAGTCGAGGGATAGACCCTTTGGTAGATCAAAGCGCCCCCAAAGATCAATACGCTCCTGAGATGCAGGGGCTGCCGTTGCGAACAAGAAGAGAAGATAGATAGAAAGAGAGAGATAGAGAGAGAGAGAGAGAAGGAAGAGATAGAGAAACGATACGCGTGAGAGAGACGAGAAAGAGTACGGGAGAGTGCGATAGGTTGATTGAGGGCACAGGGCATTAGTGGTGCCCCGATCTCCTTGTCCCGCTTCGTCGCGTGTTCTCCTCCCGTTCTATCTCTTTATAAACATGTCACGTACTTCTTTTCGACGGAACGGAAGCAAAGGGGCATAAATAGGCGCAATTAAGGGAGCCGGCTAAGAGCTGTGACTTTCCACGGAATTCCATAGTCCGGATAGAGCGAAGAGGGACGCGCGAGTGTCGACTGCCAAGAGATTCTCTCGACGGTCGAACTTGTCTGCTGCGGAGAATCCCAGAAATCTCCCACAGAAATTCTCCGGCCGATTGTGATACGCGAAAGTGTACCTCTTTGCTGCGCTATACTTATGCGGATGTGTACTTTTCACGACACGCAGGTCATTACGTAATTCAGAACATGAAACGTTTTAAATCCCGGAGGCCCCTTATATGCGGCTAATGGCTAAATTATAGCGGGTCACTCGAAGGTACGCGAACGGGACACGATCGCGATCTACATAATTCGTTGATGAAATGGAAATCATAATTTCAGGTAAAGTCCGCTTGTACAAATTAAGTAAATCGCATAGCGGCGCTATAACAGCCCCACCGTCTTCGTGACCGCACTGCCGTGGGTCATGCAAGATAGCGGCCAGATATTTGGTTAAATATTAATGACGTCGTTAAAACAACGCATTTGCGGTTCGTTAAACCGGAGGGACGCGTATAACGGCCGCCCGTTAAGGGCCCCGTAATACGAGCTATTCGGTTAAAGCACCTACACGATATTAAGGGGGCCGAATGGCTACTGGGATCCACCGTTTCTTGTACAGGACACATCGCGCACATGCAACGACGTAATAGAAAAATTAATTAAATGTGCGAAACCTAATCCACGCCGACTATCTCTTGCATTAATTTAAATTTGTCGGCGGATTAATTAATCTCTCACTATTAGAAATTTCAATCTTTAATATTCGCTTTTTTTCTAAATAAAAGAAGCAATATAGAATTTTAATGAAAAATACATGAACTTTAAAAAAGTATTTTAAAAATGTATTATTAAAAGTAATCGTACATACGAGTTTCCTACATTTAGCATATAAATGTATAATAAAAAATATTTAATAAAACTTTATTTTATATCAAAGGGATTTGTGGGACATGGAATAATACAATTCATTATATTTATGTATTTCTAATATGTTTCTATTTATTAAATATATTTTTTATATAAATACATTTTAGTTAGTATTACATGAATTAATTTCACAACTATCTGTTATCTTTTATTACATATTTTATATATATTTATTATATATTTTTGTTTTTATTATTAGTTTTTATTTTTTTTATATAATTTTTCCTTATGACTTGTAAATATACTAATATCTGCCTAAAAAATTTTTATCTCTGTTCTAGAATTCTTCGGTAAAGTTATTCGCTTGTCGATTCAGGATTATCGATTTATTGATTTGGTGATTCGAGGGACGCACGGCACTGTCGACGATGTCTTCCGATTTGCATTTCCTCCTGTGCCCCTGGATGATCATAAATCCATCGGAAACCCCGCTTCCTAAGCCACTATTCGCACGTGCATATCGTCTAAAAGCTAATCTTAAAGCAGGAATCGCTAACAGAGTTCGGACGGTTTGAGAATAACCTCCAGATTAGTTTTATATTGGAAATACATAAAAAAACATCGATAGCTAGATCACGAATTGATCGTAAAATATATGCTTTTACGATATTTTTTTGTATATTTATCAAAATAGTTATTGAGATTTAATAAGTTAGGTAAGTATTCAAAATATGTAAAAATGTGTTAATTAATATTTTTAATTTTAATTAGATTAAAAAATCTAATTAAAAGATAAAAGAATCTTATATCGATTTTCTTTATTGTGTGCTCACCAAAGCGATTGGTCTGAAATGTCATATCAGAAAGGAAAAAAGTGGATAGGATTATAATAAAATAAAATATTGAATTACAATATTTAATATAATAATATTCTAAGTTATAGTATTGTTACAATATTTATGATATTTTATAAGAAAATTATAATAGTAATTTTTCATCGTCCACACAAATCAATAACAGCAATGAATAATTATTAAATAAACGCCCATTATTCTCATTCTGGCTCTTCCGCATATTTCGATATCTCATCTATCGCGACTAAAACTCGCTAGATATGGATATGCAAATCTTCTTTTACGTGCCGATTGCAAATCGCCCGATCTGAAACAAGAGAAGAAAAAAAAGCATGAGAATGGCAAGTCGCAAACACGATAAAAGCGGATACGAAGTGGATAGGTGATATTTTAAGGGTGTCTCGGCCCCAGTCTGACCCTGCCGCAAGTTCCTTAGGTCTGTAGGTAAGTAAGTGGGTGGACTAGTTAGAACGGCAGCAGGGGGACGACGAATATAAATTCTCCGAGCGCGAGACGAGGGATGACCGCGATACACGCGAGGTCCCACGATCCTCTCGTCGCTCCCTTGTACGTGCTATCTATCGTTTTTCATCGGTTCTTATCCCCTTTCGGCGCTCTTGACGCACGTGGATCAAGATCAAACGAAGAAGCGGTGACTGCGAATTTTATGTCTCGCTGAAAGAGTGTCTATCTTTACGCGATCGGGGAGATTGATCGCCAAGTCTCGTATAAATAGCGCGCGCTCGCCCATAATTTTCATGCTAAACGAGAGCGAACACGGCAATGTTTATTGCATTGATTTATTAGCGCGCTCGTCAATTAGAATTGATATATTCCGCGAGTTATTGTCTGTTACGGCGGATGTGAAAGGTCTCACGCGCGCGATAAGAGGACGCGAAAGCGGCCGCGTGATTGTATTTGTTTGTCTGAGCAGCGCGTATTGTTTCCGTTCGCACAATTCATTCGTTCAAGATGGAGATCGATAAGAATGATCCTGTATTTTACTCATTCTTCATTTACCTTTTTTCACTTTTGTAAATGTGTAAACACGCGAGACGTTTAGCACGAACGAAAAAGCAGTCTATGACACGTGTATTGCGCGTAACAAGTTTACCAACCGGAAGTCGAGCGGTTGAATTCGGCTGAACGGGATGCAATTCCTGCTTCAGTCGAGCGAGCTATGATCGGGCATCCGTCCTCCGAATCTTCGGCTCGGGAAACTCTCGCGGACGGTGGAATGTCCCGAAGGGATACTTCGGCACGCGGGGCCCGACGGAGTGACAGGGCGTTAAAACGTCACCCGGTGGACATTCTCGACACATACCAATCGAGTCGGAGATGCCGAGCGAGGGAGTTTGCCCGTTCTTGATGCGTGTTTCCGTCAGACATATTCCGGATTCCAAGACATCCTCGCGTCCCCTTCGGCTCTCCCGTCACGGATTTTTCTCAGCCGCGTATCACGAGCGATGGTCACGCGAGAACGTTTATTATCTATTTAATAATTATTAGTTATATATAATTGCGCATACTTGGAATTGATTTTTATTTCTTTCGATTAGAGGGAGTATACATATAATAAATATTAAATCTCTTAATGTAACGCGCCTCTTGAAGATTATTGAATTTATGTTTCTTATAAATATTAAAAAAATAATTATAATTGCTTTTTAATATCTATACGAGACATAAATTCAATAATCTTCAATATTTATAAGACATAAATTCAATAATCTTTAATATTTATAAGTTTTTATGTTGTATTTTTTGAGAATGCGTACTTGGAAAATTAAGTTCTAATCTGAAATCAATAATTTCTATCTTGTAATTTATTACGAGTTCTTTTTGAAAACATTTCATTTTCTGCTTTATCATATGCTTTTTAATTCCAGCATCTTTTATACTTATCTCTTCTGACAAATTTGTACTTTAATATTTTAGTTTCTTCCGTGCGCAGTCGTCTAATGAAAAATTAATCCATAACTCTCGCAAAAGAGGAAGAAAAACAAGAAAATGACAAGAAGAAGTATAGTTCACAATTTGCTGACATTTAATAACTCGTGCTCGTTTTCGGCGAAATTATGTACTTCCCTCTGCGAGAAGACAGGCTGATTGTTTGACGGAAGAATCGTGGAACGCTGCGAAACGACGCCGTAAACGCGAAGACGGCGGTGTTGATCGATGGGCATACCCGTCAGTTGGCACCACTTTTAATTAAACCGCCCTCAAGATTAGCTCCCCTCTTCTTCTTGCCGCGGCTTCTTGTAATTGTTTTAAATCTCACCCTACGCCGGGACGGACGACGCTCCCTCGGCAGTTTAGCCCGAGAAAAAAAAACCGCAAGCCGTCAGGGTGACAGATTCGGCGGCTCCACTGACATTTATAAGGTCGTACGAAAGGGTTGTGTTGCAAGGATTTCTTTGTTTATCTTTTTAATGACGGACTCACTTAAGCATTTGCCGGAAACACCTTCATTATTGTCATCTTGCAACAAAGATTCCAACATTTTCTCTTTTATATTCATCGAAAGTTATGTTTCTGCATATTTGAGGAACAGAAAGAGCGCTGAAAATTTTTCATTACAATGCAGGATATTTAAAATGTGCCGTTTTCTATCCATAAATTTTCTTTCAAAGTGAAAAGATGTAAAATTTATGAAAATTTTCACAATGACTTGAAAAGATAGAAAGAAAATTCACTGATAGTTACGTGACTGAGTATCTAAATCCAGGTCAGATAGTAAGCCTGATAGATAATGTTCTACTGGTGGCAAAAGACTTAAACGTCAGACCGACGATTATCGATCGTAGGAAGCAAATACGATCACGACTGTTTCCAGCGCGATTAAAATCACCAGTTCCAATAGTCATGATTCATCGAGCAAACATGCAATTAAATCAGTTAAAAATTAAAAATTTGCATTAAAAATCTGGCATTTTTTTTACAGGACATCTGGTATTTGTGAGGAATCACCTTACAACTTGGCAACTATTTATCTAAATAACAATCTACGTTGCTTCTTTCAATTATTTCTCGAAATAATAAATATTCAAGGTTCCTTGGTCAAAATGCTATAAAGATAACATTTAAAAAATGATATTTCATATACAATAGCAGCGTACAATATAAAAAATATATAAAATTATCTAAGCATCAAATAATTTATTTATGGGATGAGATTCAAGACAATCTAGATAAATTTATTACGCGATTAATATGACACTTTAGGAAGAAATTTTCCAGTAGGTTGTATCGTCGAATCCGACAGCTCCGTTTCCGGTTTTGTTGGATACTTGGCCGCGTATTCTGACAATATTCACCGCGCCCGTTCGCCTCGTTCAGTTTCAATTTGACCGTACAGATGTTTCCCGAGACGCCGCTCGGTCTCGCAAGTTGGGATATCCATCCATAGCTCTCGTCCGGGCGCTGTAACGGCGTCGGGAGTTACGGCCACGGAGATGTATGGTAATTGTACGCGGCTAACTTACAGACTCGGAGTGGCCCGGGGGCTCTCCAAGTGCCTTCTGGTAGTATCACTGACTCAACATCCACCTGCAGATACCAGAAGGGAACTCGCAAGAAAACCCACCGAGTTAACAGCATCCCTTCCTCTTCGCCGACCCCTTGGATGCAGCCGACATCGAGAGACGTCGAGGAAAGTTTGATCGTCTGCCTTCGAGACATTTTGGCATTACCGTATGCGTGTATTCCTCGAAAGAGGTAGTTCTTCCAATGATGCATTATGTTAATGTGATATTGGAAAATTTTAGAATACAATTCCTGATAAAATGCATTTATGTGTATTTTGAAATGTTGTTATAGTAGCACTACTTGAAATGTTAAATTCGTATACGGGTTAACTATAAATAATTCGTTGCTTTGCGGAAAATACGGTTACGACACTATCGATATCTCCGGCGAACGCAGAAATAGACATTGATTAAGACTTGGAAGAATTTATCTGAAGGATAACGCGACCACCTTTGATCGAGACAGAGCAAAAGAGCGACGGCAAGAGAGATCTCGGGGTCGACAGAGAGATCAAAGAAGTGGCAGATAACGAGGTTTTTCGGACCGAGGGTTGAGTACTGTTTATCGATACGGGAACCGCGATGTTGCCCACATGGCTAGCCGTCTATTTTCGATGGCGTGTAATACTCGCGCGTCTCGAGGCGTCTACCTGTGTGTCCCGGTTTCTTCCGCCACAGTGCGCGCCACAGGTCGGTGAACGTTCAGAGTTCGTCCAGGATTCGAGGAGAGAACTCGTCCTCCCCGCAGCAATTCGGTTGATTCGTCTCGCGGGATCGCGCGGCTGCATGTGCAATGACTGCGCGAGACTCCCAAGACAGCACTTGTAAGACTCCGTCCGGTGCCTTCGTACTACGAATTGCTCGTGGTTTATGCACGTCAAACTGAAACCTTCGATACAACTGCGGCGACTAGGTAACTTTACCTTGCAACATATTAATCGAATGCTTGATGTGAAATGAAGAAGAGAAATACGCAAAAAAGGTGCATATATTTAAGAATTGATTTAATTCATCTAATTCTAAATTTTAGATTTTGCGTGGTTTGATTAGTTAGATTGAAATTTGCATTCTCAAATACAGAGCGCAATTATTTACGCACACGATCGAACAGTCAAATATAATTATACACTTATTTTATATTAGCTTATATTTGTATATAATTTGCAAATATAAGTTATTTAAGGATGTTTTGTACCTATTCAAAATATTGACAATTTAATGAAAATTGTATAGAATGTCCTTACATATCTTTAGAATCTTCAGTATAATTTTTAAATCGATTCACTAAAGCGTTCACAAGTTATAAAGATTTTAATTTGCACCGAATTAATATGTGTTCTTATGGGAAACGTACCCACGTCGCTTCAAATGATAAAAACACATGAAAATAATATTCAGAATTTTAAAATTTGCAAAAGTTTACATACAGAGGAAATATTTGGTCAAATAATATTATGCAAATACTAACTGATTAAAAAGATATTAAATATAATTCAATTAAGTTAGCCATCTCATGTATCTGTCACAAGGCGAAATTCTCTGCCAAAAGTTAATCATTTCGATTAACAAAATTCGGAATATTTCAGTAAAAACGCAATAAATATTAAAAAATACGTCTCTGCACTGTAGCTAAGATCAAATTGTAATATTCTACACAATTTCTCATACTCAAAATACACCAAAAGTGGATATATTCATCAATATTGATTTTCAGCTACTTTTTGAGATTGTACATAGAAAACATCCTTAAACATCCTTTCATCTTTTCTAAATAATATTTATTATTATTTTCGTTATACAATTGTTAACAAACTGTCGATAAATGAGCTTGGTTTTTGGAATGTGCGATGCAACTTTGGCAGTGCCGCGTTCATCGAACTCACGAAATTATACGTGCATAATCAAGCATACTTTATTGCGATGAAAATTATTACTATCATCGTAAATGCATGCGATTATTTCTTCATAAATTCGCCTTGAGGACGGCAATTTGATTCGATCCCGCGTCCGATATAAATTACGGTCGCGAAAAAAATGCGTAACGCAGGGAAACGAGTCGCCGACGACGAGAGGTGCGATCGCGCTGGTGATAAGAAATAATTCCGCGGGCTCGGTAAGGTCGGTCCGAGGACCGAGATTATACCGGGGCCGACGTCGCGATGTTATCGGGGCTTTATGCAAAAATTGCTAATTACTGAATCCCGCGATGAAAGCGTGCGACAACGCGTCACGCTCGGGCGGGGCCGCTCGCAGTCATCTCTCATAGCTTTGTACGGGGAACGCGGCTAATTGCTGATCCTACGATCGGTCTGCGAACGTGCGGGGTGGACGGGGGAGGAAGAGGGGGGTCGAGAACGCTGTTATATTTCGCGATCGTACGCGGCAGATAGCATTATGTATCGAAACAATTTCGCTCGTCTCTTTATCTCGAGCTTCTATCCGGATTCGACTATCGTCGTTATTGTAGTCCTCGTCCTCGTCGTCGTCCTCGTCGTCGCGAGGTACATAATTCGTGGCGCACGCGCCCGGAAATATTAACTCGGGCCGTTTTACTTTGTCATCTCCGGTTCATCCCGACTGTCAACGGGACTGTATTATGAATGCGGGCCAATTTAAAATTCATTACAAGGTGCAGGGGATGACTCCTCCCGTTACAGGGCACCCCCTTGCCTGTCACTTGTACAAGGCTTTCGCGCCGCGTCTTCTCGTGGGAGGGATAATTGTGCGTCACTGTAACATTTTGAGAACGCGCTCGAACGTGCAAGAACGACGAGGGGAGAGAGGATGGATTCCGGTGAGAGAGGAAACGAGAGAAAGTAGAGGGGGAGAAACTGAGAGGAGCGCATTTATTATGGAGAAAGAAAGAGAAGACGGGATAGACGGTTGTACAAGAGCGGCAGCCAATCTCCCCCGCCGCTTCTCTTGTTTATTTAAATAATGCACGGGAGGGGAGAGACAGGGTTCTCAAGCCTGGAAATGGATGAACTACAAAGCCTCCGAAATCCGCCACGAGAAAAGTGGCACGCTCGCACGAGCCGTTCTTGTGACAACAGAGGGAATCCACCTGCCACGTGCCACGGAACACTGACTGCCGTTTTTCAGGAATATCCTCTCTCTGTTTTCGCTTTCTCGGAGCTCAGGAAAAGGGTGAAGCATTGTCCCTACATACCCATGTTTACCGGGAAGTTTAACTTTAGGCTTGTCCTTCTTAGCCGCTTATCTCACGCTTTCTGTTTCTAAAATAAGACAAGCGCATATTTGGTTTTCTACATCATCATAGAGACTTTTCACTAATCGTCTATAATTATATATGGCTTTTTATTTTATTTTATTTAAAATATCATGTGTCTTTATTTTATTTAAAGTTACATCGATTGAAGGTTTACAATATTCTACTTCAGTATTTCAACATCCGAGCCAATAACGCAGACTTTTCGGTGTCGAAATAAAAACAATGCAGGGATCGTGGTGAGAAAATTCGTGGCTGGAGTGGGAAATAAATCAATCGGGCCTCCTGTCTCGAGGTAGCCTCTTCTTTATAAATGAGCGGGGCAAAGGGGCGAGTTCGGAGGCTGCAGTTCAGATATTCACCGGTTGATTACCGTCCCGACGGGGCCGGAATACGCCTCCGGTAGGGAAATCCCCTAGGGAGGACGCTAACTCGACAACTGACAAATTAGCCCGGCGCACCGACGACACTTGCAAAATAGGTCGACAAGAAGATGCCTGTTTCGGTTTGAATTCGAACGCCCGCCAGATGAGATTCGCAGCCAGTCGTCGAACTCAATTTTACTCGTCGACAGAGTGAACAATGCGCCAGCGGACACCGGTTATCGGTCACACAAGATTAACTCCAAAGCCCAAACGCAATAATTAATCGGCGAATTATTTCGGCGAAAAACCAGGATCGGTTGAGTAACAATCGGGATTTTTTTCCACAGATGTTATCTTCTTTCATGTTATACGCGTATCCAAATATATAACATACATATAATGCAATCTCTTAAAAGTTTTTTCTTACTGCGAAGAGAGCACTTATTTAAAATATTCAAACCCAACCGTGCTACTAGAAAATCGATGGAAATCAAAATTGACGTTTCTCCAGGGGCGGGGACACGTTTGCGATTCCGTTCCTGCGACGTGCGGACCCGAGGTTTTTCAAGTTTCAGGAAATTCCTCGTTGGAGGTTAAGTGAATTGGAAATAAAAAAAATAAGTGCCGGGCCGGATAAATAACGTCCGACGACGACGTTCGCGTGGGATGACGTCGCGCCGGCAATACTTTTCACATCGCCCTGCAAGAAAGGTAGGGGGATTGTTATTCGTGCGGCGTAGTGCCTCGGTGTCGCTTTCACTAGAGTCGGTTACTGATAAACGAGCGGTTTCAACCCCACGCGTCGCCCCCTGAATGTAAACTCACTCTGCCTGCCCGACGCGCTTTAAGCTCTTAGCGCGGGTAAACGCTCGGTGTAAATCGTTTCTGAACGTAAACGATTGTCGACGACAGACCCGAAATTAATCGTCCTGATTCTGGTCGCCGAACGAGATGATTCTGCGAACGCGCTTGGGACAGAAATAAATCCGCAGGTGTTATAATGCAATCGAACAGAGGGCGTAAAAAATAGAACAAATTATTTATCTAATCATTATTCTTTAAAATAAATTTTCTAGATATTTATTAATTCGCTAATGACTAACAAATTGAGTTAAAACTTGGATATATAACTGTACAATTATAATTTTACATTGTCAATGTAGGATATTTCTAGGATTAAATTCTACTAAAAAATTCAATTAATATTAATTTTTCAAGATATTACATGGGATAAATTAATGTTATTTTCTGACGCAGAGAGGAAAACTTCTATGAAGATGTTATATAAAAGATGTGCATCATCCTGTCCCATTGTCCGAGCCATTCTCCGACAATCGGCAACAACATTCATCTTCAGTGGAGTCGGGATTTACGAGCGACGTTGTGTACGCGACGAATCGCACGACAAAACCCGACGGCGTGCCCCGCGTACGTGAGTGGCCGAAGGTGGAACGTCACGTTCGCGTGCGAATCCTCCGGGGAACGATGTCTCAAACGATCACGCGGGACCCGAAACACACCTGCAGCAAAATTCCTACGCCGGGAAAAGTGCTGTCCCGTCGCCGATACCTCCGGCCCGAATGAAATCTTGCCGTTCACGCACGTATATATACAACACGCGTACCGGCAAGGAAAAGCGTAAGTTTGTCATAGGCAATTTATACAATTGGGATGGCGGTGCGACACTCGCTATTTGACACTGGGGACCCACGAATTTATGGCTAATGTACCGCTATGCTTCAGTCACGTCCCCTTTTCCGCTTTAATTTCGTTTTTTTACCCTTAAAGAAAAATAGATATTAATTCGCGAGATGACAACTCGTGTATTTGCAACGATAAGTTCAGAATTTATTAAGATTATTTCAATTAATAAATTAATTTAATAAGACAATTGCTCTTTCGTTGATCGAAATCACGTCAAAATCGAAATGTATTTGTTGCTTGCAAAAACAATACATCAAGCGTTCAGACTTTATTCCTATAGTTTACTGCCCTTACTTTGCTTATATTGTGACAGACGATTGGTATTCAACCCTATGGATCCCTTGGATTCATGTAACAGCATCGGGGACATGTGTCAGCCAGGACGATTGGTAGTAAGGGTCGGAAATGGCTGTTTAAAATTGCATCGAGGGCCTACCGTTAAGGGCACGTGTGCTTTTTAATGTCCCGACGAATGCTTACGATAATGTCCTTTAAGCTTTTATTAACGGTTATCAAAGTACGTGGCCCGAATAGCCATGGCTATTCTCACGCGACAACGCGAACCAAGCCTCGATCCCTTACCTACAGTAACTGTCCGTAAGAGAAAGAATCCTTATCTCATTCTTTTTGATAAAAATTTTTCGCACGCGAAATGTTTAGAAAGAAGTATAAATATTTTTATATTTTTCTCTTTTATCGATTTGAATTATAATGAAATGCATTGTATGTTTAATATAAAATTAACCGTAAAAATAGACTTTTTCTTCATACCATGCGACACCAAAATGTACAACGCGTGCGATCTTCCTGCTGATCTCTAGTCCATTATAACATTAGCGGTGCTGGAGGGTCTCGAATCTCATGGGGAGAAAAGTTTTGCCAATGATTAACCGAAGTCTAGTTCGTGACTTTGATGAGTCGACTCGCTGCCATAGATTTGTTAGAAATAATTAGGATTCATCGTCAAACATTACAAGTTTATTCTTTTTATTACAAGTTATAGTGCATCATGAATCATGCAAGTCAATTCCAATTAGAAACGACGTAAAAAATAAAAATATTAAAAAAGAGAAAAAAATATGTTTTATAAATTTATAAATTTATTAGTTATAGAATTCTTGTAATTAATTACATGTGTTAGTTTAATTTATATACAACAGAATATTAATTTTATCATTTAAATTATATATATGTCAACTGCTTTTATTTATATTAGTAGCAGATAATAATAATAATTAATTAGTCGCCTTCTTTACTAGCTTTATGTAAACTCGACATCAGCGATCAAGGCAAATCATATCCACTCGCTTTTCATTTATAACAAACGAAGTCGTATACGACAAATCAGACGAGGTGACAGACAAATGGTCTCGGTAAAAGACAGTCTGGCGAGTTGGTCGATAAGATCTTGCAGCAATCAAAGATCAGGCAATCCAGAAAAATCTATCGTCAAAATTTTGCCAAATTTTAGTATAATCTACGAAATATGTGCGCGTTTTCTTCGAATTCGAGGGGTGCGATGCGACAATGCGATCCGGCCAATGTTGTACGGGGGTTATTTGACCCCAATTCCCGAAGGAATTTATCTGCCGGTCAGTTGCCCTAAATATCAGACACGACCGTGCAATCACGCGTTCATTGTTATAAATATACAGCGCGTCATAAGATCGCGCACTCGACGATTTTGAGAATGACATTTCTTAACGCGACATTTGTTCTTTACGCAGCATCCGTTTTGCGTATCAATGAGAAGACTGTGGGCGGGCGAGAGAGGTTCCTCACTTGGCTGAAGGACATATTTAATAAATCCATAGGTGAGCCGCACATCGTTATATTTGGGATATAGAGGTTATTTTTTGCATCGTTACGTAATCTATCTTATATAATATATAAAGATTAAATTCTATTTGCTTTTTTACTAGCAAATTAAGATAAAAATTGCATCATTTATAATAGATGATGCGCATGATGCGATGTTTTTACGATGATATTATTATTAAATACCGCGTTTTATTTACATTATAATACATTTAATAAACACGTAGACGTTTTATATTTTTAATTAAAAAGTAATGACACGTATTCGCAATTAAAATTATAATTCTCAAGTAGAATATTAGAAAAGAAGATGCACATTTAATAAGAAACTACGAATATCTTAACTTTCTGGTTGCCACGCTATATTACATGACGTAAGTTATCGAATAAGTTGCAGAGGATAGAAGCCACGAAGCTGACACATCGATCGTGACCATCGATCGCGCAACAACAACGCTCGATCATCCAGAAATAACGGTTCCGAAGCCGCCAGCGGACTCTTCGGGCAAGGTCGGCGTCATTAATCAAAAACTGACCAATTTCAACGCGATACAATCGATGACGAAGTTCGTGGATGGGAATTTCCGCACCGAGAAATATCACGCGGAAAACGACAAAAAATGTGCGAACGCGATTCAACAGTCGACGACTTACATCTCGTCGCAGTCGAGTGAACTTGGAAAAATTTTACAACGCGAAACGGACTCTAACTTTGCGTGGTTCGATCCCGGCGAGGTACATCGATCGGAGAGAATCACGATGAAATTTGCGACAAGAGATTCCGATGCGGCCGCGCATTATCATCGTTACACGAGTCCGAGACACTGTTATCGCCTGCCACCGCGAATAAAACGACCGTTTCTAGAATCGTGCGCTTTAAATAGAAATATCGGCGTGTCGACGCGCGCGATCGCAGATTTCGCTCCTAGGAACTCGAAGCCGCCCGTCAGGGAGCCAAACATGCCCAAAAAAGAGAAGGACGAGAAGAAGGACAAGAAGGAGAAGAAGAAGCCGGTAATACGTACGGACGGCGAATCCGCCGATAGTAGCGAGAACCGAGCGAAGATGATAGCGAACGATAACCCGAAGAGCGACCTCGACACGGGGTTTCACGAATGGGGCGTGAAACTCGTCGAGGAGCCGGCCGCCGAAGCGAGCGATAACGATAACTTGGCCGAAAAGAGCCGGCAATACGTCACGAAACAGTTTTGGGGAGTGAACCTGAAACGGGCGAAGCCGGATGTCGAGGATGTTCCCTCGCCTGCGTCCGAGGGTCCCAGGAGAGCCGCGAAAGAGCATCGAAACACCTCTCCGATCTCAGAGAGTAGCGATACTATCGTCGATGAGACGAGGAGCAACGCTTCCTCGTCGCTAAACGCTTCAACGAAAGTGCCGTCGAACTTGAAAGGGACGACCGCGGAATATCTGTCGACTCCGTCGTATCAGGCAAACCTAATTTCGCCGAGTAGTGATTCAATTATGCCGCAGCAAGGAAAGACTGACGCGGACTCGTCTTTGAATTCTGAAGCCCTTCAAAGAATCATAAAGGCATCGCCAGACGTGTTAAAGGAGCCGATAACGATTGAAGAATATAATGTTCCGGAAGGAGCGACCTTGAATACCGAGATCACTGCTTGGAAGATTCTTGCGATGAGATCGAATACAGTAGCTCAGGAAGACCATATGTCGCCTGATAACGTGGAAAATATGGAAATGCTATCGATTCGTCCTGAAGCGCCGCAGCCAAAGTTAGACGTGCGAGTTGTCAAGTCTGCCGAAGACGCCTTGGAAGATGACCACGAGATCGATCAGATCAGTTCTGGATATAAAGCTGTGAAACCTACGGAGATCAAACATTTTGGATCGCCGCAGAAACCAGACGGTTACGTGTCCAGCAAGAGACTGCATACTGCAAGCATGCAGATTCGTTATACACATCGATATATAAGTAGATATATCGCGACACTTTCAATCAACTCTGTTCTCATCGATAAAACCACGCGGATGAGATGTTCAAGATTTACGTCAGCCTTCTCTACAAATCCAGAGAATTCTAAAGAGATTATTAAGATATTAAATCAACAGGGCAAAGAAAAGCTAGATTCAAAGAGCTGGAAGAAGGAAGAAAGATCTAACGATTCTAATAATTCATTAAGCATTAAACGGCCTCATTTAGCCTCTTTAGAATCTCGAACGTTTTCAAATAGCAGTAAGAAGCCATCGGATACCGACAATCTTGCCGAGACATTGAATGTTATCGCGAACAAAGAGATGGAAATTTCTTTAAAGGAGTCGCAAACAACCGATCATCGCAAGAAAATTGCACGTCTATCTTCTGAACCTGCACAAAAGGATGAATCTCGCTTTAAAGACGAGGACGTTCAGGACGAAATAGAACGCTACGAGAATTCCACCGCCAGTTACATAGACTCGCGTAAAGACGCTACGTACATCGATTTCGAAACTCCATCAGCTGATCCAATCAAATCGCCGAATGCAAAATTAAATGAAGAGGACTCTAACATAGAAAGCGACAAGAATGCAACTTTGAATCCGAATGTGGAAGATGTAAAGGACGAGTACATCGTCGACGGCGATTATGTGCGATTTCCGGGCGATCCTTATCCCTACAATAAAGAGAACCTGGATAAATGGCGCGCGTCGCGCTTTATCCACAGGCCGGCGAAGCCGGTCAAGCCGGAGACCAAATTCGACTCTGTCTCTGTCACACAATCAAGGAACACTAATGGCAACGTATATGCAAACGTCCCGCGTGATTCTCACGCCGGTGCGGCGATGAAGACTTCAGGAAGCGGCGACGGCGCGGGAGCAAAAAACGCGGGACACTCGGGGAGCGGATTCCGCCGAGTGTCCCCTCGGAGTCAGCGGGCGGTATCTGATTGCCTGCGCGGCGATGCCGCGGATGTGCTGGGATTGCGAGGATGGACGGAGGCCTTCTCGCGGCTCGACGTCGGCGGCGAGATGGACGGGGCGGCGGTGCGAAGAGGCGGCGGCGGCGACGACGCGTCTTCTCGCGTCTATCATCAGTAGACTCGCCGCGAGAATTTGCGCCGTAACTTCCGGTGAGCGTGCACCCCGCGGCACCTTTGCATAATTCAGCTCTCTCGGTTAATTAGAACGGGCTCGTTGCCCGCGACGTAACGAGCGAGGGTTCCGCGAACTTTAATCCTAGATTGCGTTTACCGTTTCCGTCCGCTCGCTGACGCTTAAGTGCATCCAGTATGAACGCAATAAATATAACACGGATATATATACGCGCGGATATAATAGTTTGTACCGTAGTCTTTCGTCAGTTTTTGATACAAATTTTTGAAGAATATGATACATATACAGATTTTATATTCTGTTTCTTGTATGATATATGAATAAAAAATAATGTGCAAGCACAATTTCGTCATACGTGAAAGTTATCAATTTTCTCGAGTCTAAAAATGAGAAATTTGAAAAGATGCATATATGAAATATATATATGAAACCAATTTAAGAATAATTTTAAATTGCTGAATATGATAACGTAATAATAAAGATACCATGTCTTTTTTATAGATAAATCTTATTGGCAATAAAAAATAAAAACAGCTATGGAAATTTATGTCAACAATATATGTAATTTTTTCAAAATTGCAGAATTTATTAAAAAATTCAATTAAATGAATTCAGCTTCTGCTGCGAAAATGAAGGATAAACTAAACGATTATGTTCTTGCAATACTTTCATCAATACAATTATTAATGCAATATAAACGTATAGTATTGTTGAGATTCCGATTTATTCAAGCCCGGTTCAGCTTCTGTTAATTCATCCGGTTCGGTTTCCTCGGACGGACGCGTCCTCCGCCTCCTGAAATTATTCTCCATTCCCATAAACACGTTCTCCTCCTCGCACTTACGATTAAAAGCGGATAGGAAATCAAGATGCGCGGGACTCATATCCACGAAATTACCGTATACGGGCGCGCAGTTAGCTCGCCTTAAGAGCGTTTTTGATCCACGGGACGATCGAGGCATTAATCGCCGGCCGACGCACCTGTCGAGAAGCAGCGGGATGAGGAGGAGGAGGATGAGGTTGGAGAACGACCGGCTAGGTCGTTCAATCAGACACGTGTACTTACGAATACACCGGCATCTCCCGCATGGGCTTCGGGCTCTTCTTCTTGGGCCGAACGAGCGAACTATCGACCCGCCGCGCCGGGATATGCGTGCCTACCGGTCACGAACGCGGTCGCTCTCTTCTGCCCGGAGGCTGTTATTTGCGCCATCAGCGAGATCTCCGAATCGTCGACCCCCTATCTAATCATTCAAATCGCAGGCGTCCTGCCGGTCTAATCGGTAGTGTGTACGCACGCAGTGTCCGCCGCCGCATCGCGTTTAATGTTCCTCCGTCGAGGGTGCCGGACTCACCTCTGCGAATCGCAGGAGAGAAGGAGAGAGAATGAGAAGACTCGAGTCCCCGGCTATCATCATACCGCGATAGCGAAGCTGCACAGCTACCATACTGCGCTACTATCGCCGATAATGCCCATCGGTAATTGCAGACCTCGTAGCCCTGATTACCTTCGCGTTGGCAGAAGACACGCGGATTTAGTTCCAGCCTCGATTACGGCAGCTGGTCGTGCCGTGCCACTTTCCCGGCCGATCGATCGCTCACCCGACCGATCCCGCTGTCATTTGCTCACGCGGACATTCCGCGTGCTCCGCTGCTGTTCACGTCTAACGGAATACGAATAATGAGCGTTCGATGATGCTGCTCGAGTTGGAATCCAGCGCGTATCCGGCCTTCTCGTCGAGTATATGTGCGACCGGAGACTCGTCGGAAGTCTATGGTAATCGGTAGTCTTGTAGACAAACATCTCGAATACAATCGATCGTATTTTAAATTTCATTCTTAATTCTGGACATGCAAGGACACATTTTTTAGGTCGCGAATGACTCTTGTTCTTTCTTTTCATTTAGAAAGAAGGGGAGGAACAAGCGACAAACAGCGACGTTCGCAACTTATTTCTAACTGATCGGATTTTTCCCTATCAGTTCGCTTCGAGAACTTCCGTTTGAAAGATGCAACAGCGCAGCACGACGACAAGGCAAACAGGATTGGTAGCAGACATGCTTTTATTTACGACTAGAATCTGCTGACTGCTCCGAGTTCGCTCCTCCTTGACCCTCTCTTCTCGTTCCCGCCGAGGTTAGAACGATCCTATCTCCGCAAGACGTAGTCGCGGATCATTCCCTTCGGGGTCTTCCGCACTATAAAAGATCGCCCTATCCTTGTATATTACTCACGCCACCGTGTTTTCACTTGGCGCGGCGATCGGCGCCGATATCATAACTCCTTGTCGTACCGCCGTTCAACCAGCAAATCTGCCCGGCGACGAGGCCTCCTCCTGGTAGCGATAGCAATTCCGATATAACCGGCAGCCGTTGTAAGACGAGGACGAATATCACTGGCGGATAAAACAAAACTTTCGTCGACCTTATCGCATCTAAATGCGACGAATTTTCTGCGTTACATAGGACTAGCTCGATGAATCTCAGCCTTTCAATTGTTAATTTTACATTATTAATTAATTAAAACATATTTTATACTTCCATGATAATTTATTAGTTTTGCTATTTTTCGCATATTACAATTTTCGAGAGGAAAAATGAATAATATCAGACACGTAAAAAATAAACGTGTATGTATAATATAAAATCGGATTAAATTGTATCGATTCCATTTTCATAAATGCACTTCTCGCGCAACCACTCCGATCGCTTGAAAGATTTGTACTTGGCATTTCAGTAATGAAACACGTCGTAAATGTGTCGCGATGTTTCCGGCAACGAAAGGTCATCGAGGAAGTGACTGAAAATTCCACAATGTTAGCGCCGCGTCACGCATGGAGCCATAATCCGGGACGTTGCGACCATCCGCGGCACCCGAGACACCGAAATAGATGGTTTACAGCCTCCCTTAAATACGTCAACGTTTATGTGTGGATTCCCGAAAGTAAATCGACGAGGAATGTTTTCGTACGACGGCGGCCCCGTCACGAACCGAAGCCAACTTAAACGCCGAGAAACCGGGGAGCTTTCCTCCCCTGTCTCCTCCGCCGACGCGAGATCACCGGTTATTATTAATAATGCGAAGAGCGTCTTTGTTTACGATGTCACGGACTTTAACACGTGCGCGAGTTTATGACACACCCCGATGCAGGATAATCTTGTTCATTTTGGCTAGCAATATCGCTTTGCTAACAGAATGTATCATTAAAACAATTATTACTCCGACATGAAAAATATTAAAATAACATATAAATCATTTTAGAAACTTTATTCAAAAATATCAGCTAAAAATATAATGGATATTTAACTGTTTTTTTTATTAATAGTATAATAATAGCAAAATATTTTAATATCAAAAAGAGGATCTTACGATGTTAAATTATTGATGACGAAAAGAGGAAAAAATGAACAAGAAATGATCGCAGCGAAGTTTCTAAATAAACTTTATTCGACCATTTACAAGGTGGCAATTTTATTTAGCGAATAAATTATAGATGCACAAATAATCCGATCACGAACATGACATGACAGTTATAGTATTTCGTAGCTTGTCAAACATATATTCGTAGTTTTTCAGCAATGCAAATGCGCGAGATGATTGTTTCCAAATTTTGATCCTAGCAGAAACTGCTTTTAGGCAGGTAAATCGAGGACTATATGTAACGAGCGTTTCCTACATGTACAGTGCACACTCAGTATCCCACAATGAGATGACGTGATTCCGCTCGAGTGGTCGCGCCTCGGGCGCAAGTCACCCCGCGATCGTTGGCCGCAGATCGCGGACCCCGTAGTGACATCACAAAAAATCACGGCGCCGCTTTCCGGCCGGATATCTTTCAATTACCCGTTAATATGATAGGCGGCGGCGGGCGTAGTTGCAAGTCACCGCCGCGTCGTTGCCGGCAACGTGCGGACACACACACAATCGCACACATCGAACGAGTGCACACGATCAAATACACGCCCGATAGTCTGCGTGCGTGCGTGTGTGTGTGTGTGTGTGTATGTTACGCGTGTACGTATGTGATTAATCGACGTCAACCGCAGACCACGGCGCGAACCTTGTCGAGGGAATCGCCGGCGATTCGTTGACACGTCGATTCGCGGTTTACGCGCGCCGAAATACCCGCTGCGAAACGAAATTTATGCCTCGCACGCACGCGAAGATCGCCGGCGTTGGCGGATGTTGGCGGACGTGTTTGCGTTGCGAGAGGTTAAACGTGGTTACAATATTACTGGAGCACGTTGTAGCCTAATCGCGCGGCCTGGTAGGCGGCCAAGTCGGAGTGTTTTCCGATCGTGATATCATAGGGTTGCGCACAAAGTGAGATCTAAGCGCGTGATCTTGGCAGTCGTGAGTGTCGACTTAATTTTATGGCGACCGCATAAACCGGCCAAGAAAACTAACAGCTTTCGGGAGGAGAGAGAAACTGGTTTCGTATCCTCATTGTACCGCGAACGGTTAGAAATAGAAGATGAAAAGAAGAGGGAAAACAAGGAGAGATTAACGACATGTTACAATTTCACATTTCGAATAAGTGCGTAATTATTTTGCGATATTACACAAGGATCCGATATTGCGAACAGTAATTTGCAGAAAGGCGCACGCGGCGGAAAGTATTATGGGATTCTCGTGGATGAATTCGCCGGTTGTCCTTTCCCATAGAAAATGGAAAATGTCTCTCGCGTATGAAAGAGTCGTCGCACAACCGACGAACATCTGTCGCTCGTTATTCTCATTCGGAAGTTAGTAATTAAGCGGCGCGGGATTCCAGGCATCGCGGAAAATAAATTGCCCATTGTCAAGTTTTACTTCTTGACTCGGGCTCGGCATAAATTTTCCGCAACTTGCTTTCCGGTTGAGTTGATGAATTTTTATGAAACGGAAACATTTGCTTCTTCTGATGAATCAAATGATAGATGCGTTCTTAATCTTGACAATTCGAAACATTTTCAAGAGAGCAAAAATGCTAAGGTTGAATATAATTGAAATTCTTGGCTCTCTTTAGTCGAGTCACAAGTGGAAGAGATACATATTACTTTTGCGTCTCAATAGTTACATTTAGTTAATTAATCAAGGTAATTAATTAGCGTGCATTGAACTTGTCGGATTTAATTAATTGAGCTCTATTTAATTATCCTCAGCCATTTCCCCATCTGTCAATGATTTTTCCCAATATGGCTATGTGAACTGTGACTCATTTTTCGAGGCGTAACGATCGATAAAACGGTCTCGCACCACGACAAACGTCATCGTCGTAGTTTGTTCGACGCCGATATCATTTCCTCGTTAACGGAAAAGGAAATGCAATAAGCCCTCGAGAATCCCGACGCCTGTGGTACCCTACGGATATTAATTGCCGCTCGTGACGAACGTTTGATTGTCCACGAATCGAATCCCCGATGATGAACGTTTCAGCGATCACCACTACTTTCATTAAACGAGCAACGGTAAATTTATCTGCGTGATACAACGCTGACAATTTCCCAAGATACGAGGCGGCAAATATCGATTTTTCTCCCAACGGTATCGTTTCCGTTGCACCGCGGACTGTCATTTCTTCTAATTGCTGCATCTACCTCCGGTGATCATTAAGTCGATTACTGACCGCAAATCGACCGATTCATTCTCTCTCTCTCTCTCTCCTATTATTATTCCCGCGAAAAAATGACGCAATGAAAATGTTAATAAACATGTACGCGAAATGCGCGCGTAACGATAGAATGTTGAAGATATTAACACCGAGAGGCTGTCAACATTAATATCCCGCGGCAAGGATGATTAACCCGACTGGAATTTAATACAGATGAGTATCTGTCATATCCTGTTATCTATTTATCGCCATCTATATCTTGTTTCGCGTTAGAGATTCGAGAAGAGTAAATATCGGCCGAAGCTCGGTCGTCAATCTTATTAAACCTGTTATCGTCGCGTCGTTAAATCTCACAACGGCGGCCATTAAAATTAGATCACCTGTGCGCGCACGCCGTTGTCTCTGATTTATAGGTAAACGTTGGACAATCGTTATAAAAGCGCGTGTATTCACGCTAAATGCGCGACAGTCGCTGAATGTTCAATTTGTTATGCGTGACTTGCTTGACATTAAGTACACGAACGGAAGCGCAGTGCCAAGAGGCAGAGGCAAACAGACATGTAGCTAATGTGTAATGGCGTAATTTGCCAAGGGGCTTAATCGCATCATTGTTACTTGGCCGTTCATCGGAGTGGAATAAGCTGATCGCGTCTCAAACATCCTGAGCGCAACGACTCAGCTTCCCGGCGCTCGGCCGCGCGGAGAACCAAATTGCATTATGTCGTAAAATTATTAGCAGCTGGCGATAATTATTAGAAGGTAATAATTACTTCTCTAACAATTACTCGGAGTCAAGTATATTTCATTTGATACTTTATCGTTTGATTTTCTAATGGTCTAAATGTAATTTGTCATTCGGATTGAGATCGCTTAATAAAACACAAATGCAAAATCGATTAAAATAAAATTAGTCATATTAAGGTAATTAAAAGTAATAATATATATAAATCATTTAATTAAAAATTAATTCAAAATTCGAGAAACAGAATATTTCGCAAGAATTTATTGCGTTATAATAATGTATCAATTTACTTACTTTTAATGTGTTATTGTTTATCAGATTTATTTTTGATCGAAATCTACCGTATACACAATTGAAAAATCTTTAATTATATTCTTATATAAATATTGTAATACGCGAAAATTTTTTTATGTTTAATTTAAATTTAAATTTATATATAATCAGTTAAACAAAATTCTGTCAAAATGAGATATAGGTGTATAACTTCTCAATTATAAAATCAATTATAAATTATATTATATTACACATAAAATTATATAATAGATCCCCCCTTATAAAGAACATATTTTTACCGTTGGTGGAAGAGCTCAGTACCTGGAAGATTTATCCTGAGAGGAAAGCTAAATACTTAAATAACTTGTGTACAGTACTTTTACAGTATTGTCACAAGTCGCAAATGGCTTATATATAACAAGCACATTGGATATATTAGAACACATTAACGCGTCGATTTTCAATATGTTGCGGATAATTCGTCACATTTTTAAAAGTATTTGTTCTTGAAACGAGATATTGCTTGGCAATCGCAAAATTCCGGAGTGCTGTACAAAATATAGCGCATTTAAAAATTATAGATTCTTTATATAACATACATTATTATATTAAATATATTTTTGTTTTTTTCAGAAATATAAAGATATAAAATTTGATACTTATATAATAATAATATTTTTTTAAATATTAATGATTTTATAGAATATATATTTAATATCATCAACTCCATTATTGCTCATAGGTCGATGAGTGACAAATTTTTATTTCATAATAAAAAATACTAACAAGTATAATATATACATTATAATGTTTTTTAAATTTGTTTAAATTTCTAATTGTTTAAACTTTTATTTATTGCATACAAGTTTGTGTAGCTTTTCAAATTAATATTAATATTATTACATTCGCTCATATTTGCAAGAACAAGAAAATTAAAGCAAATGCACTTTATACCTAATTTAGTATCACTAGAGAAAGATGTATATGTATGTTTTAAACCAAAGTATCTTCAGTAAATTGTAATAAATTAAACGTTAAATTTACTTTAAATTTGAAACCTATTCATCATATATATCAGGGATTTGAAAACTATTTGTGGAGGAGAGCTAATATTCTATGATTATACATCGAAATTACGTGAAAGGAGATACTAACTTCACATATGTAACTTTCGGACATACGCGTTTGGTGGTAAGGAAGTGTCAAACACAAACGGAAAATTCGGTCATTTAAATTTAGTCGCGTCGCATAAACATTTCGCTTCGGCGCGTTCGCCAAACGTGATCCATTCAACGACAACGGCTCTGGACCTTTCGTTTATTCCGCTTGATGCATCCCCGTAAACAAATTGTTCTACAAAGTCTCGCGCAAAGGCGCCTTCCCCGAAGAGCCGTTTGCGCAGCGACCAAGATTCGGAGAGCGGTGAACGGTGGTGGTGTCGTCACCCATAAACAAGTCGCCGTTAATTTCGAAATAACTTGGCAGCCTGGGCCAGCTGTTGGCAACGAGCCCCTGTTGATATAACTTTGACAAAGTCGTTGACAAAGTCTCGGCTACAGCTTTTTATGAGCGCCGGGCCATTAAAAGCTGATAAATCTCTCCGCTCGCTCCTTCTCTCGAAGCTTGCGATCTCCCGCACTATTTCTATCCGATGTGACGCGTCGCGTCGCGATGCCTGTCTAGCAGCTTGTGAAAATATCAAATGTCCCCTGGTTAAGCTTCTCCCCTTCGTTATCCGTCAGATATATTCTCCTCGTTGCACGGTCGTGTTTGTCAAACCGGTGGCCACCGCGGCCAAACAAACATTTCGTGCCACCCGTTAGTGACATACGACTGTCGCAGTAGCACGCGCCATTCGGGATTATTAATAGCAGCGAACTCTTTTCCTCCGGTTCCGGAATGGAACTTGCGCTTTGAAGCTGAAATGTCAATATACAGCATAAAATGTCATTAATTTGTAAAGACTTGGTTGGAAAAAATTTGATAAAAAATACGTAATAATAATTTAAAATCAATTTCTTTATATCTATCAAATTATTATTATTTTGTATCGTTTAGATATAAATTTAATATGAAACCTATATAAAATAGGTACAAGCTTTAAAGAGAGAATTAAATAATGAAATTTATATTTCTAATTCTCTTGTATATTTATAAAAATTTCTTTGTTTTTTCTTATTCGCGCATCTTTTTGCTACATTTTGACGATTGCATTATATATTAAATATATATATATATATATATATATATATATATATATATATATAATTTGCAATATTCACAAGATAATATAATTTTATGTAAATTTTTTTTTTCGTATAAATTTCAACCCCCAATACGATCGATATAATTACGAATCTTCACGGATATTAGGTAGCATATGTTTTGTCCATTCGAGAATTTATTCCATCCACGAGCGATACCCTAGGAAAACGTAAAAAAAAATGAAACGTCATTGGTTTCGCGAGCCCGTAACCGAGACTCCATATGTCTGGCGCCTGTGGCATAAGTATATTACTATTAAAAAAGAAATTTGATCGTACATTACGCAAAAGCGAGCGCAGTTTCGTTGAAAAAAATCTTAGAATAAACGCCCAAGATTTTATTCTAATTAGTCAGATTTTAACTAGCTAGATAATAGATCTAGTAATGTATATATTGCGACAAAATATACATAGACATAAAACGCTGTGTTATTTTTAAAGCATTGGAAATAGATACATTGGAACAAGATAATCTTCAAACGGTTCAAATAGTTTGAAAACCTTGCTCGCAACCGTCAAAACCCCGATTGAACGATCGGGCGCTAGGTAAAAGGGTCAAAAGCTCGAGAAACGTTGACCATTCTCACAGCCTGAGGGCATTCGTTGATTACCGGACGAGGAGGGCCGAGAGATTTTAATTAGCGGCGTTTGCGCTTCGCAAACACTGGCCGATATGTCCCGGTCGTACCGAGTCTGGGCTTCGGGTCGGACTTGGATGTAAAAATCTTCATCGTAATCGCGAAATCAATATTTCTGCGCGTGATTGAAGAGAGATTTGGAGCCAGCCGTAGACTCGTCTAATTTAATTTGATACTTTTCTATGCGACTACAGTATCGTTGATGCAACTATTTCATCGATATTTGAATAATTACACTAATAACAAGGCATACCTTTATCAAGCGAGAAATTTGCGAAATTTTAAATTGTTCGAAACGAAGAGCTGCCCTAATTTCCGCGCCACCCCCTTTAAGTCCGAGGCCACCGATCGCGTTTCTATCCTTCCGCCACGAAAATAAGAATCATTTGACACGTAGCTCTCATTACGACCGGATTCCGTCCAGATGCGTCGGCGACGGGCGACAAAAAAAGTGTGTCCATCGCCGGTATTTCTGGCGCGTAGACACACGGCACACCGTGTCGCTCGTACCTCGCGCGTCACTCGCGTGACAAATGAGACGTTGTCGTACGTTTGTTCAAATTACTCCCAGCACATTCCGCGCGCTCGCTCGCCTGCCGTTCTCAACGCGCTTTGAAATATTAGAGATCCTCTTCGCTTCCTACCATCCTCACGCACGACAGACGCCCGTTAGTGTCGAAAATTTTGGAAAATGCTCGAGGAGAGACCTTCGCGTTGCTTCTCGAGATGAACGGGAAAATCGGACAATAATTTCAAGTTAGATCACAAATCATACGATCTGTTTTTCTCTATAAAAAATCTGTAAAAAATCGACAGAACTCTATCACGATATTATTTATTATTATCGATAAACTAAGATTGATCCAAAAGATGAGCTGAATAATATTCGACAATAAACATTCTGTCAAGCGGAGAGTGTATATTACGCCGTGATGTCAAGAGTCATCTTGTGACGGTTGTTTCGCTCCTTGTCTGCGACAAGTAATCCGGAATCAATTACGGGCGTGCGGCCCCAAGGAACTCACCGATGCGCGCATCGAGCGAAAAAGAGATAGAGAGCGGGGAGCTTTTTAGACAGCGACGACCATTAATCACCCGCTTTTTAGCCGAAAATTCCCTCGCGCCTAGTTTACAAAACGAGGGTCGTCGAAATGCCCCGTCACCCGAGACAAGGGTGCTGCTTTTTGTACTTTCGACGTCGATCTGCCTAACTCGCCGACTCGATTTCTCGTTTCCGTACAAAATAGATCGGTTCCATCTTTGTCCTATCGCATCTTTCAGGTGATTTCGAGGATCGTCGCGAATCGCTCATCGAATCGACGCGCGATGTGATTGGTATTCACTATAAAATTCTATCTTCATATGGATTTACAAAAAATGGTTCTATCAATTTAGACAAGAAATTTGTGTATTTTTCTTATATATATCTGTCTTATAACATTATTTTTTCGCAAATCCATTTACAATGCGTTGTATTTATTTTAAATAGATTTTTTCGTACATAAATCAATTATTTTTATTATTCTGAACATAAAAGCACTAATATAGAATTATAAAAAAATTAATAAAATTTAAAAATATAATAATAATTTAATAATAATTTAATATAAAAATTTAATAATAAATTTTATAATTTATTTTCATTTATAATGTAAAGTATATGTAATATGTATATATATATATATATATATATATATATATATATATATTATAAATTATAATATTAAATCACAGAAAGTATGTACTTATTTATTCACATATATTAATCGAACAAATAAAAATTAAATTCCATTATAAAATACTCCTAATTCGTAAACTACTAATATTTTTGTCAGCACAATTCCAGATTTTAGTATTCATTTTATAATTGTCATCCTTGATCTAACAGTGTGCTCGACATAACTAATGTAATTAACATCTCTCTCTCTCTCTCTCTCTCTCTCTCTCTCTCTCTCTCTCTCTCTCTCGTGCTAAAAGCTTATATCATTAAAACCTGCTCATTAAGATTCAATCCTCTTTTGTCACATTATTTTTTCAAAATTCTCAGTATCGATCCTGGTCGCGAGCGATGAAACGACTTCGGTCGACGAGCGAGTCGTCGAGATGGATCGGTTTCGTGGCATGTCGCTGCGAAGGGGACTATCCCGGGATCGGTTTACACGAATCGAAAAGTCGCCTCCGCGACTGTCGGTGGTCTAGCTGTCACGGATAAGGACTGAAATAACAGAGACGCATTAGCGACGCGAGGATCAAAGTGCGTGCGCTTGCGAGTTGCGAGGAGAGACGAGAAAATAATAAAAGGAGAGTGGCGCGGGGAAGCCACCCAGGCTGTCGCGCCGTGAGTTTAACGCGTACGTTAATGCCTGTCGGCCAACCTGGACCTCGTCCTCTATAATTAGCCTGTATTGTGTTACTCACGAGCGGATTATTGCGCCCATAAACCGTTCATAAAGTTTTTCGCTGCGCGTTACCGCGGCCCAACAGTCTCCGACGTTGCTGTTTAACTGCCGTGGCGACGGTCTAGTTTGACATCCGGGATTACGACGTCAATCTTTAAACACCGTATATTCGAAAAAATCAGAGTCGAGAGAAAAATATGTCAGAATTAAGTTGGCAGATTTTTGATATTTAAATTGAGAGAATTTTTGAATTTATTATTTATAAAAGTAATTTATGAAGAAATAATTTATTATTTAAATTTCGTCTTTTTGTATTTTTTATTTAAATTTATTTTATTGTTTTAAAATGTGAATATTTAAATCAAAGCAATCTTAACATGAACAATTTTATTTTTCTCTTTCACTCGATACTTCGACATAAATAAAGTTTGCTTAGGTGCTACATAAGCATAAGTTGTTTCAATCATTCGTACAGCTTAATCTAATGATCAATATTTCTATTCATCATAGATGTTTAAATAAAAAATAGGCATTTTACGGCTACACTATTGAAGCAAGGACATTATATTTCGATTCCGAATCAAAAACTTCTTTTTTTTTTCAAAATCATCAACTCTTAGATGAAATATCTCGTTTTTCACGTGGCACGCGAATCAGAGTCAGCCACTCTCGCATTTAACGTTATTCCACGCATTTTTATACCACCGAATAATTATGATGATAAGTTCTATTTAATCTCTCGTAAGTTGAATTCGTGCTTTACGGTCGCGCGCGCTTTCCGCTTGCACGCTCCGGGCGTTTCGAAGGGGGTTAACCGTTATGTCATCGTGCTACGTCGAGGAAAAGAGCCTTGAGAAGTATCGCGATCGGCATGAATGCTTCATTACTGAGGAGACGCTACGACGCGCTGGGCCAGACGCCACGGGCGAAAGACGCACATAAATGTATGCATGTCTTGCATGCGGCTAACGATGCACCGATGAGTCAAGCCCGACGACGATAAGGACGACAAGGACATCGAGGATGTCGCGACTTTCCCGCGCGTTTATGTCGCACGTCCAATTCCGATCGCACTCGTATATCAATCGGACACGTGAGTTTTATGAGTATAAATTATATATCGCGGCGAGCGAAGGTTGTAAAGTATCTGTGATTCCTTTTGATTAATGATTCCTTTTAAAATTCATTTGATTGTAAAAATTGATAATAATGGTAAAATTCTTTGAGTGTGGAAAGAGTTCTCTCGAAAAAAAATTCCAAATTAAATATTTAATTAAATATCCAAATTATTTAAATAAATATTTAATTAAACATCCAATTACAGTATATATATATGTACAATGTATTATTAATTGGACAGAAAAAAATTGCATTACGTTTAACTGTAACGTCACATACGAGTTATTTTGAGGGCTGAATTTCTAAGATAAAGTATAAAATATATATATAAGAGCAACGCGCGCGCGGATCTTCTCAAGATTTATAAGCCATTTTATGCGTACGATAAGATAAAACTACTATTAAGATAAAATAAAGCGGAAAAAGAAGAGAATTGAATGCCCCGTACGTATAGTCAACTAATAAAGTCCTATCTTCCCAATTAAAAATCATCATGAGATAGAGCATAATCGCCATTCCGCCAATTAACGGCCTTCTGTTTTCGCTTATATCGTTTATACCCGTTTCGAAATCCAAGCAACAACGGTGTTCTGCGTCCGTCGCGTTCCCGTGATGCTGCGGTAGCAGTTAAGCCATCGCGCGCAGTAAAAGGCTCGCTAGCCGCTAAGCTCGTTAAGGTCCTGGCGCCGTACACGAACGAGTCCCACACTTGGGACTTGAGGAAGCGTGTGTGTTCGCGGGGTAATAAAGTCGCTCGGGGTACGTCCGCCGGCGCGAAAGTGGGTTTTGTCCTGCACCGATAATGGCGGGCACTTCATCAAGGATCCTCGCTCTTGAGAGATCCCGTCCCCTGTTTCCTGCGGGACGCTCGTGTCTCTCCTTCGGCTCCTTCCGGCAGCATCCTTACGTTCGGGACGACGAAGAGGCAGAGGAGGCCATCTGTTTCGTCATTACCGGCGAGCAGTAAACCACCTCTGACCGTTCACCCCCGTCCGCCCATCCACCCGGCTCGCCCCCTTGTCGTCGTCCCACGGGTGATACATCGTGTTTCCTTATTTGTCGGACGTGCTGCGGGAAAATCGTCCGAGAAAATCGAGTGATTTGTCCAGGAGGTGTTAATGGTGCTGCCGCTCGTACACCCACGGACGACGTATTCTCTTCTTTTTCCCTTTTTTTTCCCGGCGTCCCTAAGTCCGGCGGAAAAAGTTATATCGTGAGACGTTGACTATCGCGAAGGGGACGTAAGATTCTTGGGAGATTCTTGTAGAATAAATTATCTTCTCCAACGCAGATCGAGATTTATGCGAGCTAAAATTTCGGAGCGGTCGTTTCGACTAATCGTTAACGCGTATCCTACATACGCGTAATATTTTTTTTTTATTTTTAGAAAGCACTTTTTCACACGATATCGTCGCTTTAATCGCGTGTAACATTCGAGCTAGATGGTTTAAGCGGCTCGTGCTGTTAGTCGATCTATTTCAGGCACCGACGACAAGTTAACTTCGGAGCAAACCGGCCTCCGGGAGGGCCAGCGTGCGAGGAGAGGGCCATGCGAGAGAAGACGTGCCATGGATAATGCGGCGAGGGAATATCTTCGGGAGCCGTGAACCTGTCAATAAGGTGGATTCCTACGGCGGCTTCTTCACGAGGAGAGCGAGGGCGGCGTGAAAGAGATGCCGCTTACACAACGACGAGGAGAAAGAAAACGTGAAACACGCTTCCACGAAGAGGAGAGAATCCCCGCGGAGGAGAAAAGGGGGGAGAAGAGGTTCGGATGAGGTACGTTAGTGTGTGAGTATATATACGGTTTGTGCATCCGCGCCGCGAGATGCTCGGAAGCTCGTCTCGCCCTGGCTCGTCGTGACTTGCAGCTCGATTTCTGGTCCAGCCGAACCGGCCGAGATGCAGGCAGAGTCGCGACGTTGCTTTTCTTCGAATGCCGTATCGGACCGCGGGATGAGAGAAAGAAGGAGAGAAAGAGAGAGAGGAAACGAGACGCTCCGGATGCCAGTCATTAGGCCGTATCGTGTGAGAGATCGTTAAAGGGGAAGCGCTCTCTCGAAAAGGAGCGCATCGATATCGCGCGCGAGCGCGCTCCGTCACGTCCGAACTTCGCTTAGTTTCTACGCCACGACGGCGTTATGTAATTATTGCGCGCGGCAGAGTTTTTGCGCTCGTCGTCTCGATGATACACCGCTCTCTCAGTCGTGTCTCGCTTTCCGATCTTGGGGAAAGCGCGCCGCATCGGATGTTCGGCTGGATAAGGCGACTGCTGGCTCGCTATAATGAATTGTTCAAAGTGGCATGTCGAACAATATAGCTGTGCAATTAGATAGCAGACATTTCAAGATACAGCAAACGTGACCAATAAACGTTGGAGAAAAAGTCTTTCCTCGTAAATAAAATTTTTTGTTTAAATTGTATGCTTCAATTAAGCTCTTCTTGCTCGATTGTTTCGATGATTTGTAATTTTTTATATTTGATGATCAATCGTTTTGCTATTATAGGATATTTATTATGGAAGATGAGAAATTTGGAATTCTCGGGGATTTTTTTTGGAAAAGTGAGAGAATTTTTATGGAATTTTATTAAAATTCAGGGAATTTTTTAAAAATTATCTCATTTATATTTTTCCTCTCATATAATCAATCGACAAGTCAAGTGAATATTATGCTTGTTTAAAATATATTATAAATACATATCTGATTTTATGCTTATATATTCAATATCTCTTAACAAAATATTGAATATACAATAATATTCTTTAATTTTTAATGTAATTTTTAATGATAGACAAATAAGAATGTTACATTAGTGAAAAATATTTATCTTATAAAAGCTACATTCAATTTTATTCGATACATTTGTGAAACTATATATATTTAAAATTTAAATGGCTCTATTTTTTCCATCATATAAGTGAGAAACATTAGACACAATAAAAAAACTCGTTGGAAAAAATTACATTAAAAGATCTTTAAAATATTTTCTTCGTCTGAAATGTTGAAAACGTTTGTAAAAATCAAGGAAATTTCAGGGAAGTTTTTTACAAAATTTAAATATATTATATATAGATATATGTATATTATTAATGAACGATGTGCAGAAAAGATATGCAAGGCACAAATAAGCATAGGTATAAATGACATTTTTTTATTTGCGATAAAAAATTGGATATTTATCGAATGCACCGAAAAAAAGAGTTTTTAAAAATCACATTTCTTTGTTTGTCGAACACGGCGACTGCCATCGAATATACAATATTTCTACAGACGTTAGCGTATCATCATCGGGTTGTGAGACCGTAAATCAGTGGTCGCCGTGAATCGACTAATCTCCCGATTCACACGACGCAAGGACGTGGAACGGCCTCTTGAAAGGTGCGACGGCTACTTCACCAGAGAGAGAGAAAGAAAAAGAGACAGAACCCCGCGTCTTTTCTCGTCGTCCACCGCATTTACAATCGTTAGCCATACCACGTTGCCCTCCTCGGAAATCGTTTAGCGTAATTACGGCTCTTGTCACTAGCATCTCCCTCGTACCCTTCAACAAATGTAGTTTGTGCATTTTATTTATTTTTTTTTTTTGGCGCGCGGGCCAAAGAGAAGAAGAACTCAACACCTGGTATCAAGCTGACGAATACGCTCGATGGACGAACCCTAGGCATTCCATTCGACGACATTAAGCTCGCCGGCGGGATATATCGTGACGACTCGATGAATTCTATCGTTCCGTCTCTCGTCTCGAGGTATTTTGCACTCTCATCCGGATAGAATGTGGATCGTGTAACTCGACGCATTAACTCTCTCGCCCGCGCGCGACGTCGCATCGGATAGCTTCGTGACTGTTATAAATGACAGGTGTAAATGCGCGCGGAAAAGAGGGATGAATAAGAGAAAACACGAGTTTCATACTGCGTCGTAATAGGAAGATATAAATCTCCACTAGATGCGTTTATTCTTTTGGAATAAAATTTCTTTCAACAATCGAAAAAAAACGAAGACCTGAAATTGCAAAGGAAATTACTATTCATGTAATATAATATGTAATTAATCGAGAATCAGAGGGATAGAAGAATATCGGCCTCGATTCGAAAAATGACATCGGCCGCGCCGATTTTCTTGCGGTTGCGAACGAATCTCGCTGTGATTGCAACGGATAACAGAAATGTAATTTAAACTCGCTGGTTCACTTTGTATCGAACTCCTCGCAATAAGTATAGTTGCGATTTGCGGGTTCCAACCACGGGTCTTTTCTCTCGACCACATGTCCGAGCATAAGCGCGAGTATTGATCGCGAACAGATCTCGTGTCCGCAACGATCCTATTTAAGTGCGCAATCGGAAAGTGCGCGCGCGCGCGATTCGATTGAATTTCGATTGAATCCTTGCGCGAATCAAGCTCGCGTTTCGCGAGACTCATGTCAGCGCGACGTCAAACATTACGCCCGGCATAATTAATATCGAAAGAGACAGGACGAAGGATCGAATCGCGATCTACAAACTTATTAATATGCGACCAGGAAGAGATAGGAGGAGGGAGAATTTCTTTCGATTTAAGATACGGGACTTTCGCGCGACTACCGGCACATTCTCCTGGAAACTTCATTAGCCAGTTTTAATTACACCGACGACTGAGATCGTTGTCGCGAAACGCCAGATAGCGACGATGATAGCGTGAATGGACTTTGCTCTAAAGTGATCGTCGCCCTGATCGCGCGGACAGTCATTTATCAACCCGATAGCAATTATCGTAATTAATATCTTCGCCAACATGGTGTTCGTATCAGCGAATGTCGCGGCGTTGATTTTTGTCTCAGCGTCAATCTTAGGGTTCATTCCTGGTGACGTTAATCGTCGGATCTAGCGTATTACAAGGATTAATGATGGTGACAAGAAAAAAACGCATAACAATGAAAACTTACGTAAGATCTGAATCTTTCCGAAAGATTTTTGAAAACGTTCATATATATTACTCGATTTGATATTATAAATGTTTACGATATGAAGGCGTACAATACTTCAATTCAGATAGATTTTTTTAATTAGCGCGACATTTGCTTGAGTAAAATTTCAATAAATCCATATGTAACGCAATCTTTCTTTCTCAATCTTCAGGATTAAGCACGATAAATCGTCCGCTTCGTTGACAAAAGGTGGACAGGAAGGTGGTTCGAGGAGACTAGGCAGAGCAATAACATTAATCCAGAACAGAATGGCGTGGCGAGAGAGCTCGTCTGCTCGCGGTCGCCACGAGTCCGTGCAAACCTCGAAGAGTAATCCCTAGCGGTCGAGTCTCCGGATGCTCGCATAAAGCAGCCTCGTGGAATAGACTCGTGGAGAACTTATTCCTCTCTCTCTACCATCCCTCCGTCCGTTTTGGTCACGAGCTGTCTCGGCTCTGTCGCGGTCTGTCCCTCGACGAGATGCGGTCTGGACCCGGGCCATTCCACCAGGTCGTTTGTAATTTTAATAAGCCGTATTACGAGGTCGTATACTTATGGAGACTACATTCACGCTTGGATAAATCAGCTGCATAAAGAGTTAATCCTTTCTGCGTGAGCCTTTGAATACAAAGAAGATGATAAATAATGAATTAATTTAAATATTCTCATCTATGTTAACAAATATTTGATCGTAGCTTTAGCAAGGATGCGCTTTAACAAACGAAACTTATATGAAGCGTTAATGTTTATCGATTCAGTAACGATTGGATGACAACCAAGTACTCGCTTTGGAGATATAAGAAATAATTTCGCGAGGCTGCGATGCAATTTAATTAGCGGATTTGTTATATCGCATCATTACGATGTAAGGGGGTGCGCCGGGAAGAAACGCGATATCGCTTTAATGAATTTCCAGCGGGACGTCAGGAGGTGCCATCCCCACCGCAGAAGGCGGTTATCCGGGGATTAAGTGGGGCAATCTGTGGCATTTTTTTTCTTTTAAACGACCAAGATTTTTATGCCTAATTAATCGCCATAAATCCGGGGGAACGACGAAGGATTACGGCGAAATTTGCGCGAAAGCGTCTTTCAACCGGGGTGATTAAATGATTTGTGGATACAGGCGGAAGATGCTTCACGCCTCGTAATTGCGTTTAGGCGCGCGTCGCCGTATATCATTGACTTTTCAGGCACGAGGGGCTCCTCCAGATAAGTACAACTTTGGCAAATCAGATGAGTTATAAATTACCTATAATGTTTCACCGTCTCTGTAATTTTACTCAAATATTAGAAGTTGCGAGCCTACATTATTATTATTTCGATCGCTTTCAAAGTCGAAAAGTAAAAAGACACGCAACGGTAGAAACAAAATTACGATCTTAATAAAAGCTATCATAAATGCGTTTAGTTCGTGATTTAAAATTCGATTCGAGCGCGAAAAATTCAAGGATACAAGACGGCAAGAAAATACTTCTTACGGGTCCCTTGTATATCGCTCCTCGCGTTGGCTTTCGTCCGCATTTATCAATTAGACGAGCCCGAGAGCGCGAGATACGCTCCCGGAAAGTCCTGGCAAGAAACTGCAGGAGCCCAAAGTTATCCGCGAAGTTTCGAGTGCAGAGCCAGTTGATTTATCGGGCTCATTACTGCCAGGAAAGAGGGAGGGCTACAGCAACAGCCACCCCCCAACGGCGTGTTTTACAAGACGGCATTAATTGCTCGAATTAAATATGCACCTCTCTCCGCGCCGTAATTTATTTCGGTTTCCTGAAGCGCCTTAAGTCGCCGGGGAAGCCGGCGCTCCACGGCATCGCCGTCGCTTTCCACGGACGTTAATAATGGGCCCGCGAGATATTAATTGACGTGGCTGCCGTGGAAGGTCCTCTCGATGTTTTAATCTCGGCGGCTATTTCTTTTTTTTTTTTCGTTTACACGCGTCGGCCCGGCTGCGCAGCGTGTCGTCCTCTTGTAAATCGACGATCCGCTGTTATCCTTTTAAACGTTTATTACGGTAATATTGTCTCGTTTAATTGACGTATCACATATTTCAATACTAATATTTCCAATCTGAATTTTATTTTAATTTATATACGCTTTAAATTAATTATAAACTAATTGTATGGAAAATGTTTTGCTTGTTTCCTCAAATCATTTCAAGCAATTATAACACTCGCCATCGATAGTCTTAAAATTTCACAAGTTTACGAGGAATTTCGAAGAGGAGCGTTGAGACAATCGAACAAGAGATGAATCTCTTTGGACAACCAACGTGAATAAAAGGCGCGAAACGCGGATCGGCGAGAAGATGTTGATCAAAACGCCTGTTGGAGCTTACGTTACTGAAGAATCGAGTAATCCGATTGGGACGAGCGATAAGAAATAAGGAAGTTTAAGACGAAGATGTGCACAACGGATGAAACGTCGAGCGATCCAATCAGAAATATGGGGAATGGAGCACGTGTAATCCGCTGCGCTAATCAGTGAAAATGTATTTTTCAGGTGAGATCTCACAGCCTTGCATAGGTAAAAAAAAGTGACTGCATTGCGTGAAAAGTTTCATAAGTCGCAGACGAAGATAAGATGCGAATAGATTACGAAAGAAATAATAATATTATATAAATTAAGGATGTTTTGTATGTACAATCCCAGCAAAAAGTAGCTGAAAATCAATATTGACGAATATTGTCACTTTTGGTGTATTTTGAGTATGAGAAATTGTGTAGAATATTACAATTTGATCTTAGTTACAGTGCAGAGACGTATTTTTTAATATTTATTGCGTTTTTACTGAAATATTCCGAATTTTGTTAATCGAAATGATTAACTTTTGGCAGAGAATTTCGCCTTGTGACAGATACATGGCTAACTTAATTGAATTATATTTAATATCTTTTTAATCAGTTAGTACTTGCATAATATTATTTAACCAAATATTTCCTCTGTATGTAAACTTTTGCAAATTTTAAACAAATTCTGAATATTATTTTCATGTGTTTTTATCATTTGAATCTACGTGGGTACGTTTTCCATAAGAACACATGTTAATTCGGTGCAAATTAAAATCCTTATAACTTGTGAACGCTTTAGTGAATCGATTTAAAAATTGTACTGAAGATTCTAAACATATATGTAAAGACATTCTGTACAATTTTTATTAAATTCTCAATATTTTGAAAATAGGTACAAAACATCCTTAATGTATATATTTGCGTTATATACAATATTGCGCTATTTATTAAAAGAGCATCAATTTTCTAAACCTTATAGATATAAATCTCTATATGAATTTAAGTCAAATAAATCTGTAGAAAGTAAAATGATGGGTATTGTTTTAATAAAATATTCGAAAACTGATTTACGCCAACGATTTTCAAGCTATAAAACGACGGTGGAAAAACGTGGGAAACAGCACAGGGGAAGCAAGACATGGAGACGAAAATCACACGGAATTCGTTCCTGTCAATTGATCAAATCTCCGCGGCAATGGGCGATTCCCTTTCTTAACTCCGCGATGTAACTCGACTGCAACAATCTTTGCGCGCGACCGCATGTAATCGCTTTTTACATTTACGCGGTGGTTATGTCGGGTCCATTATCCGGCGATACCGCATCCTAGGTAGAATCACTCACTTATCCGACACGTTACCAACGTTAACCGAGGATAATCGGCCCCCGTACGAGGGTACGGACCTTCCGGTAGAGTTTCTCGCCGAGTCCCGTCGGTGGGGGGTTCATCGTCCTCGATCGTCCCGACGCGATCGCTTATCCCGGTAAGGTACCTCGGCTAAGGGCCCCGGAGATCGAGACCGTAGGCACGTAGCGGCCGATTTTTCCGTCGCGCACGGCCGATCCGTGAACACGCACGGTCCACGGACATGAAAATGCATGTAATTAGCTGAAATTGATGTTGAACGCGAGCGCGGCCGCGTTCAATTTTAATCGGCTGTCGTATGATAATTACGCGTGGCCGGGCGCCCCCCGACCCGCGCCGGATAAATCATCTCGGCCGCTCGCGCAACGATATTCCCAGGTATTCATTTACTTCGTATTAATCAATGCGCGAAATTGATTACGGCTAGTCGCTCTCGCCGGTAACGAGGGACGCGGGGGCCCGAGGATGAAGACCGAAGGGGCGGGGGAGGGGGAGAGGGAGGGTGGCAGAAGGGAGCATCGAGACGCGGGGGGTTGTTGCGCGGCAGCCGGAACGATCGTCACGCAGTCCTCTCTCGCTTTCGCTCGGTCAACCGTGTAATTTTCGACCTTTGCTCTCTTCCTCTCTGCCAGAGGCCACCTTCCGATCCTTACCGAGAGCCTCCGCTCTTTGTCCTTTGTACGCAGGTATTGTACGAGGGTATTTATCGATTTCTGTGCGTGTATAAATATCTTTGGATGTCTTTTTCTGCACATCTACATGTATCTTTATTTAGTTTCCGACTCTTGCTCTTGGATATGTTTGTCTTTATTTTCTCTCTTTATTTTCCTCGCATGTTGAAGCTCAATTTGCGAAACTCGGTTACGTATATTTACGGAATATTCTGTATATCTGTATCAATTGCATGCAGAGCAATTTTGCGTAATATTCGTTGCGGATCGATTGGCGAAAACGAAGGTGAAATAAAGGATCGTGAGATGATGATGGTTGGACTGCTAAACGACAATTGGTGTTGCACAAGAGCGCGACGCGAAATATCTGCGAGACATTTATTTTTTTTTACTTTAGTTTCGACCCGTATACACAGGTATACAGTCTCGCGTACAGTGTCGCAAGAATGAATCGAAGAGCTAAATCCGAGATCCGAGACTCGTCACGACTCAGCAGAAACGAAACACAGAGAGAAAAAGAAAGATCCGCGTCGGACGCGCGCTGATTTGCGAAATTGTTCAGCGAGGGATGACGAAATCGTGCCGGCCCGGACACGTCGTGACAGCCGACAGGCAGTAACAGCGATGACCTATGGCCTTGAGTATCTTATATTGTAGACGAATACTGACGACTCTATCTTTCCAAAGAGGATATACAATCGATGCTCGGAATTCGATGAAATGAAGACGATGACGATATGAAATCGAGGGTTGGGCACTTACTTGCAAACTATAATAGTCTATATCTACGCGTAAATAATGCAAATTATGTAACATGTCTTCTCAAACTGTATAATATATCTTTTGTGTCAACAATTAGTTCATAGAATATAGTTTGCTGAAGATTTTTTTTATTTTTTATGTTGCATGCGCTTTTTAAACATACCTAATTTTATTTTTCCACGAAAAATCAATATAAGATTTAATAAACTAAATCTTATTTAATTTCTCAATTTTTAACATTATAAATATCTTTTTAATTGATACTAAAATCATACATATTTAGAGAGACATTAATCATTTTATAATAAATCATTCTTTTTTGCATTTTGACATCTAATAAGACTTACATAATTTACATTGAAATATGAAAAAAATCCATGTAAATATATTATATAAACAATTTATATAGAATTTTGAAATCTATGACGCAACCATCAGAGAATCAGGCGCGATGCATCGCACATATGTGATATATAAAAACTGCGAATGTCGATGATCCTTATTTCACGAGAGTTATCGTTTTCTTTTTCCTCAGCTCGCCATTGTATATTTCTGAAGTTTTCAAATTTTCGCCCAAATTAAATTATGTATTTCGATAATGTATTTTCCGATAAAATTTATTATCTATATCGAACACAACACGGGCCATTACTCGCAGACAGTAACATGTCCAGCGATCCGACAAGTCCCCGATGATAGACCGTAACAGGAAGTCGACCTCTGACCTCTTCTCTTACGGAGAACTCGATTCGATCGATCCCAGAATAAATTCCTCGACGGACAAATCGCCGGCCGGCGTAGTCGATGCATTTGGTGCGCGTTCGGAGAACGGCGGGGAAATACCGGTGTATTACAGGTCCCGGACGGCCTTGGCTAGAAAATCGACGCTAATGGAATCAATTAGGCGTGAATTAATATTGACAGATTTATTGACTCGCCTTTTGTAAGCGTCGCGGCCCGTTACGCGCTCGCCGATTTATAATTGAAAGGCAACGTTCCACCTCTTTCTCTCTCTCTCTCTCTTTCTCTCTTCCTCTCTCTTTCTCGTAACGCGTGCGTTAACGTGTAAATGCTATCACGTGCGTGACAAGTGCGTCCGCCGCGAATTTCCATGCGATTATTAATTACGACTGTGCATTAAAGTCGCCTACATTCGAATTCAAATCCATTTTCATTCCTATTTCTGCAAGAAGGAATTGAGCAATAAGTAATTATTGTTCGTGTAAAACGACCCGCGCGACGGGGCGTGCTCGACCGACAGAAACTTTTACAACTAAAGTGGCTGTAAATTCTCTCTCCTCTTTTTTACCTTTCTCTCTCCCTCGTCTCTGCTGCGTTTAAAAGCGAGACGCGATTATCCTGATGTCGGATATCATTTAAGTAGACGCCATCCCGCGCGTCCTCGATATTAAGCACGACGAAAATGCCCGGGGACACGTCGGCGGCACCGATCCCCGTATACAGGTCAATCATTTATGGTCGATTATGCGTGAGGTCTTCGCGACGCTTAATCGAACGGTAAAAATTTTTAATGCAAATGCACGACAATCACGTTTACGTATCGTTACTTGCATACGCCTCACCTTTCCTTCGCCGAAAGAGAGACGAGCAAGATGTTCGTGCAGCGCAATAGCCGCGCAAGTGTGACGGCGCCTTTACCTTAGTCGCGGCAATTTCACGCATTAATTCGATAGCGCGTCGTTAAAGCGTGCCTTAAATACGGCTCATCGCGAAATTTTGATGGGCGTCCCGCTCGAGTTTCGTTCGTCGTTACTTATAATTCTCCCCCCCCTCGTCGGCAACGCATTATGAAAATGTATACGTCGAGGCCCCGACCGTTACACGCCGAGACGCAACCGTTTGCGTAATTTGTAATTGCGTACGCGAGCTACATACGGGATTAACAAGCGGGCCCATTAAATTTAACGACCGTTGACTTGGCGTCCGCGAAGACTGCGGAAGACAGCAGCTTTCGATCCTGTTAGCCGCGAAAAGAGAGGAAGCTCCGCCGCTTCTCTATCTCAACGTCGTATTTACGCGGTTCACTACGCCCGATGATTACGCTCGGCTGAATCATCCGAGGAAAGAAAAAGAAAGTGAATCCTGTAAACAATGTTCCCAGGGAAATAATCGTTAAGCTTTGAAAAAAGTAAAACTACTTCCCACCTTCCCATGTTCGCTTAAGTATATTCGATAATTCATCAAAATAAATTCAAGCTATCACTTGAGTAAGGGTTCGTTTAAAACAAAAGAACCCGTTAATTAGAAATAAATGATAAGTATGCAATAGCCAAACAAAAAATTATTTGCGTGCAAGGATTATACAATAATAGGAATTATTATACATTTATTTATTTATTAAAAACAAGAAAAAAATCTTTTTAATACAATAAATGGATAATTATATGATTAGTGCTTTAACAAGAATAATTATAAAAAAAGTACAAAGAAGAAAAGTAGAAAGCTATTGCAAACAAGACATTTTAATAATAAAAAAGAAAAAAGTGAAATATATAGCAAAAACAGGTTTACTTTAGTAAAGCACAGAGCTATATGTATATATTATTATGATGTACATACACATTTAAATCGATTAAATGATGTATCGGCTATCATTGATCAATTGCATCCATTTATCGAATCTATCGCACTGAAAGAATTTATGCTGATCTTCTCTCCCGCAGGCAATCCTTCTTTTTTATGCGGTGAATTCATCACGTCCAATTAGCTGGGTCTCGGTGACACCCGAGGCAGGCAAAGACATGAGAGAGACAGTGTCGAGTGACAAACCTAATGGAGCTGCCGTATCGTATACGAGACACGAACGAGTAACGATGCACCTTAAATCGCAAAAACTATTGATCTACCAATTAAAATTCCAAATGCTAATTGAATCGCATTAAATCACTTTTCGGTACCATTAAAGGGATTTAATTCGTGTTCGATTATATGTATATTTATATTTATATATATTTGCGGCCAGAATTTTCCTTAAATAAACAGTATATTTAAGTAAAAATCATAACAAGACATGCATATTTTAAATATAATTTCTTTTTATTTATTTGCATTTTCTATTTTTGTTATCACTTTTTCGCATTTTGATGTAACAAAGATCAAGAGATTCATTCTTCTGTCTTGTAAGTTTAATTGTACAATTCTAGAGATGCAATAACCGTGGAAGCAACACATATAAATACGCACGCGTGACATTTTAATTGCGCGTGGGAAGTATTTAAGTCTGAAATGAAACGAAGTTGACATTTATGCTTCAAAGTTATGTGAAAGTTTACTTAAGATGCTGAAGATTGCCCGATCTAAACAGAGTTTATGGCGAGTTTAGCATAAGTTTCCTATCTTTGAATATTGCAAATTATTATAAAATGCATAATTCATATATAATGCTATTAAACAATATTTATTTTGAAAAAAATTTTCAGAATAATACCGTTAAAGATCTTTTTCACATCAAAGTCATCAATTATCGGGTTCATGTATTTTGTATAAGATGCCTTAGCTCCAACTTGATCCATTTTCATACCGCGTTATCGTCATCATATCATTAACGGCCAACCATGAGGAGTTAATAACATTCCGGTTTCTGCCTAACGAGCGTTAAATGGCCACCGGTAAAGCCGATATGCGAAAGAGAAGACAGTTACTTGGATCGCGCAGATTAGCGATCTTTCGGACATTCGACAAAGGAAATGATCGAGGATCGGTAGCTTTTACCACATTGACGCCGGCAGAAATTTTTTTAGCAAGAAAATACTGATAAGAAATTTCACATAGTTCCATTAATTGTGAGTTTTTAGAGTTATGTTATAGAATTATACATTATTTATTATTTTTTAAATAAACATCTTTTATATTTTACGCATACACATAATTTTTCACACATATATGCGCCGCCGTATATTCTATTTATATTAATAGTCATCTCGTAAAGACACACACGTTTCTTTTAAAAAATTATTTTAATAATTTATACAAATAATTATCATAATTATTTGTAAAATAATCTTGAATGTAAGACGTAAAATCTGTTAAATGTGAAGGCAAATTTCCTCGCCAATGCGAATTGGTATTCATGCGAGGGATTCGTCCGACATCGGTACGAGCGATTTGCATAGCTACCCCATCGAAGATGTTGCCGAAACGCGCGTCTTGCGTTCTTGGCATGTGCAGCAGCCTCGCGTTCTGAATTCGCATCATTCATCGATCGAACGCGGCTGTCGAGGCACTTGGCGCGGCGTTCCTCGCGTCTTCTTCTTTCTCCCCTTAATCCCCGATCGGCCAGTTAACGAGATCGACGCCGCCGGCGCTGGACAAGTAAATTACGCCGAGCTTCTCCCCCCAGGATCTCCTCAAGGTCCGCTAACGGTCGACCGTTAGCAATGGGAATCGGGCGACGCGAATGAAGGACGAGAGGCCTCGAAGGACACGCCATCTCTTTAGCCTCTATCGATCAGATATGCCAACAATCGGGCGACAAATGCAAATAATGCATCTTACGCAATATATGTGTAGGTTGCATGCGCAAGATATTAAAGGGATAGATTCTTGATTTAATGAGATATTTTGTCTCTTTGTACAGGTATCTTCTACATCTCTCCCTTCTCGGTTTAATTTGTAATATTTATGGTGCAAAGAAATTACTACATACTTCTCTGAATCTGTATTGCGCTGTTCACATCCTTACGACGATATCCTTAGACAGGGTTAAATGCCAACGTCGACCTTCTATGGTGTTTTCATTCGTGCGCTCGAGGCAGCGGCGTCTCCTTGCGTTTTAAATTACCGCGATCCAGGAAGAGAAGGTGCGCTGTCACCCGAGGTACCCCCGGGTTCTCTCGAGAAAGATTCGCGCGGTAGCAGCCAGCAACTCGGGGGAACGCGGGTGGAAATCGACGGTAGGGAAGCGTAGCGGTAACCCAAGACCTAACACAAGACGAAGACGTCCCGCAGAGACGACAACTAGCCGGAGAACTAATCACGGTAGTGCCTGACGTCCTTAGTTCATCACGAGACCCGGGAGTAATATATACCGGGCCGGCCACGATCTCGAACTAATCTAATATACCGAGACCTCTCCGGACAACAAGGACTTGCTCTCTTCACCCCAGAGTGTACCTCGCGCACGATGGCACCACTTTCTCGTATGTACAGTCGACGAAATCAGTCTATTTGCGCCGGTATTATAGTCAAGATGCCAATTTCATATCGAGTCACCCCATTGCTGAAAAAATTCCTATTTCTTGATCATTTCTTGTGAATATTTTTCCAATGTTAATTATTTCATATCATCCATTTATTTATTTATATACGTGAAAAAAATCTGTAAAAATAGAGAATTTTAATTTGAATTTTAAATTTAAATTTAAATTTTATAGAGAAATATTATTTATATTAATTACATGTATGTTATTATCAAAATATTCAAGTTGAGAAAAGAGCGATTCTCTAATATTGATTCGCCAAATTCGGAAAGTATTGATGGGCCTGGCGATTCTCTCTCACGTGTGTTTCACGCAGGGAGTAAGAATTAATTAAGATCGACGCGTTCGCGTCAGATAGAGGCCGGAAGAGCCGTGCTCTAACAGGGAAAACGTATTATGATGGTTAACCGAGAGGCGATCCGTCCGAGAGGAGACCGACGAACTAGTTCTATCTCGACTGTACGCGGCGGAGCCAGGGATATCAACTTAAACGCCCAAGGACAATGGCCGAGCTACCTTCGCAGTGAAACGCTATACACGATCATTTCGAGCGATATATCGCCCCCGTGAGCCTGGCTGCTGGCAAGACGGTAAGAGGACCTTTCGTAAGATCGAGATAGAGCTTTATTGTCCCGGAACGATGGCCGGCAGGTGTGTACGCTTAACAAATCGACCGACGAAGATGGAGGGGACATTGCCCTACTCCAGCTGCCTCCACCCTTTTTCTCACTTGCGATACTTACATTGTTACGTCGCACATTGCACGACGCTCGTTAATTATTCCCAGTTAGAGAGGCGTGTACCTAATTTACTTCAAGTAAATGAAGTATAAGCCCTCGATAAAATCTAAATAAATTTAATTATATATAAATTAAACTTTTTAAATTATGATTCATTGAATTGAGTAATTTTGCGAATATATCCGAATTTGAATTTTTTATCGTCTCAATCTGATTTTAATCTCCTAAATATGTTTTAAGCTGACGAGAATTAATAATGCATTGACGATGATATTACTGGCAAAATTTTGACACATTTATTATAAGTTTCGTGAAGTTCATTATTTATCGATTTCAAATTGTCCGTGCGTATGGATGTTATGATTATCGGCGAGTCGTTTCTCGATCGATCGTATGAATCAGGATCGTGTTATGACAGAGAAAAATGGCTCGGTCGGATATGCCAAACGTGTCAACGGCAACGAGTGATCCATATTGCGATCGATCCCAAACGACTCCTCTGCTTTCACGATAACGAGCCACCGTCTATAAATCATGCTTCCACGAGCATCGTTTCCGCATAGAAGCCGGCAGCACGTTTCGAAATTATCTCTCATATCCTAATGGCTCGTCGGTTTCTTCGTCAGTTGGTCAGTCGTATTGAATGAAGGGTTGACTAAGAAAGAGATGACTAGAAAGGATTGATCATTAGATTTCAAATATTCCGATCAAATCTCGGTAGCAACGACAGATAAATATTGGAAAAGGTGGTCAAAAATGATTTTGCAATTATTTTCTAGGTGCGAAATATTATCTGAGGTAGATAAATGATTAGCAAATATGTGATGTCATATATATTTTGCATTTAATCTAAATGATAGAGACAGGATTTATATCTAAACTGTTAGTTAAATTAAAAAAAAAAATCTTTCCGTAGTGCCTATCTAAAACTAATTATACTTGTCATAATATTTCACTGTGGTACACAAAAAATGTTATTTTTCATAAAGATCGTTCTAACTGTAGCTCATATTTATCCGATGCAGTAATTAATATTCGCAATGAAATTAAATTTGCCAGAAAATGCTGCTAAAATTTGCTGCTATAAATTCTACATATTACGAGGAACACTGTAGCAAATGTAAAAACTGACGATAAATTATTGTTGCGACACCTGAAGATCTACTTATTCAAGAAAATATTTTTCCAAGTGATAAATATTTTGGTGAAAAATTAAAAAAATTTAATTAAGATCTTTAAGGATGTTTTGTATGTGTCCTGAGCAAAAAATCCCAGCAAAAAGTAGCTGAAAATCAATATTGATGAATATCCACTCTTGATGTATTTTGAGTATGAGAAATTGCGTGGAATATTACAATTTGATCTTAACTACACTGCAGAGATGTATTTTTTAATATTTATTGCATTTTTACTGAAATATTCCGAATTTTGTTAATTGAAATGATTAATTTTTGGCAGAGAATTTCGCCTTGTGATACATAGCTGACTTCATTGAATTATATTTAATATCTTTTTAACCAGTTAGTACTTGTATAATATTATTTGACCAAATATTTTCTCTGTATCTAAACTTTTGCAAATTTTAAACAAATTCTGAATATTATTTTCATGTGTTTTTATCATTTGAATCAACGTGGGTACGTTTCCCATAAGAACACATGTTAATTCGGTGCAAATTTAAATCCTTATAACTTGTGAACACTTTAGTGAATCGATTTAAAAATTGTACTGAAGATTCTAAACATATATAAGGATATTCTGTGCAATTTTCATTAAATTCTCAATATTTTGAAAATAAGTACAAAACATCCTTAAATGAAATTTTGTTCAAGTTTAAAATATTTCAAAAATTAAAAAAGAGCAATTTTGATTTACATCAGTCTCGACGCCAGGGGACACATCAGGTGAGAAACATCCGACTCGTCTAACGAGAAACGCGCGTGAAAGGCGATCGTCCAGCTGCGCTCGCGCAACTCCGCTTCGGATAACGCGCGCGCGAGAAAGTTACAGTTCACCGTCGTGGCAATTTGCGAACGACCACAAACGGCGCGCGTTTCGCCACAACGCGCGCGTATGTACAACCATCCTGTGTCACGCCACCGCCTCTCTCGCGAGAAAGAAAACGTGAGCGGAGGAGACTCGCGCCTCGCTGGAGAAATCGTGGAAAAGCATAAACGCCTTTCTGTACGGATAGAACGTACTCCCGTTGCCGCTAATGACTCGAATCGGCTTCGACTAACGTAACAAATTAAAATCCGGAAAAATAAGACTCTCTTGCTTATTTTTTTTACTAATATAGTATATGTGAAAAGTTTATTTATTTTCATCTATTATTTTTATTTATGTATTTATTTTATTATATTATTTCAAACTTTATTTTTCCAAATGTCATCGATTTTTATAAATATTGAAACAATGGAGAAAACTCGTTCTATATTGGAAGTATTAAGCAGAGCAATTAATGCATGAATTCTTTAGAATCGCGACAGGGACAGGAAAAGTGAATCGGTCATACTTGTGAAATCTGTTAGAAATTGTGTCTATGGTAAAGTCGATATATAAGGATATTGACATTTGATTCACATGGTGAAATAAATCACACAATTACGCAGGTGCGTATATCTTATGCAGACGCGTGCACAGCTAATAAATATTTATGGTACAGAACTCGAAACTGACGGAAAATGATTAGATAGGACGGTGTGAAATATTAAGCAAGGTGTCGGCGAGGTGATCATTAATATTACAAGTTTGCAATCATTTGGCCATTCAATTCGGAACAATAAAAACATTCGCTAGATTAGAAATCTAAGGATAAGCGTGTCTCTCCGCTATATATGTGTGGATAACACGAATTACAGGGTATAAAAAGCTCGTTTAGAGAAGGTAAGAAGTCTGCCCAAACTCGTACGTGCGATCAAATATCAGCGACCATCGATTTCTCGGATATGCATCCGACGAGATGCATAATCGCGATGATTCGAGCGGACAGGTCCGGACCGATTCGTTCCTTTTGCGGAAGCACATTGTGAGAGCACATGCACAGACTGAGCGACTTATCATGCGGCCAGTGAACCAGCGAGGAACGAGGGATGACTTGTGCATAGTGCTCGCACTAGAAACAAATCGATGCTGTTGACGAAGGCAGCAGTGAAAACTTATCGGCTCGCGACGCGACTCCAATCGCGATCGATAAAACCAGGATGAGTTCGTGTGCTTATTCAAAAACGCTAAGTTGAAGAAACCATTCGCAAAGGAATTAGAAAAAAATATTAAGTTGATTTATTCTTGGACAGCAATCGTATAATATTGCAAGAAGTATAGAGAATTATTTTATCGTATCGCGAATTTCTAAGATTATTTTTTTAGATTCTTACTTATTAAAGTGTCTTCCTCAGGACTCTTTTTATCGCATACCGATTAATCTCACCACTAGAGTCAGAGTTTTTAGACTTGCCGACTGCAATTGCGAGATTGTAAAACGCGTGCGAGACATCGTTCTTAATAATGCGCCTTAATCTTTCAATGAGGCAACCCCGTTGAGCCTTTATGACCGTAAAGGAGATGGCCTTCGTCACGTAGAAGTAGATCGGCGTCGCGTTTGAGTAGATTTAATTTGCGATTTGCCCGTTAATGATGCGCGCGGCAGATGAGAGAACAAAATCAAGCACGGCAAATATGACTCGACAATTTTCTCGTCCCGATTTTATTGTCAATGTTTCCGGGAAACCTGAATCGAGGCACATATGCAGGATAATTTTATTCCGTCTGCATTAATCCTTCCCGTATATAATAAAGTAGCTTGTGTACATGATCAATTTGTGCAGTTATGTCGACAATGTACGGATTAGATTGAGGTTGTTGTAGTTGCAGAATCCAACGTGTTAGATAAATTTTATGTAACAGCAGAATTTACACGAATAGCTCGTGTATATGAGCCACTTGGGGTTCCATAAAGCCTTCCTTGTCACATTGTGTATTCATATCATCAACGAGCGTTTATTGTCGACAATCGTGTACCGTTAGCCAGTACTGGCGTAGCCAGTTTCGATTACGTTATAAAGCGAACGGTAAAATATATTATTTCACAAACGAGGCTGGCAACATCGATACTCGAATGGCACATACACCTAACGAGCCGATTATTCACGCGCGCGGAGATCGCATAGATCGGCGTACGGTGATGTAGCTGGCGCATAGATCAGCGTACAATATATGACACGGATTCGAGTTCGAATGTCAAAGGACGCGAGGTTGTGAAAAAGTCTATCGAGAGCGAGATTATGACGCCTATTAATAAAAATTCACATTCGTACATCGGCTTTCGAAAGTATAAAATATGTAGAGATAAATCAAGAATATGAAAATCGACAAAGCAGTTAATAATCGCCAGATATCTCTTCAACAAAAAGATAATTATTCACTACATTGTTTGAAAATATTGCAACATTACATATGTGTATGTTCGAAAAAGTTGTTCAATTAATTGCGCGAGATCAGAGTTTTGAAATTAAATTTAAGCCTCTCTAGGCTCTGGTGTGTTGTATTAAAATCCGACATTAAAACAACTGACACTTCTCGCCTTCGGGTAATATCTTGAAACATCCGGTGGTTTTGCAGCCTGGTGATGTTTAAGGCGCTGAACAAGCGAGCGTTTCTCTCTCGCGGCAAAAGGAGAACTCCGTAATTAGATTCATGCAAATCGGTAAAACGCGACACCACCGGACCCCCCGACGGGGAGAATTCGTCCTGGCGCGGATACGTCGCGTCGCGGTCGCTCTCGTCGTCCTTAAAAGGCGTGTCGCTCCTTGACCCGCGTTGGCGCTCATCCGTCACGGCTGTCAGCCTTCGAGATACGCGCGTCCCGTGTCGCCCCGATGCCGACGATGTACGATAAACTTCCTCGCCGAGAGAGTGCACGCCTCGGATATATTTATGAATCCGCGAATGAAAGTCTACGAACGCGCGCGGCGATACATAAATAAGAGCTCTGGCGAGAAGGCACAGTTACTTAACCCACACATGCTCACGACTGGTAACTATACTTGAAACCTATAAGCAAATTTGATGAAAGCAATAGTGTGTCTCTGCGTCTCGAGAAGTGTGGGAAGTATGTTTCTTAAATCTCTTCTAGAGGAAAAGACTTACGTATTAATACTTGTATTAAAGGAGAGTAAGAGTTGAATAAATTTTTATTTATTTATCATTACATAGAATAATCGTTGAATCTAGACTTAGTAGTTTATTACTCGTCAATTTGATGGATATTTAAAAAAATACTTTATTTGTTATTATTTTTAATGGCTTTCAATTACAAGATTTTTAATATATTTTACATACTTATTTTATTTTATTTAAGAAAATAAAACACTATTCTGGATATTTATATATTAGAATATATTATTTTGAATTTAGCGTTCACGGAATTTTTATCTAAATATTTTAATAATATTTTTAATTGCCGTTATATTCTAGAAATTGTTTTATCCACTCCAATTGTTTTAAAATAAAATTCAAATTAGATATTAAATCAATAAAATTATATTTCGCGCTAAAGAATATACGAATATAAGAATCAATATATCTTTCACACTAATACAATAGCTCATCACATGAATTTTAGCGAACTGACGGAAAATACAATTTGTTAAACAATTTGTTAAATTATCGAAGTAACTCCAATCGATGCCGCAAGCGAGAAGCATGACATGATATCAATTTAATTTATTTATAAAAAATATATATATATATATATATATATATATATATATATATAATATGGTATTTGGTTGAAAAATTCTGCTCTGTATTTTACAAAAAATAATTTTTGTCTTATCATATTTCGATGTCGCAAGCGAGAAGCATGACATGATATCAATTTAATTTATTTATAAAAAATATATATATATATAATATGGTATTTGGTTGAAAAATTCTGCTCTGTATTTTACAAAAAATAATTTTTGTCTTGTCATATTTCGTTTTATTCATACTAATGATCGAATGCTATCACATTTCCAAATAAATTGTAATGAAATTGAATGAATTTTGACGAATTTTGGTATATTTAGGTATGTAACTGAACTGCGAAATTAAAGTGATTGATAAAAAATAAATTGGCGTATACATAATCATTTTGTCATCTCGACACAAAAGCATTTTGATCATTCCATTTAACTATTTAAAATAAAAAATCCATCATTTGGCAAGTTTGATTGTTTTCTGAATGTTAATAAACCAATTATAAGATTTTTATCAATTTGCAAATATCCATCACAATGATAAGTCTAAGCGACAATAATGCATATGAACAAATATTCGAGATCTTCCCCAACTCTTGGAAAGCCGTAAGAGGAGCATTTCGATTAAAGTTTCCGTTTGAATGTTGGCACGGCGTTAACAGTACATCAATTAAGGCTCTTCTTTTTTCTCATTCTGACAATATAATTTATTCGCCGCGCTGAAAAGCACCAATGCGACTTGGTGTCGTGCCGCGAGCGGTCGTAAGCAACATTATTACTATCGCCTTTACGGAGTAAGTAAATTGCGTCTCTCTGCATCGTATCTTCCTGGCAGACGCGCCAGGCGTGTAACGGGAAGAGAGAGAGAAAGAGAGAGAGAGGTACGCGCCACCCGTCTCGGATAATTCCCCGCGCGTTTGCAAACGCAGATGCCCGTTATGGTGACAGGTACGCAATGTTTCATTACGCGCCATCACGGTCGATTATGAGGCCGGGCCGAGTAATTGATTCGGCGCGTTTAATTTAACGAGAATTGCGCTGGGGATGGACACTTCGGCGGTGATCGCGCCCCGCGAAGGCAAGTACCCGTAATGGTTGTAATTTACTAAAACCGGACCGGCGAACCGGCCGAATAAACCACCTGAGAACACGCTTCATTAGTCACCGATCCCTTAGCGTACCCGTTCCATTCGAGTCTTCCTTCGTGCGTCTCGTCTTGGCGTGCCGTATCATCCTTGGCCGCGACTCTCTCGGTACTTTCCCCTCGGGAGACGGGAGAATAACGCGAGAGTCACGTAAACGTACATTAGCTCATTAATATCCGCGATTAGTTCCGAGCATCAAGCATCTCTCGCTGCGAGTGTCGAGGAAATTAACAGCGTTTCCAAGTCACCTGCTCTAGTCATCTGCTTATCCCCCTTTTTCCCTCGAAACTCTGCGCTTTCCGTATAAATTGTTGAGCAAGTATACACGCGAAATCTATTATAGTTGCGAGCACACAACGTTGTAGTTAACCGCATACGTTCCCTTTATCTCGCGGCCATATCCAAGTTTGCAAACGTAATAATCTTGTTGCAGCACGCCTCTATGCACTGATAGAAGAGATGTTCGACGCATGCCGAGAAGATTACGCCACTGTCTTCGAGCGAGTCGATGACCGATCGCCGATCGCTTGTACTTCGTGATTGAACCAGCTTTATAGGTACACGCTCGCGCGTCCACCCTCTGTCACGATACATACGTGTATATATACATATATATATGTGTGTATGTGTGTGTATACCAAGAGTCCGCAGCTCGTCGTTTTGTATCTGTCGGTGTCAAGCGGTTATCTTGATTCAATAACTGTTAATGTCATCCGGCGATTGTCCGCCTCGGCACTTGTTCGTCGATGGAAAACCGTGCCTCTCGTTCAAGGCGCCGTACACATCTAATTATAATAAGAATAACAGCAACATTGTCTCGCCGCGTATGACGAGGTACGTTCGAGCGATCTCTGTGTCGATAATTCTCAAATGTACATATACTTGCGAATGTATGATTCTCGAAACTCTTCGCACAATGATTTCCTGTACGTAAAATCTAGTGGATTCTTTTTTATTTGCAGATAACAGATAATTATCGAGACAACTGAAATTAAAAATTAGGAAAATGAAATCTACTAAACTATTAAACTATTAAATTACTTGAAACTATTAAAAATTGACTCTTTAAATTTATATTAGCTTTATACTAGATATATTGAGCATCTGAAATTTAATTATCCATTATATTAATCATGACGAGTCTTTCAATTTGAGTTACAAAATTATTTAATGATTTATTTGTTTTATATCGGAAACTAAACGTATAAGATGATCGGAAAAAATAAAATTATAAATTCTCTAAATTTTCTAACGAGATATTGATAAAATCGAATGTTATGTCGTGTGAAAGGCTACAATTTTGTTTGCGACGGTCGAATGCTTCCCGAATGTTTCGGCCGCCAGCCAAGTTTGTAGGAAATCATGCGAAAGATTCTCCTACCGTCGCCGAAACTTCTTCTTTTCTCCTTTCTTGTCCCATGTCACCGGACGTACGGACATCGAGCGGACTTAGTGCGATTTGGCGTTTATCGAAGAGCAACGCGAAATCGGCCAACCGTGATCGGAACCACACAAGTCGAACTGACTCCCTTTTTTCGTCCCTCCTCTCTACTAAAGTCGGCTCCGATAATCGTACTGAAAATATATTTCATCCATCTGCAGAGTATATTTTAGGAATATTCAAATACGAAATTCTCAATTTTTTATATAAAAAATAAAGCTCAGTAAAATAAAAAATTATAAAATTAGCATATATTTAGTCTCTTTAAATTATTTAAATATATGTGAATTTTTTTAATGTAAATTCTCTGTATAATTATTTCACGCGAGTAGAGAATAATAAATTAAAATTGTAAATTATCTCATTCACCCTCGCACCAACTGCGCGTATCACTGTTGGTGCCGTCCGAAATGTCTGGAAATTCTGTAGCAAAATTGATATCGTCGCTTATTCAATGACGCGACACCAGCAAATTCTCCGTCGAGAAGGCTTCTGCTAAAAATCCGACGTAACATCGAGAAAGGCCAGGGACACACCATACCGGTTCGCGCGCAAAACACACTCCGTGTCTCGCTCTCCGCGTGCACAACTCGCGTTATCGACGCGAGGCGCTATCGCCCGCGCGTATCTTCCGCGGAGAGCGTCGCTCGTTCGGGTGGTACCAATTTGTCGTACCTTTATCGGGCGTAATCTGATGGCGACCCGACACTCCGCGTCGCTCCGGCTGAATGGCGAACCTGGCTACTTCGAAGTGACACCCGGCTACAATGGGAACAAAGCGGCGTTCGCGTCCTCGGTCGGGGTTTTGTTTCATTCCGCTGGTGGACAAGCCGCGTTATTTGTCATGCATTTTGACCCTCGCCGATTTCATCTCGGACATTTTTCTCTGCCTCGCGTCGCATCGCGCGACAGTCGCGTATTATAAAGAAAGGGGGAAAGGGGAGGAATTCAGAAGGCGACGGTTTTCGCGTCGAAGAACAAAAGCTGTGCATGCACCGACAATGTTCGCCTGAAACGAACATCGTACCTTGTCTCGCAAACAAATTTGAATCCATCATATTTTGGAACGAAATTTTATTATATATATAGCGTAATTTAGGGTAATTTGAGGGGTGAACAGGAGAGTACAGTGCCAAGATTCGTAATTTTTAAGTTCTTCGATAAAGAGTATCTATCTCATTAATCTTATCTGATCGTATTTAATACAGATAACAAAATGATAGTCGTTTCTTTATAAGATAGTTTTAAATTAATCAAAATAAGTTAAAAAAATATTACATAAATCTTATTTTATAGTACTCTAAAATATAAAATATTTTTATCGGGGCAAAATGACAGTTCTAACATCTTATCCCAGCATTTAAATATCGACATTAAATTACTTTTTATAAAATCTAATCGTAAAAAGTATAAAAAGTTAGTATTATTACATAACTTAATATGGATAAATTATATTAATTATTCCATAAGGAGTATTTTATTCCAAATCTTATACCAGAAAATAAAACAAATCAAAAGTATTATATTTATCTGATTAATTAAAAATCTGATCCTACAATTAAGATGTCATTTTTATAAAATGTCACTTTTCTTTTTGTTGTTACAATTAAAATGAAAAAGAATTAGATTTCTTTAATTATAATCAGATATAAATAACTTTCGATTTATTTTATTTTTGCTCATAATTAATAATTACAAAGACGATATTGTCTTCCAAGGTTCGAAATATGGCATCTTTCCTCAAATTATCCTACATATATATAATCATATTCACAACAGAAATGAGAAAGATAATAATCTGGCGATCTTGTAATCATTGCGTTTAGTTTTAGATGGAATCTACAAATACATATATTAGTAAAACAATTTTTTAACGTTGCTCATTTAAAATTTTTTAAATTTTATCAACTTTATTATTCCCACAAGCTTGGTCTTTTTAACTTTTTGCACCGAAATACTGGAAATGAATTCCAAGATATCCAATTAAAATAGTTCAATCTGTCGTTCGGTTCCCTCGAAGTAAGAGGCGTTTCGATGAAGTGTGTCGAAGGATCTTGGGAGGGAATGTTATACTAACGATTCGAAATCAGTAGGTAGCCGTCGGTCGTTTCCAACGTGGGCAATACAAGGATTAACATTCCGGGAGCGAAGGCGCGCGGCGTTCTTGCATTCTCGGCCCCGAGATGCTGCTTAATTGGCATATCAATCCCGGACGAACCGGGAGATAAGTGCGCGAACGTTAGACGAGGAGAAACGCGGCCGTACAAGGTCTCGCGGGTTAATAAAGTTGCATCCACGCAAGTTGCGATCAAGCGTCCCGCTTCATATCAAGCGTCGCTTCCGGTCGAAGATGAAGAATCGAAAGATAGTACCGTACGAATATAGATTTTTTTCACGCTTGAAAGGACACGGGAATAGAGTTTAAAGTCGCACGAATGTGTGAAAAATCGCTAACTTTAATTCGAGTGACAGAATAGATTGTTACCGATTAATTCAATTGACAGAATAGATTGTTACCGATTTCTAGAGTAAATATTTTATTTCTAAGAATTTATATAACATTTTATATATCATTTTAATCAATTAGAATTTACATAACATTTTTTCGTTTTACGACTTTTACGTGCCGCGTTTTAACTTTCGAAAAAAAATCGTAATCAAAAGAAACAAGACTATTAAGATGATCACAATTCTGTAGCAGTAGATAATCGAAGGATTTATGCAACACTGGAGATTTCCCAGTATGTTTTGCGGCGCACGATCGTCTTGTCGGCAATCACATCGGGCAAGATAGACCCCATTAGGTGGGATAATAACGAAACGATTAATTTGCATCGTTCAGCGGCGCAGTCGGAATCGCGATTACACGCGATTCGAGTCATAAACGTTCTCCATAGTAGATCTCACTACTCGCGTATTATCTGCTCGGCAGATCGATATCTCGGGGAAGCGGTTACCGGTGTCCATAACATCGATATCGCCCGCGCGTATCGTGTCGTAACGACTTTATAATGGATACCACGATATCGGAATCGCATGAAACTCGTCGCGCCACTTTGTAATTTTTATCGTTTTTTCTTTTATGTATATGTCATGATGCGATTAAGCATCGGCGACAAATACAAATCGTCGAGAGTTTTTCGCACGAGGATTATTTACGATCGGCGCGTGTGGTCCTATCTCGTTTCTTTTTCATTTTCTCCCTCGATTTATCGCGACAAGATGACGTTAAATTTAACTGGCCGCGAAAACGACTTGGAAGATATATTTTTCTCTCTCGAAAGATGATAGAAGAAATTATGACTTATCAAAGTATCTACAAAAATGTTATAAGAAAATTTTCTCTAATCATTTTCGTGCCAAAATTTCAGGTAAGGAGCATATTTTAGAGGATTTCTTAATGCAACTTTCTAAGATAAGTTTTTCTATTGTTTCCCAATGGTGTCTCATATACGCAAAAGCATACATATAAAGAAAAATTATCAAGAAAGAATTAAAAAAAAATTCTCTGAATTTCAATAAAATTCCTTAATTTTTCTAGAGAGAATGGACCTGTTTATATAAATAGTTTGTGCTCTCTCGATTTCTCTTTCTTTATTATACCGCGGGTCGCATATTGGGCAATCGTCGCGTCATTCGGGGGATGGTTATTACAGAAATAACTAGAAACTAATTCCCCGGCAGAGAATTTCCCCGTTGCGTTGCACGGACTCAATTTCGTTGTATACGCCGCTCAGGTCTATATCATTGTCGGTGCTTCGTATATATCTCACTCGCGAGAGGATAATTGACCTTCGCCCCCTCCTTCGCCGCGTAATGAACCTTCCGCGAGCGATTATACTTGGCCGGGACATGCCGCGCGTCGAAAAGTCCCGACACCTCTAAGCCGGGGCTGTTTAGCGTGGCAAGTGGGTGAAACCGAGGGACGTTTACGCGCACGATAGGCACGTAATGACCGATCGGCAAGGCGTTTTGTTGGTCGAGCTAAAGCGAGAACACCAGGCCGGGCGTGTATTTTTGAGTAATTACCGCTATCACGCGACGCCAAAGGTGTTACTCGGTTGCAAAGCTACGATCAAAGCCTATGATCCTGCTCCCCTCTCGCCGCGCCGCTCACGGAATCAGCGGAACCGGCTGGTTCCTTTCCTCTCTTCGAGGTCTATCGCTACCGTACCTTCCCCGCATCCCCAATTTCCTTACCGCTACCCTCCCTCCGTCCGGGCGATCTCTCACCCTTGCCGTGCCTTGTTGCTGTACAGGCGGCAGTTAGGCGAAACTTGGAAACTGGTAGTTCGACGGTCGCATGACTCCGATAAGCGATTACGCCTTAACCGGCTACCACCGGAGAGGCTCTAACGACCGGTTGCTTCATTGGCTTCTCACGACATTGGCCGTTTTTCACCAACGAGACCGTGGACTTGGGACACGAAGAGCTCAGCGACGATCGAGAAAAAGTGATTACGAGCGATTAAAAGTATCACGGATCAAGCTCTACTCCTTTTTCATTAGATTGTCGCGATAAGATCTGCCATTGTAATAATTTTGATTAAGGGATATTGCTATGGGAGTTAGTCTCTGTCTTCACCTGTGTAACTTTTAAATTATCGTTACGTCTAATCCTGCGCTTGATTCTATCGAGATACCCAGAGAGAAAGATTGCGGCTCGTGTAGCAACGAAAGAATCCCTTCAGGAATCTACCGATCGCGCTCTACCTCTATATCGATGATTTAGGATGATAAAAACGCGTAATGAAGTCGGGATTCAATTCTCGGTGCAAATCGAAAGAAGGCGATCGTAACGGAGCCCGGGGCGGCCCGTCTCTGCGGTCTTCCTCGGTGCTTCACGCACCGTCAGCCACGCCGCAAATCCAACCGCGCCGCGATATCGGCGTATCAGCATATTTGCGTAAATTGATTGCACCGGCATCGGAGACAACAGCTCCTCTCGCGTTTAAGGATGAGCGTACAGTCGTTTGAATCTTGATTCACAATGATTGCAACACTATGATTTACGATCAGATGATATCTGAAGATTAGACATTTTGCTCGAAATTGATATTTGAAATACAAAATTATATGTTTAAATTTAGTCAAAAATAATACATACTTATGTATGCGTATGTATGTATTATATACATGTTTTATAATTTTTTATAATTTCATAATTTCTATGATTATTATCATTGTTTATTTTTATTTATTTATTAAACGAGGGAAATCTTTTATATAACATAAGAATTTATTGCAAATTATTTATATAAAAAAAGACTCAGAAAAATTATTATAATTATGTTATTATAATTGAAATAATAATAATAGAAATTATAAAATGTATATAATACATAATACTATTATAAAAAAAATATTATAATTATTAAAAATATATATAATATTATTATATATTATTTAAAATATAATTTTTAATAGTTTCTGTAGAAATTAAATATCGAAATGTGTACTTCGAAAAGAATTTTGTTCTACATTCACTATGCTTTTGAGGAATGTGTCGACGCGCCGTTATTATCTCACCGACATCTGGCAAGCAGTGTAATAATAATTGGCTAGAATTTTGGATGAGAGACTTTGGTCTCTACGATATACGCGTGTACGGATCCAAGCACGTGCGCCTGCTTAGCGTTCCCCATCGCTTTCATCGATCCTGGCCGCAGGACGATCTTGGCGCGGTCGAGCGGACACGCACGATCGCTTCTGGAGAAGCGGCTGGGAACGATCCGTCGTCGTCTAAGTGTGCCTTCCGCGCATTAATTTGGCGAGAGACCCAAAACGAACGAGGAGAAGTGTCGTCGAATGACTCGATCCTCGAATATCGATGAGAAGTCCTGATTCGAATCTGGATTTTTTCGCCTCTACCTATCCTACTCTCGAGGACTCCGATCCTTCGCCAGCTTGCTGCCTCCTTTCTTCTTCCTCGTCTCTTATCCGATTCTTTCGATACCTGTTCATCGGCGGACGTTACGCTCGGTTGCTTCGACGACGGCACCTTTTATGCCGTCGTGCGTCATAATGACACTGAATAAAAACTGTCAATGCCGCGTACGCGGCGTATCGGCTTCCACGCATACATTAGGCGTGTTCGAAGTTTATAACGCGCTATTAAATACTTTCCTGTACGCACCTTGGCACTTGAATCCGATTATGGTAATATTACGCCACGCGATTAGACAATCTCCGTGTATTTAATAGAGAAAAGATAAGAAAAATCGCGCCCTGACTGTGCACTTGTTTAAAAAATTGTTGCATAAAAAGTGTTGCTTCAATGTATATTTTATTGTTTGAACCTGGTTTTTTTCATAAAAGTCATATCAATTAATTGCGTCAAGTAATGAAAATTAATATTTTATGTATATAAAATTGTATTCATTAAATTAACTTAATTCTTTCATTTTCTCTTATTTTAATATTAAAATTGTTATGTTTGTAAAACACAATGTATGAATATTTATGTATATGTATATGTATTTGATTGTAATTTGTGGAGAAAAAATCTATATATTTTTCGAAAAAAATGATATGTCTCAATAAAAATAAAGTAAAATAAAAATTAGTCGAAAAGACTCAACACAGATCTATACTAAATTTGCAATCAATTTTCCCTTTGTAAGTGAGAGATGAGTATATTGCGTTCGCAGAATAGAATTAATTGCATTTTCACTTATTATAATTAGATTTATAAATAGAAGTAAAATCAATATACAATTTATAAAAATTTTTATAAATTGCAAAATAATAAGATACTATTAATATTTTTTTTAAGTATACCTTTTTCTTGTTGCACTGTCACCTGAATGGTGAAATTTTTTAAACAATAATCACGTAGTACTTTATCCCGGCATGGTATTCGTTGCGTGACCGCATCGATTAGATAGGCACTTTTACTATAATTCAGACGACACGTTCTAAGTCGATTTAATAGAAAGCAATAGTGATTTCCAGCGTGCCTAGTGGTTGGCGAAGCGAGGCTTCTCAAGACCGGTCCTCGTACAAAGAGGATAGCGGTGCACTGCCGTTGCCTTCAATAATCAGAGGCGATTACTGTCGCCCTTCCTATGTTTTTCAGTATCCCCTTTCATCCGTTCGCTTGTCGCCGCGCGTCATCCGATTCTCTCCGCCGCGTGATGAGAAAGTGAGCACAAGGGGAAATGAGGGTCTATCGTAAAAAGAAGATAAATCCAAGACGCCGAGTCTCGGTGAGTTGCGTGCTAAATTATTATGTCGAGGGAGATTAAGTTGTTTTTACCTTGTAATTATGATTAAAAGATTAGTGAAATTTGTTATAAATGAGTAATTACAAATGGTCATCAATGCTTGTCTCGCACATCATTTCAAGTACGTAACGTTGTTCTCCTTTTTATTATTTTATATAACCTGAGAGAACAATTTTATCCACAATTCCAACTATCGAGATTTTTTACTGTATAAAATAATATACAATAATAAATAAAACATTCTAACATTTAATATTTAATGCTTAAATATTAAATCTAATTCAAGAAGTGCGAGTTTAATTTTAATTTTAATTGTGAGATTTGGTTTCTTGATTTTGATTGTAATTTTAATTTTAAGAAACAATGAGTCACAACAAAGTTATCTAGATTTTGTTTTTAACTTTAATTTTTTTAGGTATATGTGATGTGTATGTGTTATTTTTTATTTTTATTTATTTAGTTATTTATCTAAACTCTCTCTCTTTTATTATGCTATGTGATTTATACTTATATGTTAATTGTAATTTTAGAAATTTTAAATAAGCTTAAATTCAATAACTGTGATTCTATTCTTTATTTTACCATAATCTCTATCTTTATTTTAAGTACTCTTAGATACTGTAATCTTCACTTTATACATATAGATGTTTAAGAAATATATTTACATGACATTATATACATGCAAAAATTACAAAATAACAAATGTAAAACAGGAAATCATCCAAAGCCGGAAGGCACGAATTAATAAGTAATAATAAAAAAAATCAAACATTCTAATAATAGAATAATAACAGAAATAAATAATGTAGACATTTAAGAAAACTTTTGAAGCAAAGGTGATAATAAAATTTGAAATAAATGCTAATTTCCCTCATGCCACTCTTGGCTACTGCCGAGAATGAAACCATTCATCGTAAGACTTTTAGTTTCGAAATTTATGACGTGGAATATTGCGGAACTGCTCGATTCAAGACGTGACAGCTTCGAGACGCACGCGGGCAATCAAGACCCCCTCGAATTGCTCGTTCGGAAGCGCCATATTGTTAGTCGGAGGACATTTACGAGTGGTTTCGTCAACGCGGCGAACGAGCTACGAGGTCCACGATAACGATAGCACTCGGCACGCAGTCGGAGAAACCATTTATTTATCAAACTGAATTATGAGAAGCATGACGTGCGTCGGAGGGAAGAGAGGGAGAAACACGATTCTCCATAAATTATTCCGTGTCTTCGCCTGGTTTCGGTCAAATACGTGATACGCTCTCAGAATCGTTAACCGTTGCGAAATAACTTACAATTAAATATCAACACGCATCGAACGCAATGCATTTGCTTTCATCTATTTCATCTTACGGAGGATATATTAGAAATCATAGTACGATAAAAATAAAGATGCAAAAATATAAAATAAATTTGTATTATATTATGCATATATGTATAAACAAAAAAATATAATATGTATATAATTTACTAATATTTTATATTAATAAATGTTTTTCTTTCAATATTATTCTAGTTTTAATATATTTATTAATATATTAAAATGAAATAATATTTCTCATTTTAATATTATTTTTTATATTAATAAATTTTCTTTATTTGAAGCTTTCTTTTTCGAGAAGATTAATTTTGAAAATTAGAAAATTAATAACTTATTTTTTTGGCTTTTTAAGCTTGCACCTTACATGTATCATTATAATTGAAAATAAATTAAATATAAATAATTGAATATATCTTTCAAAAAAGAATTATATACCATGTTTATTCCGAATTTTACACATTTGATTGAAATTTGTCTAACATTCGTCGAGTCAAATTCTGTGTTCTCGTTGCATTCTATATTCGACAATGATTCCTTTATCTGTGCGTCGAGCAGCGCATCAGCATGACACCAAGTCACCTAGTGGTAGAATGTCAGGGATTTTGACAATCAGACTCTGGTCTCGTGATGAATGAAGGTCTCGCGAGGTAATCGACGTTATCCTAAATCTTTTGGGCTCATTGTGAACGACTCGCTTGTCGTCCATATATACTACGTAGTCAGCGAGTAGTTGCTGACTTGTGAGCTCGGATCTCTATCGCTATCGAAATCGATTCTTATTCTCGAAACTTTTGTGTAATTTGAGAAATTTCACCAAAACAATTGAAATGTCATTATATGATTCTTTGATTATCAGTCTTGAATCGACTAATAGTATTCATCGCATTTGATTAATTCGCACACTTAATACACGCAGAACTGATAGTATCTTAACAGTATCGTCATTAGATGACGTGTTTGATGAGATTAAGAATCGATATTGATCTGGAAATTTTAATTTGAGGAGCTTCACCGAAACATTAAAATGTCATTTTATATGATTCTTTGATTGTTAGTTTCGAATCGACTAATCGTATTCTCTTCCCCCCACCGCATTTAATTAATTCGTGCACTTAATACACCGAGTATCGATAGTATCTGTTAGATTCTGTACGGATTTATCGCCATTAGATGACGTGTTTGATGAGATTAAGAACCGATATCGATCTCGAAAACGGTAGAGAGTTTCCTCGATATCGGATCAGGGTATATGATTCCTGCCCGAGGCTTTCCATACTTCAGATTATTACTTCTATTTCCGGAACGCGAATGTTAGATGGTTATCGTCGACAAGGAACGAGCAGACACCAAGGTTAGGCGCGATCGAGCTTAGCTCTCTCTCTCTCTCTCCCTTCTTCCTCTCTCTCTCTCTTTTCTCGCCCCGTCTGCATATCGATTTGAAACACCCGCAGAGCACCTTACCGTAATTCATGGCAAAATCGCGTTACGGCGTCCGTTCCTCGCAGATCATCTCTCGCCCGTCCACCCGCCCGCCGCTCGTTCCGGGACGCTGATATTAACGACACCCGGTAGATCGTAACTTTGTCACCCAACCAGAGGGAACGGGGTAGCGCTCGCCCACCCGAGTAAGAAGAAGCGGCTTTAAAGGGCGCTTTAGCCAGCGCGCCGCCAGCTAATTGCATGCATTTTTAACGCCGAGACGTCTTAATCGGCGAGTTGTATGATGGAAACGCGTGCATAAAGCTTTATGCCCCGGGCACCCTGGGGGAAAACGATACGGAAGGGTCGGGCATATAACGGCGAACCGAGTGTCGTCTAAGGGGTGAAACGTTGCGGCGATAACGTTTTAGTATCGTCGTTATGCAACGTAAGGTATGTGCAATACTTTTAAACGTGCACATTTTTTCTAAGATTCTACAATATTTCATGAATAATTCAAACATATTTTTCTGTTATTTAATATTTATTTTTTTAAATTCGATTAATAAATAATTTTTAATAAATATTCATATTTATATTTATATCTTTTTATTAAACATCCATATTTTCTTTGATACAGAGATGTTAATTATCATGTGTTTGATATATTTAATAAAAGTAGAAATTATTCATGTCCACTGGGGCTGGGGAAGAAGAGGCAAATGCGAAAAGCGTTAAAAATATTAATCTGCATCGAATGCGAGTGCAAACTCTTCTCGCAACGTCCGAACCGACCGGTTTGCGCGCAAAAGAGTTTGGCGACCTATATAAATCGTATTTTCCCCGCGCAAACGTCTGAGGAAGACGGACGTTGATGTATCGACGAGTCTCGCGCCTCCATTGCTACTCGACGACGATCCGCGTGACATGATTAACGCCGTCTCGATTGTGCGAGAGCGAGAGAAGGAGAGAGATAAACAGGCTAAGGATATAAGTTTAGCAATGGCAATCTCATGGCTCTCCGATATCGCCGTATGTAAACGTGAACGCGATAGTCGCACGTCGTTTCTAGAGACGTCACGTCGAGACCCTTTTACCTTCGACCACTCGTGTCCGTCGTCACCGTTTTATCGACCTTATTACGTCTCAGCTTGACGCGGGTTACATGGCTGATCGTCGCGTTAAAGCCCTTGAAACCTAAGGTCTGTTTTCTGTACCTCGATCTTTAATCGTGAATAGGACGCAATGAAAATGATTGAAATCATATTATTTTTTTCATCTATCTAAATAGGAAATTTTATTATTTTTTAATACTAATTATGAATATTTAATTCATAGCGATATATATGATATTTACCGATTACTGAAGGCGCAAATATGTTAATTTTTATCACGCGTAATCCTTTGTAACGTTGATGAAGCATCTGCATGCTTGCATAAATTGAGAAGTTATTAATCTTACTACAGAGTCTACGATTACAGCTTTTATTCTGGACACCCGATAACGACGAAATTCGGCGACATCTCCTTCGCAAGGAGACGAAGCTGCGTGCATCGCGAAAAACAACGGGCATCACGCACAAAACGCCTGACGAGGCACGCTCGCCGGCAGCCTCGTTGGCGCTCATTACTCTTTGGCGGTCGCGTCATTTGTCTCCCGAGAATAATCGACGAGTCGGGGCGGAACGCACGTCCGAAGGAAAGAGAAGAGAGGAAACGCGAGAAGAAGCGAGACAGGACGACGGACGCGGATGTGGCTCGTAATGGGGCCCGGGCGTTCGAGAGCGAACGAGAGCGGACAGCCCGAGGAGAGCCCCGCAATTATGTAATCGCTGTGTCATTGCGTTAAAGTAATTCCATTAGCTGACGAAGGACCGGCCGACGTGCGCCTCCGCGCATCGACCTGGGTACTGTCGCGGCTTTGCGTACGTCCGTCATGAACGCGAGGTCACATTCTCACCTTCTCCTCCCGATCCATCGTAGCCTCTCTCACGCCGCTGGAGTAAATTGTATCGGTGATTTTAATGCGCCGCAATCGTCGAGTCACCACGCGAACTGGATTCACGCGACCGATCGCGCCGATTGATCATGTGGATCGATCGCCGAAAATAATTTATATCATGTATATTATTGTGTATTACAACAATTATGTATCGGAATATTGTTGTAATATAATATTGTATGTAATATAATATTGTATGTAATATAATATTGTATGTAATATAATATTATTATATATATGTATTCCTTTGCTTGTATCATTATACACGACGAAATCAGATTTAATTCATATTCAATTTTTTATAAAGTGAATGTAGTGCCTAGAATATAAGCCTACAAAGAACGAGTATTACAATAATATAAAATCCAAAATATATCCCTTTTTTGTCAATTTAATTTCCAAAAAGATTCAGAACGTTAAACAGATTATTTGAAATTGGTCGCGTAAATAAAAAATAGTCCATTTATTAAAAATCTGAAGCAAAAATCGAATCTGTATATAAATTAAGTTTTAAATTTTGTAAATTATATGCATATAATTTTTATTTAATTTATTAATTATCATTTCTATCTATGACTAATTCTATGTATAAAGTATAACAAATGATGAAACACTACGATGTAAAAAAGATATAACTTATATAATGTAACATGTACATTTATGAAAGGAAAATTACAATTGATCAATCATTTGCCGATATTTATGTAAATTACTGTAACATTCTGTTTTATTGCTTTTATAATACAAAAAACAGTGTTTACTGGATATGATTGAAAGCACTATGAATTCATGTTAAAATAAATAAGTCAATTTAAATAAAAAGCAATCTCATAATATATCTCTTAAAATAAAGAGAGACTGTTTGAACAAATATTAAGGAATTGTTCAAGAATTATTATTTTATATATAAGTCAATAAAATTAATTTGTTTAAATACATTTCAATCTATTTTTATGCAACGGAATATACTATGAATTAATAAATCGATCGAATGTATACCGACGAAATATTTTTTTATGTACATCACGTCACGATTTTTAAAGAGCCCATGCACTCGGCGCGTCTTTTTTTTACCTTGAATTGTAATATACAAGGTCGATCGGTTTCTTTATACCATCTCAGCATGACCTCACCTGGCAAGCCACCAGTGATAGGATTAAACTTACATGCGAGAGGTATACGTAGCGATCGGCGAACGCGCAATCGTCGCAGAATCAGCTTCGAAAATCGGCCGTCTCGAGCCCCAGGCCTTTCGCGCACCATGGCGTCCCCGCGATTAAATCTCGCCGTCCAGCGAGTGTCACCTCCGCTTGCGCGCGATATGCGACGAAGGAATCCTTGACAGGAGGTCGCCGGATCCTCGTGCCCCCCCGGTGGCGCATGAATCACCGGCAAAGTCGACGCGTCTTGTCGGGGCCGCGTGGAAGGTGACAGCTGTCAAGTGGCGCAGCTATACGGCGTGTGTAGGTGGTACGTAGGGGTCCCCACGTATGGAATCTCGTACGCGTCGTACACGTCCGCCTGTCGCGACACGGACACGACACGAACGTGCCGCTCGCAATGGCGCGCACGTTAACGTTATCGCTCGATAGGATTGGAAAGATCGAACGAAGGACCGATGAAAGCCCAGTCGAATGTCTACCGTGCCGGATGGTACAGATAAAAAGGCCTGATTGTCTACGGTCAATTATGTCATCCTTCAGAGGCTCCGAAGAATGCGGGTAGCTTGCTTGACGTAACTGTCGAGTAGGTAATTAAGAAAGATACGATGAATTTCTGATATATGTACAGGAGTCTCAAAATCATTAGATTAAATCCCTGAAGATTTCCTCGTCTTTTCTTTTGATTGATGAAACTTGAAATTCTTTTCTTTTATTTAAATAAAATAATTACATATTTTTCTCAGTGTCAAAATTATTTTAGCAAAAAATTTATACTGCACTTGATGTATAGCACAGTGATGTATATTATATATTATAAACATTCTCGCGTTTATATTAATTTATATTCTTTTGAATAAGTGTAACAGTAACAGTAACAGTGTATCAATAATTGGCAAGTCTTACAAGCTAATGTATTATTTCTGTTCATATATATGTTCAAATTATTTTTCTAATAAATAATTAATAGCATATAATAACAAAGCATTTTTAATATATTACGATACGATAGCTTTAAAAAAATTCTATAACATACTTGATATAATTTTAAATAGGTAAATCGTCAATTTAATACATTTTTAAAGGGTTTACTATTTTATCAAAATCGAACTTATAATAGATTTATCAATTTTATATTGTGTTGCTTGATAAAATTTTTAAATATTCGATTCGAGGATTTTATACTTTCTCTTACAGAGGGAAGTTTCCTTTTAATATATATGTGCAATATCTTCCTTCCCCATAAGACATTACCCATTTTATCAGACAAAAATTCACTAAATACAGATACATATATGTATATAATATTCCCCATAGTTTTTGAGAGACGGTGGCGAGGAAATTCGAGGATCATTATCCTGTCCACCTGTTCTGACGCCATTGCACGCACATGCACGCATCCACGCACGCCCGGCTTGCCTTGACCCGCGGGGCGTGCGAGGTGCCTCGGGGGGATGCTCGTCGATCGCGATGTTGTAGCTGGGAATTAAGGTACCGGGTGACCGCGGCGAGCATTCGCCGCTTAATAATACGGCTTCGTATGCCGGCATGTCACGCTTATTTTTAAATCGTCGGCAATCGGCCGCGGGCCTCGTTAGCATAAGTTGGGCCCCATAGACGACGCGACGCCGACAGGGAACGCGATCCGACTGTGACGTAACGCGAGCCCGGCTCGCGATTGTGCCCTACGGCTATAACACGGCGCGGATTATGCACTTACGAGCCGATTCGATGTACCGGTCTGCGGAGACCATTATTGGCCGCTCAAGGAGTATCCGCCGTTTGTCGCCGAATGATTGATAGGCGGTTCATTCGAAAGGAATACACACGAGTGCATCGCTTAATCCTTTTGTCCCTGGCCTCGCGTGATGCAAACGTGGAGTGAGTTTGTAAATGAGATTGGACTTAACGTTGAAATCAAAACAAGTAATTATTGATTATTTAAAAAAAATATATCGGATGGAAAGCTCTCTTTAAAAGCTAATTTAGATCAGCTATAAATCGCGACAAAATTCAAAACAGATATCTTATTCATAATTTTATGCGCCGCATATTCTGATTTGTATCCTGATATGCATTTTATATCGATGTAGAAATTTTTTCATATTCTTTTTGCTGCGGAAAATTAACTTCGCAGTGAGATTTCTGTAATAAATTCTTTCTCCGGCTTACTTTTTTTTGCCATGTATCTTTATGTTCTTAATTAAGAGTGTCATTTATAACACTAATCATCTAAAAACGTCATTACATCCACCGTTACATCCTATTTTTGAAAGTTGACGCCTCCAGGCGATGTTTCTAAAGCGCACGACATTGAATGATTGTAATAATTTTCGACATGAAAGCAGGAAACGCGCTATTTTTCTTCTTCTCGTTGTTAAACGAATTCTTTATTATGTATATAAGTACGTATGAACGTTAAAATCGTCATTGGAAAGAAAATAAAAATGACAAAGAGTGGCAAAGCTATTTAGCATATATATTAACGTGTAATAATTAATCCGCGCGAACACAAATCGATGATAATCATGGTCGTTTTATGTGCATAATCCAATAAACAATCGGAATATGAGAGACTTGATGATCTATGTACTCGCGATTTATTGTGATAGCGTCTCGTATTATTTGAATTAAATCACGTTGAGTCATTGATAGTCGATAATCATAATCGTTCGATTTTTATTTCGTTTAAAAAAAACCATCATTAAAGGAACTTTTATTTTGCGACAGGTATACGTAGTTATTTTTTCAATTAAAGGGAAATTGAATTCTAATTCATAGAAATGTTATGATAATAAATAATAAAGAAAGATGCCTATAACATAGCAAATTTATTACATAAGATGATTAACAGAAAAAAATAACTTTTGATAATAGAAATAATATTTAATGAATTAGAATTCAACTTTCCTTTAATTGAAGAAAATAACTATCGCAACCTGTTGCAAAATTAAAGCTCCTCTAATGATGATTTTTAAAATAAAAGTAGTCAAAAAGAGTTGAAGAAGCATAAACTCTGACACGACAAGTCATCGTGCAATTTATTTATTATTGTTAAATTAATCTCATCATTCATAATCTCGCTCATCGCATATCCTTTGAATTCAGCCATAGTAGTCGAGGATAAAATCTCTCCATCTTCGATAAAAATTTCGAGGGCAACGTGGACATTAGCGTATCGCCTGCATAGGCGTAAATTATACTTATCTCGGAGCAAGTAACGCGAGCCCCGTTCAAAGTGGAAAGCCAATTGCTAGATTAGGAGAACGCGCGAGAGGCGAAGAACGCGCGATAAGCGCGCACGAGATCTAGAAGCGTTCGCTGGCCAGGGATCTCGATGCACGATCCCTAACGCGCGCGATGCACGGTACTCGATCTCGCGAAATCGTTGCGATCCGAAGCAAACTTGCTGCACTTTGCGGCCACGCTGGATAACGCGTCACAATAGCGTGGCCCCGGCATGACTGGCGTTTAGGTGTTGGCGCGTCTATCACGGTCGCGTACACGGTGCCACCCGGTAATTTAGTGCCGAGTCCGCAGTCGATTTCTCGAGGCGATAAAACCACACGAGAGACAGCGGGACGGAGAGAGAGAGAGAGAGAGAGAGAGAGAAAGAGAGAGTATTTGCGGCGAATAATTCCGGACTGAATCTATTTCGCATGATGGAGAGAGAAAGAGAGAGAGCGAGAGAGAAAGAGAGGAAGAGACGAATGAAGAGGAGGATGAGGCAGAAGAGAGGAGAGAGAAGCAGGCAGAAGGAGGTGAAGCAAGACGGATGGCGGATGGCTCTTGTATCTCGACGTTTGAATCGAACGACGCAAGACGGACATGTCGGGCGCCATCGTTTCATTTGCCGCGATTCAACAATAATGATAGAACCGTAACTAGGGAGGCGTCTCTCTTGGTCGTGTCCTCTTTCCGTTATTTCAACGCGTGTTCCATCGCGCCAATCTATCGGGAGATGCGGTGAGATAATTGACCCATTAAGGTGCACTGATATAAGATCATCATGTGATAAAATAATTTTTTCCCGACATAATTCGACAATTTCGAAATTTAAAGATATATATATATATATATATATATATATATATATATATATATATATTACAAATGTGTCAAGTTTTTATGCTATAAAATTTAAAGTTAATGACATATCAGGAAAATTTCACATAAAAAAAAAGTAAATCTTAGTGCTGTTATAATATGTTACATAATATAATATTATACATAATATTATATCTATTTTCAGTCATCATTTTTTCATTAAATCATTATATTTAAACTTTTTGTACACTTTTTCAATTATCTGTTGATTTTCACCCAACAAGTCGGAATATAGATTAAAAAAAAAACAGAATTTAATTAAAATTTATACAGCATTAGATACAGTTTCTGTATTGGCTGTTCAATCCTCATGAACATATCGAAATCCATTTAAATTGATTTAAGACATCGTATTAAATCATTCTGACTCTATCCAGAGTACCTAAAAAATTTAACGTGTTGTGTAGATAAAAGTCATGTAATTGACGTCGACTAATCACGGATGATTATGCGCAGTTTCACGATTCACGAAGAATATGACAACTATGAAGTTTAATATTGATGATTAATTGAACGATGATTAGCGCCGACGATTAATTTACAAGTGAAACTTCTATATTTTTCTTCGTAATCGATAAAAGATTTATCTATTAAATTTTTAAAATATAAAATTTCTCCCCTCACGCGGAAACAATATTTGCAATAAACGCAATTAAAAATAGCATTTTTATTTTCATTACTATTTTTATATCTTTTACATTTATTTGAAAATATTACAAAGCATATTTGAAAACGAAATATTGTTATATTTACCATTTATTGCCAAATTATTAAAATATAAAAATTATTTAATTCCTATAAAATTAGCTTTTTATTTAAAATATATGTTATAAAAATTTTATTTCAAATATATGTTATAGAAATTAGGCGACACGTTGTTTTCTTTTATTACTCCAATACTACTTTCCTTTCTTGTGAGCATACCGGAAAAGACGTTCGCATTACTATACGCGACTGTATCCGTGTATCCATTTTTCACTGTCAATCAGCATCTCCGCCGAACATGGCGAAACAATGGGAGTTCGTGCGACGATCGTTAACGTTTCGCGACTACCGTGTACCTGCTCCGAGATGATACTCCGCGCTACACCTTGTAGAAAGTGTCTGTGACACCGAATCACGAAAGCCCCTGCCATTTCTATCTATTTCATGCGACCGTTGTAAGAACTTCGTCTTTCGTTCACGTAATTTCGTGACGTTCTCCCGATCTCTCCATTGTCAAATGCCGATGAGGTGTAACGACATTATACACGAATGACATAGATCGGTGAACCGATCCAAACTATTTTCTATCTTATTATACTTTTACAATCGGTTTAAATGAAAGGAATGTATTTTTTTTTATATAAAAGATTGATTTCTTTAGCAACATGGCAAACTTAATGATTTCTTAATTCGACAATCTCGAATATATATATTTTATTCTATATATTATATGAAGTTTTTAATATTTCAAAACTATTTTAAATATTTAAAAAATATTTTAATATTAAACATTAATTCTTAAATATTTAAAAATTATTTTTTAATATTTAAAAGATATGAAAAGTTAATCGGAGACGGAGATCTTGTTGTGCGGAAGGCGCGACAATCGCCGATCGCGACTGGAATCCATCGCGCTCGCCGAAGAGGAGCGGAGAAAGTATCCTTTCAGCGAGTGGAAGTCGTGCGACTCCTTTTTTTTCTCTCTCTCGTATCCACGGTACATGCAGAACCCAATAGTCCAGAACGCGAGCGCGGTCTTTACGACGCGCGGTCGCGTTTACGGTTGTTTCTTTTTCACGGACGTCATAAACGCGGCCGGCGATCCGCGGACCGAATGTAAAACGCGGGATCGACGATCGTGTCCGGTGACACGATCTCTCCCTCGGATTCAGCGAGCGAACGAGTCCGTGAGAACGCGACGCACTCCAGCGGGATTCGACGCTCTTACGCGAGATCTCTCGGGACCTCCCGTGAGAAATCATATGACATATCGGATGATTTAACACTAGAATAATAAAACCTGTTAAAACAATTGATTTTAGATTTTTTATTTTTAGTCCTAGAAATTATTGAGGTGCTTTTGTTGACATTTGTCGAGATAAAATAATAATATATGCCAATTTATTTTGCGGGATTGCGGTAAACATTAGTTGGTATTTCGATAATTTAGGAAATTGCATTTCCATTATCAACCCATTAAAACTTATGCGCCTATTGTGAAATATATTTATTCCTAGATATACTTTTTAGTGCAAAATAATTTTGCTGATTTAATATTTAATTGAATTTTATTTCGAAATGAAACGGAGAAAAAAAAATTTATATATTCCTTGACATTTTTGTAGAAAATAATAAAAGTAAGAAAATGAATTTTAATTATATATATATTTTTATTTACTAAAACCTTCGCGCACGGGATATTCTATATTCTTATTAAAATATTAATAGAGTCAAAATGATTCATGTAACCTTTAAAATCTCGTATAAAACATATATAATTACGGTACATCTCAGACATCTATAAAACATCGTTAGTCATCACAAACGCGAGTACTTTTATAAAAAGAAGAATCGATATGAAATCAAGTAAAACATAACGTTGCAGGGAAGAATTTAGTTTATACTTTACATTCTTTGCGCGCGATACTCCCTATGTACATATAATCTGCTGTCTATCATTAGTGATACTTCAGATGGCTATTGAGATTACAGCTGATTATACTTGCTCAAGAATAAACGCTAAAGTCATAGTGGTTTCCTATTGACGGTACAGCGATACCGATATTCATAAGTAAAGAGATCAGCGTTCGTGGCCCTGTACCTATTGGCTGCGCCCTCGGCGACCGTGACCATCAGCGCGACATTCACTATGCACGTTTTCCAAGCTGCCTTTTCGATCGCCGCTCTCGCCTATGCGGCGGCTCCCGCTTCATCAGCTTTATCCGCGAATCTGTATAATACGGAAACTATTATGGAGCCTCGACCGTGGAATATCTCGATCGCACGACGACCGATCACGTGGAGCGACTCGCTCGTCCGAGTCGATGTTAAACGGTGGGAAAGAGAGTGAAAACGTTGCGCCGAGAGATTTGACGGAACGTCGATACGCTCGCATGGATCGTCGAATCTGAAAACGATGACGGCAACGGTATCCCAATATTAGCGATTCGAGCTACACCAAGCAAATCGAATTATAATAAATAACGAGATGAAGAAACAAGATATTTATGTATAAACAACATAAGGAAAGACTGGAATGATAATTAACAAAAATTCATAATTATAATATTTATAAAATAAGATACGTAAAACATGAGATGTTGAAAATATTTAAATGAAGACTTTAAATTGGCGAAGAAACGTATACAAATGTAAGTGAATTATGTGAACAATCATTGATGGCTGTAATCAATGATTAGATTTGTAAATTTGTTACGCGGTTTTTTATCGAACGACAATAAGATGCAGTGAGCTTTGGATTTGGTTTGCTTAATAAAACTATACGGTTTTTTTAGCGATATCTCTATGCGAGTGAAAGATCAATTTCGATGGACCATGTCGTCTCGAGCCGGTCGATATGCGAACGCCGATCGTCACTTAGCGGTGCATCAGAAGCAGCTAATCTTAATTCGTTTATCGGATTATTCGGCCGCTGCAGCGATGGAGATGTTCACGTCCAGAAGATAATCCTCCTGGTATGATAATTACCGAAACGATAAGTCATTTCGTCAACATTTCGTCGCGTCAGCGTCCTTAGATCAACTGTGAAAACTTTGCGTATAAATATTCATAATCTCGATATCTTTTCAATGCGTATTAATGAGATATCTTATAAAAAAAAGACTTACTAATTGCACAATGAATTATATTGTTACATAATACGCGTCGAATAATATTTTAAATAAATTTAAACAAAATTTATTTAAAATATTTATTATTTAATTTATTATTTAATTTATATTATTTAATTTATTATTTAATGTATAATTCTGATAGTTTCTGAAATTATACATTTTTTATTTTTGATATTAAGGATGTAACTTTGAAAATTATGCATCAATTTCGCAAAAATTTCGTTTAATTTAATGCATTTCTTAATGCATCATCTTAATGCATTTGTTTGCAAATATTTACCGAGAAATTCCGAAAAAGAGAGGGCTCGTTTTTAATGCCAAGCGCATTAAAATCTTGAATATTGACATTAGGGGGACATCGTGAGAAAAGACATTAAATAAGCTGTCGATTGTCCTCGTCATCGTCATCACACGCACGACTGTCTTCTTAGAGTGAGGTACCGTTCGTGTCGAGCCTCGCGTCGTCGAGAAGAAATCGCCTATGGTCGCCATTGTCGCTAGAAGTCGGCGACACTTCGCTATCCCCCTGTTATGCTGTTCGAAGTCGAACGGTACCGTCCCGGCTGCATTATTATAAAGCGGGATAAAGACCGAAGCCGAGGTAAGGAGGTTGTTGACCATAGCGGAAGACGCGCGTTTGATAGCGCGTATAACTCGAGGAGCGATCTCTCCTCTCTCTTTCTCTTGCGCGCCTTTACGGAATCTGCCTTCGCCTTCTCTTCCTCGTCAGTACATGTAACTCTCGTTGTAGCATCTCGCGAGGTCACCGGAATTTTGATATCAAAGAGATTAGCACAGGTAGTTTATTGCTTCATTAATATAATTCTTCATTTAATATTTTTTCGTTAAATATTATTCTTTCTTTAATTTTAACTGAACGAAATCAATGACTAGCTGAAGCTGGAAGTACTGATTTAATATCACGTTTTAATATCCCTATCTAATTTTTATGTAAAATTACGTAATTTCTCTTAATGAGACTCGTGGTGAGACTGAGAGACCGGGTCGAAAAACGGCGATTCTAGCCAACAATTTTGTAGAGGCTTTAAGAGCCGACCAGAGAAGTGGACCACGACCTAGGATAATCCCGGCTCACACGGCAGCATCGCGATCCGGACAATTACGTTGCCCGGAGGCAGCCTCCACGCGCGATGATCGCAGCCTGAATCATCGGCAGATTTTCCCGGGTCGCGGCTTTAACGGCCGATATTAATTCCACCCTGGGGGAGGGAGCTAACGAGACAAGAGAATTCCTTGGCGCCTCCCCCCGTTCATTTAAGCCGGGCTTAATTGACCGCGGATAATTGGACCAGTGGCTGCGGCGACGATTGAAGAAGAGTCGGAGCAACCCGATGTCGCTTAACGGATCCCGGAGCGCTGCGCTCGGGAATGAATGCGCTCGCTTCCGAGTCGGTGCGCATCGTCCGCTGATTGTATCGCATTTTCCGACACGAGTCGCCGAGCACCGAGGGAATCTGGTCCGATTCCGCGGCGACCTTTCCCCTCTCCGTTAAACGGATGAAATATTCTCCTCATGGAAAAATAGATCATATCTGATTATATATTTATCGCACGTATTGTTTTTTTTTATATTCGCGTGCGCGGCCAGTTATATGTAACTAAATTCCACCGCTTCTCTCTGAAGCAATGGGCTCTCTTTCTCTGTCTATCTCGGCTTTCGCGATCCTCTTCTCACGCTCCGCTCGATCGCCGGTGACACACACCTGGCCGGCATAACCGTATCCTGCCCTCGAAGAGACTTACGCATGCATGAGCACGCAAAATGCCGATCGATCGTCGCCTGCAATCGCGGAGGATCGTTAGCGACGCGGAGATTGGCCGTGTGCGCTCGTCGAGTCGATAAACATATTGTGCATACTCGAAGCTGCGCTCTTATCTGACGCGATTTAAATCATCGCCTAGGCGATCGTTTCTCGATGATATTTTGCCGCCGAGACCGAGATATTCGATATACGATGACGATATATAAATAAAAAAAAAGGAGCAATTCCACAAAGCAATCAGAAGCAATAATAATGTTGTCTCGTTTCCAACCGAGAAAGAGATTCCATTTGTTGGTACGATCAGCGTAATTTTATAGCGCTGAATTTCTCTCTGAGCAACTAGAAATTTAACACACATGTACATGTGCATCGCGCTTATACGAGATATACAATCGAAAGAATAGAGCGGAACCGTCTAATCCTTCCACCACGCCTACGTCAAGACATTCGCGTATCTCACCGTGATAAGCCCTTGGGCGTAAAGAGAAATGATACGGCGAGAAACAAGGCATAACCCATTGATTCGTAGTAACGATTCCGTTTCCGTGAATAATTTCTTTGTACTACTCAGATAACAGTGTATAACAGTACAATAATTCATACAGAATGTCTCACAATCTCGGTACTTTGAATAGTTTATATTCTTTGGAAGTAAAATAAAGTGTCAGAAATCCTAATACAAATTTTAAAACTGCAATAGTTTTTCAGTTATAAAGCGATCAAAATTTGCTAATGATTGAGATATCTATCATCCGTTATTGATTTTGATTGCACAGCTGATTTTATCGTTTCTTATATCTGTGAATATGGCGATCAGCTGATATTAAATTACAAATATTGTAAAATATTTAATTCCTTCTTAAATAACAATTTATAATTAATAATAAACTCCATAAATTAATAATAAACTCCATAAATTAATAATAAACTCCAATTTATAATTAATAATAAACTCCATCTCTTATAAATGAAAATATTAGATTTATATTTTCATTTATAAGAGATGGAGTTTATTTTTGTTTTAATCGGAAAAGTATTTGTGGAAATCAATTAATTTATTACCTGTTTTGTAAAAGTCAAAACAGATCAGTACATGTATAAGTGTAATTACTTTGATCACTCAAAAACTTTTGCAACTTTGATATTTTCGTATTAAAATTATTTTAATCTATTTTACTTTTCTGCGCTATTAATATATTGTACAAAGACATCACAACACTGTTACGTTATTATACATATATTAATATTATAAATATAATTTTAAGTATAAATGATTCATGCGTCATTTTTATAGTTAACTCTTGCTGAAAGCAATTAAAATATTTTCAATTCGCATTACTAATTCGTAATTAAAATATTTACTTGGACGTTCGCGCGTTATGCATCGTGCGAATAATCTCCCGTGTATTTCTTAAGATAATAATAAGGATTAGCCGTGATTATTACAACGGGACGACAGCATCTCGAGCTAATTGTGCTCGCGAAAGAGTACACGTAATGGGAGGTCTCCCGCCTGTGTCGTATAATAAATCCTGCTATGCAGAGTCTAACGCGACTCGGCCCCGATGATGACGACGGCGAAGACGACGAGGATGCTCGCGGCGGCCGCGTCTTAGAGCTCTCGAAACGCGTTACGCAATCTTACGCGACTGTCCGACCAAGGCAAACGCACGCTGGCCCCTTGAGCGAGCCGCGATAAATTTTCATACCACGTTGACCACTCCTTCCACGCGGAAACTCAGCCGAGTATTAATTTTCTAATACAGTTCTACGGCGTTTCACGTGTATACAGGGTGTTGCTAAGATGCTTGAACAAACCTCAGCAGCGATTTCTTCTCCTCTGAACAAAGAGAAGAACCCGGATCAACGCATATTCGATAATGAGCAGTTTTGAATAATTTATTGTAATAATTTATTGTAATAATAGCGCTGTTATATTCAACGATAAAAACAATATGCATGTGCAAAATATACATGTGTCATAGTTATTTTTTTAAAACTGATGTAATAAATTTACGAAAGGCTCTCACAATATAACGGCTACTAACGGTTATCGGATTGCAATTCGATAAAAGCTTAAAATTTAATTCGATATATAAATGAATTTGTTTAAAAAAATGGCGTATCATTTTATAGATTCTAGGATGGCATACAATTTCACGAGAAAAACTAATTACCAACCGATATGCATCGGGAACCGCTTGTTAAATAGTGCAGTAATATAAATTATTATGATTATCTATATAAATTTCATTATACATTAATTTAATTTTATGCAAAGGCAAATACACGTGGCCTATTCACGGACAACTAAGCGCTTACGGGCAACTATTAGTGTAAACATTTCTCGTCGCTCGGCAAATTTACTGCTGAAATTTGCTCGATCGTTTCAGTAACGTCCTGTATCGCGTATCAACGCGGAAACGAGCGGCTGGGCGAGCGGCGTTACGTTAATTGCGCTGAGATCATACTCTCGGGAAGGTTAGATCCTGGTCCGGACTGTCGTCATTACTACTTTGTGTCATACTGTGTCGGTGCTGTTGCGCGGCGTCGTGTCGTTAAGTTAATCGCTAATAAATACGAGGCGAAACTCGTTAGGGAACACGTCATACCTGCACCATTACACCTGTGCGAGGCGCATATCGCTTTTAATGCCGTCCATACCGCGTGCGGATAATTTTCTTTTAATGGATATATCGCTTAGGCGATCAAGCCGCGTATCGAGGGAAAGGAGAAGCGGGTCTTACGAACATCCGTAAAACAATTCGGCGATTTATTAAACGCCCGCTCGCTCATCCCTCTCGTACATATGTGTGTGTGAAAGAAATTGCGAAGAAAATGGCTTAATTTCGCGCGATCCTTACAAGGCAATCGCGGGGCGATTTTCGCGTATCGCATGCAAGGTTTCACATTCCACGCGTTGGAATTTTGCGGAGGTCACAATCAAACGAGACGCGGAATAGTAATCTTGAATCATCTCCCCGTAAAAGATGCTCAAATCGCTTCGTGAAGTCTGTCTTTCTTGCATGTCTCTCTCCTTCTCTCTTCATTTCGCTGCCATTCTTGCTTTCTCTCTCGCGCGAAATCCCTTTGTAGCCTTTCTTTCACGGGAGCAGCCACGTAACAAATGAGCCTGAGCGCTTTCGAGCGCGCATCATTACGTATTGGTCACGGTGAATTACGTACGGAAATACCGAGTTACGGTGTCACCGATCGTGAATGGTCGCGCATAACCCGGGGGCGAGTTTCTTCTTGGGAGGCGAGGAAGCTGTAGCGTGATAAAACTGCCTGTTCTTATCGAGGTCCCGCCGCTCGCGTTGCTGATAGTCGAGAACCGGGGCCTATCTGCTTTTACCTGAATCGTTCTTAACGCTTACTTAAGTGCGACCCTACCGCGATGCTCGAGAAGACGCGAGTAATAGACGATGAATTAATTGATTGAATATCTCCAAGTGCGACGAGTTATTTATATTCGAATCTAATTCAATTTTCTAATTTTTCATACAATAAATATTCCTAGAATTATTAAATATAGTATATTTAATATGGTATATTTTTAAATATATTTAAATATAGTATATTTTTAAATTTAATATTGTATTAATATATAAAATTTATGAAATAAAATATAATATGTAGATATCAATTTTTACTTTTGACATTTATAATTGTTTAATTTATACTTTCCTAAAAATGAATTTAATTTTATTAAGTTTTATTTCATTTCTAGTTTTTCTAGCAATGCCAGACAATGCATTATCCTATCGAAAAGTATGATCGTAGATAATCATAAATGTGAAAGAAGATAATGATATGTTTAAAAAACCATTAAGCTTAGCTTGCCCTTCAGGATAATTTCACTAAACTCTCCCACCAACGTCAAGAGTTTCGATGGCAAAAAGTTGACGCAGCATATGTATGCTGCAAAACATTAAATATGCATAATATTATACGAGCCGTCTCGGAAGCTGGATGCTCTTGCAAAGGATATGCCAGAAAAGCTTCCCGGTAAGATCTCGCAATTAATCACCCGCCAAACGTATCTTTATTGCTCGCGAGATACATCATACGCCGCGTCGCGAGTCGTATTGTTCGAAGAGATAAGACGCGGATTTACCGCGATTGCGACAACATCGGGTGCAAAGCACCCGGGGAGAAAAGGTTACGATCGAAAATAAGTGACAAGCCAAGTGGATCGAGTTAACAATAATGTGAACGGCCGCCAGACCTTTCTTTCTCCTTTTCGCGTTCCACACCTTCCCCTATTCGCGTCTATCTCTCGGTTTCTTTCTCTCTCTCTTTCTCTCTCTTGCTCCTTCTCATTCTCTCTCTTCCTTCAGCTGCTTGATGTCGCAGCACCGGCGGGCAAAGCGTGAAAACGCCGGATTAACCTTTGTAATTGTAGAATTATGTGGCGATTAATAACTCGACAAGGCGTGCGTGGGACTGCCGTGCTTTGTGGCTCAAACCGAGCGTGGAGATAATCATCGGTCGTGCCTGGAGCACGGATGATACGTTAATACGTGGTGTCTCGAACTCATACGTTAAAAGTCAAACTGAGAAGTCTGACAGTATCTTCGTCTAATGCTGATATTCGCAAGTTTCTAATTTGTAAAATATTTTTGTCTAGAAATGAAAAACGAAATTCGAAAATAATTAAGCTTGCATGTAAATAAAAGAAGTAAATCTTTAACTGAACTTCACTGAGATATTTAATTGACAGAAGATTAAAGTAGAGTGTGAAAAAGTAAATAAAAAGTTTATAATAATAGTTTTCTTTAAATAAATAGATTCTCAGTTTATAAAAGAATTTACACAATTCCCGGAAACAATCAGGATAGAGCCGAGACACCGTATATGTGGCCACGAACTGTACGTACACCTGACACGAGCACACGTGTACGCGTTCGCTCTTGCCGAGGACATGGAAGACTAGGATGAATCAATGTCTCTCGACATCGAGGCGAGCGTGTTCCAGCTGGGAAACAAGACCATCGTGGTACAAAGGAACGACGATTCGCAGTCAGGTAGCGACAGCATCGATATTCTCGCGCGAGAATATCGAATATTCGATGTCGCATCCATCTTTCGCAGATATCTATCATGTAATAACCAGCGGCGATCAAGATAATTGTAACGATTCTTGATTAAGAAATTCTGAAAGATCTGAGCTGGATGTGTTTCGAGTGACCGTTCGATTTGTTTGAGCATCAAACGAGCGTTGGTTCGCGGGACATCGCTACAAGAAGCGAGGAAAGACGCGAGAGGAAGAGCTGGTGATACCCGGTCGCGACACGACGGTGACGACGTTGCGCTTCCGGGTAGATATTCCGGCTTCTGCCACCGTGACACGGGCACCACGTGCATGCGACTTCCGCCACGAAAGTTAGACGATCTCGAGTTAATCTCGCGTGGAATCCCGGACGACAACGTGACGACGCTCAGGTATGCCCTTAGGTATCTAACGTTAGCGATAACTTCTGGAAACTCACACAATGAAAGCATACAAGTCCTGAATGTAAATAAGACGTTGTACAAAATCGGGAGCATTAACGCCGATACTCAATAATCAAATTTCTCTATAATATTTAGAAATAATTTATAAGAGACATGTCTCTTTCTTCGCTTCGAGGTGTAACTTAATTTTAATTTGTATAAGAAACAATGGATAATATCATAAAATTTCTTTATAATTGCGAACGCATCGGATAACATTAATATATAATATTTCTAATTAATATAAAAACGATCTACAATAGATGCAAAGATCTTGAAGCTGTGTCGTAGACGCGAAAGCTACGAGCTGTACGGCAGCAATCTACTTTTCTGAGAATCGTCCGCAGCGCGAGGGACTCGTTAATTTCGCACGCGTTAATTAATCGCCGTGACTTCAGAAATTAATTGGCCCGGCCGTTCGCTTTCAGCGATTTACGGGGAGGTTCCGCAGTCGACGAGAGATTTCGCCGGCTTTTCCAAGTCGCGGCTGGGTCCTCCGGTCATAAGACCCAGCTCGGACAGAGGGGGAGGGGCCTCTCGACTGAAACATCGACGACATCGGCCAAGGGTTCGATCGATATCGAAGCTCTTTTATTCCTGCTCCGGTTTCTCTACATCGTCCCCCGGTGCGCTATCAATCGTCGGGATTCCGCGGACGTTCACCCACGCCGAGGGCCTCATTAGAGGTGGTTCGACACGGAAGAAAAGGACGGAATCCCCGCATCTTTCCTGCGAGAGTAAGTTCCGCAATCCCGAAGAAGCCGCCGCGAATCCGCGGGGCCTGAGAGCACCTCTCTCCTCCGGTCTCTCGAGGCATATTGAGTTACCCGCGGCGGTGATTTCAAACGAACGGGCGAATTTACGTTCGCAGGAGGTACTCTTTATTTTCTCCCTCCAAGGATTCTTCGTGTAGCGAACGCTGCCGCTGTTTACCCCGCTCTCGGTAATCGAAATCGGTTCACAGGACGCGGGTGACAGAACAGTAGGTGGAAAATGGTGCGACCACTTGCTGCGAGAACAAGCCCCGAGATCAGATTCCGAGTTTGCGATAAACGGCGAGGAAGTTTTAAGGGATGCAATGCTGGGGTTAATGAACCTCGCAAGAAATGCACATCTCATTTCGATCGTTATCTCATCTAAGGAAGCAAAATGCTTGCTGGCGGTTTGTTTATAGGATGTTTCAGATGCTCCGAATTTTACTTTAACTAGACATTTCTTGATAATAAATTGAAAAGATTTAGGCATTTCTTGATAATGTCTCGAAATAATTTTTTTGTTATCTAAAGTATGAATTGTTCGATAATTCTTAAAGAATAAGCTTCCTTTTAGCGATGAGTATTTATGGAAACGCATTATTATTAACATTCGTGTTTGTTCCTCAAGTTTTGGTAGCGATTAATAAGTGTCGCAGTGCGCAAGAGAATGATACGAAGCGACGTGATTATAATTTTCGCGATACAGTAGATGCAGACAGTTGGTGCACAGCCCTGTATGTGAAAATCAGTTTTAACAGAGTGCACCCGAGCGGATCGTTCTCTGCCTCTCTTTCTCGAGAGATGTTTTCTCACAGCGGATACATATTGAAATAAGTGCTCGTCGAACCACGGAAAATGTTTGGTCAAGATAGAAAATAGCGTTCATTCCTATGTATCATTCCCAAGCAAAGTTGGAGCGAAAATAGTCTTCCACGAATAGTTATATAAGTATAATAATCATAGGTCTAATATATAAAATTAAAACGGGATAAAGATAAGCAATTGTAGCAACAAGTAAGTAAGTTTTACAAGTTATATTTATTATTATTATCAGAACGATGCTTACACCGTGAATATCTTATCCTATCCGTTTTCTATCGATGTATATTAAGCTTCGTTTTTATAAATTATTATATTTCATCATCGTAATTATTATATTACAAAATCTTCGTTTATTTTATTTTACAATATTCGAAAATATTCCAATTTAATGTCTTAGTAATAAATAAATAAATTTTACAAGTTATATTTGTCATTATTATCAGTACGATATTACGCACCATAAATATTCTTATCCTATCTGTTTTCTAATTACCACCTATGTTGGTCCTCACTTTTATAGCTTATCTTTCGTTATTAAAATTATTATCATATTTTATTTTATTTTATTTTATTTTATAATACTCGAAGCTGTTTGGGATCAATGCCTCGGTAATAATAATAATAAATAACTTTTACAAATTATATTTGTCATCATTCAATACGATGTTAACACGGTATTTGTACGTGAATATATTTTTACCCGTTTTCAGCAATTTATTAATTTTCATTTTTATCCTCAGATTATATTTCACTATTGCAATTATTATTATATTGCAATCCGTGTATGTTATTCTACAATTTTTAATTTTATTTTACAATCCTCGAAAGTATTCGCATTTAATGCCTCGGCGTATGCTAATGATCTCGTTAAACGCCATCCGCGTCGTATTGCGACGCCGAGGAGGCGGATTGCGTAAAAGGCGCAATGTGTCGTGCGAGAAAATCCAATTGGAATTGCGCGCGGATGCATAAATTCAATCGGTTGACAAAAATCGCGTGACATCTCCGCAAATATCAATGGTCATGTCGGCTCTCCCACGGTCGGCGGAGTAACGTTGTTGCGTGTGTATAAAGGCAGCGCGAGCAACAACGTGAGCAAAGCGAGAGAGTTTCTATGCCGCGATTTCTTGCGCGCGCGCCACAGACACATCATTTACATCCTGTGTGTCACGTTATCTTTTCCTATCTCACTTCACCTCGTGTAAAAGCTGAAGTTTGCAAAGTGCACGCGGTCAGACACATCCCCGACGCTGGAAGTTCCCCCATTGGAAATGTCATGACAGACTCCGCGAAGAGGTTGGCGCGAATCAAGAAAGAAGGAACGACGGCGTCTCGTCCTCTCGTCTCGGGATAAAAAGACGGAAGTTTACGTTACGTATTTTCGGCGCACGTGCGAATATTTCACGTCTCCTTTTCGCGAGAAAGAGAGAGAGAGCGATAGGCACGCGCTTCAATATTAAAATCATTTCCTGAAAGATTTCTCGCTCTCTTCCCTTCTCTCTCTTTCTTCTTTCGTCTCACTATCGCTCTATTGCACAGAACTGACTCATACGCGCGAGAACGTTACACAATACATCGATCCTCGCGCGATGCAATTAAATACTCGTAATATGCAACAATTTATATTAACCTACCGTTGCACAGCCGATCGCAACAAATCGAACGGAATTTCACGGTTCCGTGGAGTCGCGGCGCAATATTGCCAGACAAGTAGAAATACTTTCACGAGATCTCGCACGCGCGCATAAGGGACTTTTTTCTCTTTCTCTCGCGTTTTATTAATTAGACCCGATCGGCTAATTTTTCGCCGTCTTTTGCGTAACTTGCCCGGACGTGAATTTCATCGTTTCGCCTCGCCCAAAGTCCCGTTAATCGCCGAGGAATTGTCGCGATCCTTCCCGTCCATTAAATACGATCGAGCAAACATGCACGTGTTTGCGAAATAGAGCCTGTTTAACGAAGCGTTTTATCAAGTGAACAGAGTAAAGTATTTAATTTGAATTTTATCAATGCATCGCATAAATAATGGAATCACTAAATCAAGATTTCTCTTCCCGTGATTTTAAAAAAATTCATTAGCAATTAGGATATTTGTGCAGAAAGAAAGCGAGGGAGGAAACTCGATTTCTCGTTACTCTGAGAAAAATCTCGTGAGATTATAAAGAGAAGTACAAATAGCTATCATAAAGATCATAAGAGGATAAGACAAGAGTACATTAATAAGCAAAAAGTTCTAAGAGAGTAGAAAAAGTCAGAAGTAATTCGACTTAAATAAGCTATTAAGTATCTCACTGGATTAAAAAATTCTCGACAAAGTTTCAGCTTTGAACTATGATGAATGAAGAAGATCTTAAAATTTCGCAGTATATCCAACGAAATATTCATTTAAATGTTTAATTTTACAAGTTATTTTTAATTTTTTACAATATCCATTAGAATGAAAATCACATAGACTCTACTCTAAATTATAATTCGACGTTTGACGTTTCCTTTCATAATGACAAGGTGTTCGCGCTGGAAATGACACGTGAAGCAAACTCGATCAGTTTTTTCGAGCGAAAGTGCTTCAAGATTCGTTGCACTTTCTCGAAGCTAGAAGACGCGGAAAATAGTCGATAAAATGCGTACCCGACTCGAGCAAGGAGTTGTACTCGCCGGCGAGACGTCTTCATCTCGCGTGTCACGTGTGCGTAGAGAGCCGCGATGTAGGAATTAGAGAAGCCTCCATCTTCCTCTCCCTTTCTCCCTTTTCGTTTCATTTTACGCATGTCCACCTCGTGGCTCTTGTTAACATATTTTTGCTCCCCGTGAGGAGGAACGACTCGCTCTATACGCGGTGCATCGCATGCGAACGAGCACGCACGGTCACGTACGGTCACGCACGGTCTCTCACGCACTCACGCCGGCCGATACACATACCATACATCAAGGAGTGCATCCCGCACTCTGGAGAACATGTAGATGAGAAGGGAAGAGAGAGAGGAGGGCTCTTCTCTTCCCTCGAGAGGCTAATTTCGTTTCGGCGAGACGAAAGTTTGCACGCGCGACGACGCCTACGGCGCTGACGGTTCGATGACAAATCGCGCAATTTAGTGACACTAACGCGCGGCGAGTAATTCGAACGAAGAGATGCGACCAGGAGACACTGGACTGAGAAGGAGAGAGAGACGGAGGAACAGAGACACCGTGCGCTTTCGAGAAATATTGCATCGGCCGGCCCGCGGCGATATATCACGCGCTCTCGAGATTAAAGTTTGCATGGTATTGCTTTTAACGTTATGTTCATAAATTGCTTCGATTTTTAACGAGCCCCCGTGGCCGGGGCCGAGCGGGGCTATCGGTGCGCGCGTAGCGAGATTCTTTACGGGGAATTAAAAAACGCGCCGGTAATTTAATTGCGCGAATATGCGAGGCTCGTTTTCTCCTTCTCTCTCGTATATCGCGGGCGAATTTTTCACGTCGCATATTTTCGGCGAAAAATTTCGACGCTTTCTTCCCAGTCAGGTGTTTCGGTCGCGCGTTCATTCCGCACCGGTTTATGCGAGATCGGTAAAAAACAAGTCAGGTAATAAATTACCTTCTTCAGATAACGGAAATGATAAGTAAGAGAGACAACTTATCGCTTTACTTGTCCTACTTTCATCATGTGCATCTGCAGCATCATAAAGCCTGTTGTTTTATGTGCTAATAGTTAGAGTGAATTTCAAATAAACAATTAAATTGAGTAGAAAGAAAATTGAATATGCCAATATCTACTCGTCCATTAGTTACTCAACTCGGCTCTATTAATCCCGTGTATCACCGGAAAATTAAAAAAAGCTATCTTTAGTCATTAACGCTTTCGATCAATTTGTAAGAAAATTTCATCGATCGATTATATATCGTTTAGCAACGCGGAGAATAACAATTACAATTTTTTCAGTATTATACTTTCTCGAGCGGCAGGAAAGGTCGTGATTTAGAAAAGAAGAGCAAATAATACTAAATGTAATACAAAGAGAGAGAAAATTTCCTTAATTACAGTTTAGTTATAATTGCAGTTAATTACAGTGTCAACAACGTCAAATACATCGGTGAAACCGGCCATTAAGGCACTCGGAGATTCTTTCTTCTCCTGCCGTCGACGGTGCGGGTTCGCCGAGGTCACCGGACCGACTTTCTCCATGGCGTCTGACCATCGATAGAGCGGCCACGAGATCGATAATAATCAGGCCGATGCTTAATTGTCCGCCGAACGGTCGTAACCGGGGCACTTAAGTGTTTGGCGATGCACGGTTGTTAAAAGCGCCGCGTGAACTTTGAGGGGGAATGAGAGACGAATAAAGCATCGATGTAAGAGCAGTCTTTTTTCAGTTGCGAAAGCCGTTCGCGCTTCATTAACGATAACAATGGACGAGAGGTCTCGTCGAGCGATTAAGTGACGCAACGCGTGTCGGGGAGTAATGGCTAATTGACGCCGCGCGTATCGACGGCGTCGTTAAACCCGACGAAAATCCATTGTCGACTTTTAATTGCGAAGCGTGTGACGTAACCGGAGACGTGGAAAAATTCAATCTGCATAGACCGGTTCTCGTTTCCTCGCCTGGCGCGAAACTACCACGCGCGTAATCTCTACCAACCGCGATGATTGCGGGGCGATTCCAATTTTATTTATACGCGCGCGATCGAAATCAGAATCCGCTGCGGATTCTGATAAATACCGTTGTTCGAGATATCGGCGCTTTATTTTCCACGACGGAAGCGAGAAGGGATTGTTCTCGCTTCCCGCGACTTCAGGCCGGCTCGCTTTGTGATTCATGGCGACCGATTAAAAGTCGGTAGCGGTTAATTAATTCGTAAATCAATGGCTATCGAAGCCAGGTAAAATTCCAGCGAGCTCTCTCGGTTAACGCCTCGACCGGGCCACACCTGCGCAGGAGAAACGAGAAGCGTTTCCTCGTTCGGACACACGTGCCTACTTTATTCAAGTGTGTGCGGGCGACGTCGTCCCGGAGTATCCTTTATCTCGCGCGAACTCTACGTGGCACTATCCTTTTACGGAGTCGGCGGAATATCGCGGGGAATAGCGCGTGGTAGGCGTGTGTAGGAACGACGTCTTACGACCACCGCGAATGCATCTTTACGAGCAATATACGATCGGGTGACTCTCTTAGGTAATTTATGTAACGTAACGCAATATAACGCGCGCAAAAGCGGCATGCATTCCTTTCTGCGGTATAATCGCTCCGATAGAAAAAGCCGACGTTGCGTTTTCCCCGCGAATGTCATACTCGACAACCAATCATTTACTTCTAATTAGAAACACGGACACATATCAGATTAAATCGCGTTTCTTACATTTTGTTTTTTAATTGAACCAATAGCTTGAAAAAGGAGGGAATTTTCTGCCAAGTGGATAACTGCTATGCTCTACATGCATGTGCTACTTAAACGCACAATTTTTTTTTTTTTTTTTAGAATCAGATATATTCGACAAGATTTAATGTTTTAAAACTAACATATTTCTTATACCATTGCACTTATAAAAGTGTTGTGTAAATAATTTAATACGTCGGATTGCGAACGTTTCTAGATTTACGTAATAAAAATGGAACGTACATGACTCACTTCTCAATTTCTATTCAACTAATTCGATAGTCACCTATAGCTTTCTTCTTCCAAGGTGAAAATCTGAATCGGACGACGAGCTGTCTAACAGATACATGCGGCAAAATTCCGTTAGAGACCGAGGGTATCTCACGAGCTCTATTAATATGTATGATTGGCCGGCCACAATCATGTAGGACGATAGATTTCCGCGGGGCATTTGCGGAATACGTTGCAGAGCAGGGGCAGATGTTGCCCGGTCCGTGTCACCGCATAAATCGCAAAACGCCGCCAATTAGTCGAGCCCACCATTACACGACGTGAAATTAGAAACCGCCAATGCCAATGTCGATGCTTGTACTGCCGTTGATCTATCGCGGATCCTATTATGCTCCCGTCAAACGTACGCCGCGGTGTCCGTGAATGATATATTTTTTCAAGCAGCATGTGGGACCCAACGAACGGGAAACCATTGTGAGAACGCGTATTGAAAACTCGTATATATGTAATAATGATAACGTGAATATAACGTGTAATTCTCTTTTATCTTCCATTTGCAGCAGGTATTGTTTTTGAGATAAAAGGTATCAACAATGCAGATGAAATATCTGGCAAAGAATATCGACATAAATCAGTTTCTACTTTATTCTTTTTAATTTAATTGCAATTTAAACAAAATACATTATATGTGTGTTATAATAATCCATAATAATATCGTTCTCGTATCATTGATATAAAAAGCGAGAGAGGGTTCCTAAGAAAAAAATATAAAAAAGTCGAATAATATAGATATAAAATAATATGTAAAATAATATAAAATAATATAATATAAAAAAATAAAATAATATAATATCGTTCTCGTATCATTGATATAAAAAGCGAGAGAGAAGATTCCTAAGAAAAAAATACAAAAAAATAAATAATACAGATATAAAATAATATGTTTACGTGAAAAGTTCCTCCTTTGTCTTTTAGAGAAATACTAGGCGATTAAAAAAGATTTTCTGATACAATTCCATGTTGGAAAAAGTTTCTGGAAATATTTTGGATCCAAGCATATTATTATTTCCGGATAATAATAAGATTGTTGAGATTTATTCTGTTATTATTATCCATACGACTTATGCTTTACGGGATGTGACGCGCGACTGTTACCGCCCTTCTTAATACGATAACCGTCTCCGCAAAATTCCATCGTCCTGTAGCGCCCACCCAGCTTGCGGTACCGACATTCCCCGGCGCCCATTGATGCGACGTCGAATAGAGTGACGCTATCACGCCGCGAGGTAAACCGTACGTTGCACGCGGAAGAACGGGTGACGTGTCAGTCGATATGATCGCGAATGGCAGGGATTGTGGGAGGAAATGGAGAAAGAGGAGTAGAACAAGAAAGAACGAGGACGTGCGAGGAAAAGCGAGAATTGGACAAAGCTGAAATGAAAGGAGAGGAAATAAAGGAGGAGAAAGGAGAGCGCGAAAGAGCAAGAAGGAGGGAGATAGACAGAGAAAGCGTGGAACCTTCGCGAGATGTGGTGGCAGGCAGGTGAGCGGGCGTGCGCGTTTCACGTTGGCATACGCTAATGGCGATATCTTACGGAGAAAGGGGGAGGAGAGAGAAAGAGAGCGATTCCTTGGAGCTGAGCGAACGAGAGAAAGGACGAGACAGGACGAGGAAGGACTCGCCCCGAAGAAAAGAGTCACCGGGTACGTTATACCGGCAACAGCCCTCTTATTCTTAGCGCCAGAGGCTCGGGCGAGATACCCGGGCCGAGACGAGAGAGGATATACGGAGGAGCGCAGGACGAGCACACCCACCTACGATGGGCCGAGCAACGATATATTACTCGCGCGCCTCGTGACACCTCACCTGCCGGCTCTCTGCCTCTCTCTTCCGTTTCTCCTTCTGCCGGCTTGTCGACCTCCCCGTTTCTCCTTCTCTCTCTTACCGCGTTGTCTCGGTTCGCGTTTCCTCGTGGGTGGATCGCAGCCCGCGGCTACGTCCGCAGCCGCGGAACAAAGTGCGTCCGCAGAGCTAACAGTTCACCACTGTAGCGATCATAAAACGCCGCTTATTCCGATCGATTTTGGTTCCCGGAAATCGGCGACGTGTGCATAATTGGATTATATGACCCGTACGTCTTCAGCTGCCGTTGAAGTCTATTAATTTATTGAAATCAAAATTATATGTATATGTGTATGTATATGAATGACAATCGAGTCTAATCGTAGGACAAATATTAATTAATTAATTTGGAAAATTTAAAGGAATCTTTGGAGTCAGTTCCCGATTCATCTTACGTATCTTGGCATAAAGATCTACGTACGATGATCCGCGTAATGATTGATGACGAATGGTTGATATTTTATCAACTGGAGAAAAATAAAATGAAAGCGTACAATGTTCGCAACGAGCTCGTAAACAGATTCAATCACTCCTCATATATATCCTGTAATATATATTATAATATAATATATATTATATGCCATATATCTTATATATATAATACTCTTGTGCACGCGCTGCGGTGTTTTTGAGGTCGTAGTCTTATTTACAGATGACCAAATGCAGATGAAGAAAATAGAAACAGAATTCCATAACTCTTGCTATTAATAATTTCCGCAAAATTTTGGACGACGTGATTGAAGGATACTCGCCTCGCGAATTGGGTCGACGCTTTTAGTTCTGTTGGAATATCGGAGAGAAACTTGACGCGAATGGATACTCTTTACCTTCCGCAGTCACTAATATCCTTACAGTATTGCAGTCTCATCGAGGAGGCTAACGTTGCGCAATGTTTTTCGCCGAACACCTACTTTCTCGGAGTGATAAAACGGATGAATTATTAATGACGTTAATGACCGCACGCGACGTCTGTCACCATTTGATAAGGCAAGTCTCTGAGAGTCCCTTCGTTTTTCTCCACCGATCCATAGTAAAGTATTTTCACGAGGATATGAAAGAGGGAAATTGAATAATAAAATCTTCGTATAATAGCTTCTTAACAATAATATCTTACAGAAATTCCTGCCAGTTCCAAAAATTATTTCGACAGAAATCAGCGACTAAAAAATAGCAAAGATATATAAAAATTTTTCCACGAAAGATTGGACACTCTCAAAGAAATATTGATAATTGCATACTATTAAAGTTGTGGTAAATATCTTATATAACTTTATATAACTATTATAACTCGGGGCTCTCAAGCGCAATGTTTATAACGCGGTTTCCTCTTTCTTCTCCCATAGCCGCAATTTTATCGTCCACGACGTAATGTCACCTTCGCCGCATTCCGTCGCGCAAAGTCGAAATTCCGCGGCTGCGAAGGAAGAGGCGGGGTATGAGAAGCCGGCGACATTTAACTCGGCAATCGGTAGGACACCTGTGACATTTCATTGAGTGCCGCTCGGCCGCGCTCGGCAAGGGAGAAAGCAACGCGAATACGACGGGAATAAATAAAAAGGAGAGGGATGTCGCCAGAGAGAGCGAAGCGTCCAGCAAGAGAAGCTGATGGAAGTGGAAGAAAAAATCCCGGGTCTCTCTCTCTCTCTTGAGAGAGGCAGGAAGAGAGAAAGAAAGAGAGAGAGAGAAACACGCCGGCGCTCACACGGCGCAAAGTGGATTCATTATGCGGTGGTCCGCGGAATCCCGCATTTGCATCGCGGTAGCAGTCGCGGCTGTATACGAGAAGGACATGGACATTAGTCCGCGTCCTCGGATGCCGCGGCGCGCATTTAACATCGGTAACGGTCCGCGAATCGCCGCGTTCGCCGCTGACTGCGAGAACGCTCGACCCAAGTTTCCGGATGACGCGAATACGAACGATCAATGCTCAGTCTGCAATCCGATGAACAATTATTGACAATGAAAATAATTAATCCTTTTTTATTCCGTATAATATCTTTGACCGATGTTCTCATCAAGCGATGCATTTTGTGCTTAATATATTTGCAATAAAAATTTTACGTCAAATTATTTCGCAAATTTATTATTCTAGCATTTATTTATAAAGATCAAAGAGGCGTATGGATTTTTTTGTTTTTTTTCAACATTTTTATCCTTTGAAAAATACAAAAATAAGTCTCTTATACACTTTGAAGGTACCAAAAATAACAATACATTGTAAGGACTGTTACAAGAAAAATAGTTTGCGCATAAATAAATACAAATGAATTTTTAAACATTTAAATAGCGACGTTTTACTCTTATTGAATCATCTGTAGCAAAATCCAACTTTATCGGATATGATCGAAAATTGCATGATTGAAAATATCCCTTATGTAAATAATAAATAAATGAGACCGTTGAAGCGCGATTCACGTTTCCAAAATGTTAATTAAATTTGTGGGCAAATTTGATCCAGTTTAACGCAATTAAAATTTTTCAAGCGCATTACGTTACGTATTAAATGTAATATATTTGTATTCAATTTTGTGCGGGCCGCGGGTGTGTTTAATACATCGCTTCGTGAATTTTAAATCGCGTCGCTGCATATTTTAAGTCAGATTTGGTTAACCGTAATTGACTTTCTGCGCGGTATTAGTTTCAGCAATAATTTCGTGCTATTAATTTAATGGCATGTTCAACAATGGCCGATTTCACACGGCTCAAGCGTAAACACCCACCTTCGTCCGGCCGTGCATAACGAGTATGTATGCATACTTCCGACACGCACACGTGAATCGCATAAAAGTATCGGATCTCCGCGGATTACGCGTTAATTTAATCGATCCCCCATAAACTCGTATTAATACTTAAATATCGCGATCTCAATCAATCACCACTCTATTATCAATTACGCTAACTATGCCGTAACACGTTAATGATGCAAGAAATCGATACCGCGTGTAAAATGATATCGTATTATTTCCAAAAACGTTTACATATACTTAAATTCCTGTTTGTACGTTTAGCATTTTAAGCTCGGCGATAAGTACGACTGACTCATCATGACTTAACATCGCGCGCGGTTTAATATGCAAAATATACACTTATTGTACCTAATTCGCGAATTCTTATAATCACGGGAATAGAAAGCGAAATAATGAAGATAGCGTAAAGAAAATATATAAAGCAAATAAATAAAAAGATATATACGTTAATAATTAACTGCACGATAAGTTTAATTGTGCAACGTATTGTTAGATACGGACACTACATCCTCCACATATGCAGCATAATTCTTAATTGCTTACAATAGAACATGATATTTCATATCTCGAAAAATGTAAATATATGATGCATTTAATAAAGGGAGACTAACTTTTTATGTTTCTTTTATCATTAATAAATTTATAATCATTAATAAATGTATAATCATAAAGCGTAATTTTGCGTGGCTCCCATAATATTGAGACATTGAATGAATGTTATTACAATCAATATTTAATTTATATAATAATTTTTAATTAATTTAATTATACAGATTTTAACTATTAATAATATTAAATCAAATAATAATCAAATAATTATTTACTTCATGTATCCATTGTAGAAATTTTTCATACTTCTCCCCGCTTGTATACCCTGACCGTTTACAATTTTATCTCTTTTGACTTTCCTCCGCTTTTTTTTTTTAAAGTTTCCCAGACTTGTGCGGCAAAACTCTGCTGTTGCACGCAATTAAGAATCAGCCTGTGTAAAGCAGTGAACTCGAATGGCCGAATTGTAATTGCCATTATTAAGTTTCCGGGAAGCTCGCGGTGCAGCTTTATCGAGGGGCAACTTAGCGCAGACTGCACGGCTTGCACGCTGTCATTGGCCGAGACGTTGGCCGGGCCCCTCCTCGGCGCGAGGTGCCGGTAATTAAAGATATTATCAACGGTGCGTGTCGCCCCGATGCACGTGAGAGACGACTCATACACACGTGTGCGCCACGTACCATGCCACGTACGTGGTACGTGCCGAACGACGACGACGACGACGACGACGACGACGATGACGGTAGAAACTCATGAACGAGTGCAACGTCAGTTTGGCCTTATTGCAAAATCCGCGAACGATCGCGAGTCAACGATTTTCTTTAATCCTATTCTTGAAATGAGTTGCCAAGAATTCGTAATCTTTCGTAATCGTTAAATTATTTTAGAATAAAATAATTTATATTAATTAATTATATATGAATTTAATTATATTAAATATAATTCATATATTCATATATTATCAAATAATTAATACATTTTTTATTTGACCTTTAGTGCATTTAACGTGCGCGTACGCAAATACAAATTAAGAATTTATAATATGGATGTAACAAAGTTCAGAAACAAATAACGTTGGTTCAATTTTTAAAAATATCCGGAATTCTGATGGTGTACGGGAAATGTATCATGGGCTGAATTTTTCGCGAAAAATACACTTTGACGTAAAAGTCAAAGATGTTGAAAAGTTAATGAGTGAAATATTTAATGAAGAAATTATTAGATTGAAATGAAAAAGCTCTAGGCTAGAGGAATGATAGATGAAAATAAATGGAGTGCCCAGGTCGAAAGTAGAAGAAGACGGTTCGTTGCGGACAATCTCGCGTATGCGTGCAACCTGCCGCACAGTCGCGCTCGAATACAATGCACGAATGTAATAGATTATTTGACATGCACATCTATACGGGGATCGCACATACGCTGGCACCGCGCAAAGCACCGGCAGGATATTGAGCCATCATTGCAGATCCGGGAATTGTGCGGGGCGGTCCATAAAACGCGGCTCTGCGTTAGGCTTCCACCGGGGTAATTTACAACGCTGGACATCGCTGCCGGTTTATTACCAGGTTGTTTATTTTACTGTTGTACGCTTATGTATGTGTGTGTGTGTGTGTGTCTCGCGCGCGCGGTCTCTCTTTCTCTTTCGTCTGTGTCTCCCTTCGACGTCTCTGGCACGATCTGCGATGCACGTCTTCTTCATCTTTCTCCCTCTTTGTCCTTTTCTCCTTCCTGCTATGCACCTACCGGAACATACCGGACGACGTTCCTTTTGCCGTGCTCTCAATGACCCGCAACAGCTACTCTTCTCCCCCTCGTGTTCCCCTCCATCCCGCACCCCTCTCGCTCTAATCGAATATTGGATGCTTTCTCATCTTTGCTTCGTGCGGCTCTACTTGTACCTACGTGACTACGCGGAACGTACTATGCATATAGTTGCAAATTGCGTTCTAGCGACCGCCGGGAATACGGTGGGACGACCGGGGGGATTATCTCCGAACATTGTTTAGGTGAGCATCCAGCTGTCCACGCCTGAATTGCCTGAGAAGAAAATAAAGCATGCCGAGTTTCTGCGAGCGGAAATCGATAAAAGTGCGGAAAAGCTATAACCGTCGAACGTAATAATCGGATTTGATGAAACTCATCATTTTGCATGATTGTCGAATCATCGTCAGATCTGTCATCACGATTATCGAGTCTCGGATCGCAATGAGGCTCGGATCAAAGGTAATTCTCCAAAGCGTACTTGCACCTGTCATTTCATGAGGTTCATTTATGAAAGAACTACTTACATCTATCTAGATGTAGTATCTCAGATATTTAAGAAACAGTTTTTTTTTCTCGAACGTTAATTCCCTTGAAATTACTTCCGAACATCATTTATAGGCTTAGGAAGGGTAGAAAGGACGGCTTATTATTACGCGGTAGAAATTTGTAAAACTGAACGGTCGAATAAAATCTTGTAACACTGTCAGGGAAGTCGTCTTACATAACACATAAAAAGATGTTACGCGAGAAAACTACTTGTCTCTATGACCGCTGCAGTCACGAGTTCAGAAACGGCGGGAACGAAAAGATTAAATTATCTCCGGGCATCAATCTCCCTAAGATTATCTCCACGTATTGTTACCGCGATGAAACTCTTCGAAACGAGGATAAAACATTTTATCCTAGAGAGAGAAAGTCGATGAAAATAAAATAGTATAAAAATAAAAAATAATAATCTGACAAATTATTATATCAAAATTAAACGATAGGCAATAAAATTGAATAAAAAGTCTATCTCGTTCAAAAAATGTCTATCCTCAAAGGTACAATCTAAGTCGCTTCGCAGAATGATCCGTAGAATGATTTTCGCGCATGCTGATGCCTGCGGATCGAGCTCCCGAAGGGCGGACGTGCACTTGCTAGTCGCGTTGCGCGAGGTCATCCGGAGGATAGAGAGGGAAAACTACCTGCCGGTGCAGTCACGAGTCTCCAGGAGCGGGCCAGGAAAGGGGGAAAACAAGGCAGAGATCGACCGACCGTTCCTGTCTCCGGCTGAGAGAGCCGCGAGAGTGCAACCGCGGTGGAGAGCGACTTACTATCACTGCTTAGGCGCGGTGGGTGTCGGTGCCGGGGCGTGTGAACGCTGTGACATATGCGGCGTGTCGCTTTCTTTAATTGCCTCTGGCCGCGAGCTCCTACACGTACATACTTGCATATATATCCAGTTGTCCCGGCTTACCTCGTTCCTCCGTACTTTACAGCGAACGTGTCCACCACGAGATGCTTTTGTCTGATGGATGTAGGCTTCCCTACTGACGTAAAAGGAAATAACTGCTTCCATATCGCAGAAGAGAGAGAAAAGAGAGAGAGAGAGAAAATTAATATATACAATTAGAAAAAGAGAGAATTCTCTCTGAAAATTTGTATAAAGAGAGCAGTCAATGAATATTATAAATGCCTGATATTATCTTTAATTTTTAATAGTCTATTTGAGGAAGAAAAATGTGAGTTTGGCAAGTGCAATTTGATTATTTGTTGATTAATATTTACAGAAAAATAAAGTACAGTGTCAATGTATTGATAATATGTGTAAACAATTATTTATATATATATTTATATATAAATTATTGACGATTATTTATCAATATTTAGTTGAATTGCTAAACATTTAAAAAGTCGCGATGACATTCTGCTGAATACATATCTCGGATAGTCTTACGATCACAAGATAGTTCTATTAATTCGATTAACTATCACGTTGACATTAACTTTTTCGATGTCTCTATCGTGAGGAGATTGAAGAATGACAGTTCTTATATAACGCAAAATTCTCTCATAACGTAATTTCGTCGTCCATCGGAAGATTTGCCCTCTACCTCTTTTTCTTTCGCTTTCAATATCCAGTCACGGATTATTAACACAATAAATTCAATGCTTAGCTAGATGGGCGTGTAAAACGCGCTAAAGGAAATAGAAGAAAACGAGTGGAGAGTAATAGAAAGAGAAAGACGATCGATTATACGCGTCAGCAGCGTTGAAATTTCTTATTTCCACGATTGTCAATTTTTCTAATTAATTAACATACATGCGATTGGCAGTTGATATATTTGATTTATCTATCACATTCTATATACACCTATTACCCAAGATTGAGCAATTATTGGTAGATTATACAATAATCTTTCTTTTTTTACTTTTTCAAAATATTTTATTTTATAATTATTTTACTAATTATTTCTGACCAGATATAATATAAAGATGTTCACGTATAATTTATGTTTTACAAGTATAAGCAATATAGATGTTAACTACTGCGATCTTTCTTCTTGTAATTCTTCTCTTTATTTCCGAGTTCCTTGCTAGCATAGTGTTATACTTAATAAATTTGAGAAATAGCTTGGCATTATTTCTCTAGTGTTCATCATAATTATTTTTGTCCTTTTTATCTCTATTCTATGTTTTGTTTTTTGTCAAATTTTCTCGTTTTTCTGCGCCTTTAAAGACAACATTGTTGCCTTTTAATGTTTTTTTTACAAAAATATAAAGCAATAGTAAATATTTAATTTTCAGAGATTCATTTCCCTCTCCTTGATTTTTATAATAGTATCGTTAATATATGTACATAAAAAGGATATATAAAACCAGCAGAATTTAGCAAAAATATACATGAATCACTTTGCGTCAAAATCATTATAGAAATTTTTAATAAAGAATTATTTAACAATCAATAAATAGAAGTGTAAATTAAATTAATTAATTAAAAATATAGATGCAGAAATACATTAAAATATTTCTACGAGATAAGTAAAGTAATCATATCATGTAGATTATCTGTTTGTCACCTGCTCTATTCCTCAAAGCCTGTTTCCGCTAAGCCGGAAGAAGAATCTCGCACTTCCGACTTGAGCGAGCCGAGTACGAGTCGTGGCCGGCGCGAGGCGACCGTAAATAGCGGTCCGGCGCGAATTTACGGCCGGTCGGAGTACATTTTTCTCTCCGGAGTGTATCGGCCGCGTCAGCGAAAATAATCAAGGAGTTCGTTAAACGTATGGGAAGCGGCATGGCGTGGCGGTGAGTGAATTACACCTCCACCCGAGGCCCGAAACACACACACACACACACCCCCGAGGAGCGAGATATCGACACGCCGAAAGTCGGGGGCTCACAAGGGGGAACGGGAGGCAGGGGGGAGGCAGGGAGTTACCATACATACGCGGGTGTAGGATGCCACCCCGCTCGCGCACACTTGTCAAGCGAGAAGGCTCAATTTCCCCGGGCCGGTAATAGCCGGCGCATATTATGTCAACCGTCGCCCGGACAACCGTTTATTACGGGGTTGCGCATGCGATAAAAAACGCATTTTGCATAATGCAAGATAATCAAGCGAGACAGGTTTGGGACAGGTGTGGTGCCGGCGCACGGTGCCCCATCTCGTCCCGTCGCGAGAGTAGGCAGCTCTCTACCATCATCCTTCCACGCGAGAGTCGACGTGTAAATTAATAATCTATTAGGGCAGTTCGCCTCTCCTCCCTCCTACCCTCTTCCCTCTTCTCACTTCGCTTCTTTTACTCACCTTTCTCTCTTTCTCTCTCTTTTTCTTCGCGTCCTCTTTCCTGATGGCTCGTTCCGTCCTTCGTGTCCATCGCCTGTTCTTCTCAATCTCCTTCCTTATCTCGCCCATCCTATGTTTTTCTTCTTGTCTCTCTCTCTCTCTTTTTCTCTCTATCTTTCTGATTCCTTTTCTCTATTGCTCCGACGAACCGCTCTTCATGGTGCTTCCGCACATGGCGAACGATGCCTCTGGCGACGTATTAACCGGCACGAACTCGACAGGTTATCGTACGCGCATACCTCTGCGGTCCCTCGTATGTAGTATTACATCAAGGTTGAACAATGAAAAAATTCGCCGCGCGAAAAGCCGAGTTTCCTTCCGCGATCGCGATGGATCGTGTCGTTCAGCTGAGAGAGTGGGCGTCATTAATTTCGATGTCTCCAAGCTGACTGAGGTCCTCTGGAAAACATAAAAGTACGAATATATACAATGATGATTATGACTAATCAAGGAATGTAATCAGCCATATATTAGTCACATTGCATTACGCAAGTGTATCTACTTATGTGCGATATTATCCATGGCAACACTCACGATTAACGAGAATGTAACCAACCGGTATTAAAGTCAGTACTATGCTGAAGTACAACTTATTGCGTCAAATATGCCTACTTCAATTTACGACTTATAAGTAGTAATATTTCACATAAGTTTTATTTCAATTAATGTCAATTGTAAATAAAATGTCAAGCTGTGCAGAATAAAAATGGCAAGAGAAGTATAGTTATCTTCTCTTATATTTTCACATTTCTTACTTGTAAACTTTCGTTACAATGATTACTAGAAATAACAAAGTTAAAAAATTAAAAAGGATAAAAAATATGAAAATAAATATATCAATATTATATGTTTAAAATGCATATCTTATATATTTCTCGTCTACTTTCGAATATACTTTTGTCACTTGTGGAGATAAATTAAAGCAGCGTTATAATAGCGTGGGAGGGTGAATATCGATAACGTTAAATCTCTTCGAAACGGATTGCCGCGGAGACTCGCAGTGCTTTGTTACGAAGGGAGTACGTGCCTTCTAAATCCTTCATTCGCTTCGGTTAAGCATCATGACTCGCTCGCTGAAAAAGTATGACGCGGGCGGCACGCGAGAGAAATCGTGTAAGATCGTTTCACGGTGCCCTTGAATACGACGCCGCGAGGTTATTCGATTTAACCCCCGACGATTGAATGCAGATCCCTGCGAGTGGCACACCGGACATTGGCCGACAATATCACTTACATGACGCTTTGCGATCGCGATTTCGAGAGATGCGGCGATATGCTCGCGCATAATCATCTTCATGCGAATTCTAATCGAACTGTCTATTTTATTCTACGTCTTTATCAGAAGACAAATTGTTTATTTGTATCAAATTTTGCTGAGAATTGTATACATATATAGGTAATTTAGACTCTAATACTTCGTACATATAATTTTTTTTAATACGAAATAAGTATTAAAAATACATAAAGATAAGAATTAACATTACAATAGCCAAGTTTATTAAATTAAAATTTTTAATATTTTATATATTATTAATTTTCTATTTTCTATTTTATATATTATTAATTTTATATATTATAAATTTTATTATTAATTTTCATTCTTAATTTTTGAATAAATTTTTAATTTTCAGTATTATTTTATAAGAAATTTTATTGGAAATTAAAACAATTGTTCTGCATAACATTTTTTTTAAATATATGCAACAGTTGTTTTGAAATTAAAATAATACTGTTTTGTACAAATTAAACTAACACTATTTGATAAAACAATTTTTTATAATAATACATATAGTTTTTCACAACTGACATCTTTTTTATCTTCTTTTATTTCATTTTTCACTTCTTATTTATTAATATTATTTATTTATATCAAGTTTTGCTAAGAAATAGATAAAAGAAATAGAATTTTTTAACCTCGTATTATATTATGTACATATTTTCCAATATAAAATATATTTCTTTCAGAATCTATGTAATTTTAATATTCTTATACGAATCATAATATCTTGCTTGAATTTTCATTTCTTCAATTAAGGATCTGTTTAAGAAGTATGAGGATATACCAATGCCCATATCGTCATAAAACATAAAAATTCCTTGAGGGCAGACGATTAAAATGCATACTTCGTGCTCCATCGTATCGCGATCTACATCATTACACAGCGCTTATCATGCGTCATCGCCGTAAACACGATTATTCAAAAAAGCTTAAGTGAATACGCGGACGCGTATAATTATCGACTGTTAGCGATCGGACTTTCGGAATTTATTGCGGGTACGAGATCGTATCACGGAGTCTACATATCTCGCGTGCTTGAAACGATTCGCTCGGACACGGAACGAGCGATTCGATCTATCAGAGCTGGGCTTTAATCGACGAGCGACGTTCGGCTCTTAATGAACGTCCAATGAAATGTCACCAATGCCGGTGAAAGCGTGTCGATCTCGAACTGTCATTGCAACATTTCGTTTATGTGTCATCGATCAAGGAACACTACACGTTCCGCGATGTTAGAAGCATATTTTAATTATCATATTTTATTTATTTTATTTATCTAAATGCCTGACCTCAAACAGTTTATTTTACAAGTACATAGATTTTCTTACTTGTAAAATATAACTTATAATATAAGAAAAGAATAAAAATAATAAATCAAGATTATAATTGAGTATAATTACATATGTCAAAGAGGATAATATTTTTAAACAATAGATTTGATGTTTTTAAAGTAATATTGTTCACGGGCATGATATTCTTACATAATTTGCGCAATTTAATTAAATATACAATTGTATATTTCCTGTTTATCAAAAATATATGCTTAACTTGTGCAAATGATTCAGACATGCTTAAATTTATAGGCTGTCAAATAGGCTGTTTCGCATGAATCTATAATTTTTTATGAATTTTAAATTGCGATAATAATATCGGAAAACTCAATTAATAAAGAGCCAGGAATCTCTCGGCAATGATAAGTGTGTATCAGCAATTGGCAAATCGTTCAATAAGAGAAGACACATCGAAATCTTCTTATGGATTTATCAAATGAATCTGTTTCTTTTTTTAATTACCATGAACAATATCGATACTGATGACTTGATGTCAACATAAAGAATGATTTTTATTTCATATACAATGCACGTATACGTTATCGAGCGACAGAGGATACTGACAATCGAATTTAAGCATCATCTCGCATCCCAGAGTCAGAGTACCTACGTGGTTTTACGACTTTGCGCCAGGAAGATCGATGCCGCGGCGGCAATTAGCCGATAGGCCGCGGAACGTCCGACGGAAAGGCGGCGGATGATCAATGATAATGATCGCGCCGAACGTGATCGACATGCGGGATGTATGAGCCACGTGTGCGCCGCGCGAACGTTCCGCGTGGAACACTCGAGGTCCTGGACCCTTCGTCTTCACGCGGTCTGTTTCTTACCTGTCCATCTGGCCACGGTTTAACTTTCGTGCTTGATAATACGAATTCCGGCGTCCACAGATTTGCATAGCGATTAAACGTCAAACTTTAGACATCGTTAAAGATGACTATGGAACACGTATGAATTTTCTTTCCCTTTCCTTCTTGTCGTCCTTTCCTTCTTGTTGTCCTTTTTCTCAAATCGGGGGCATTATGAATCTTCCTTTCGCTGCCTTTCTGGCCGCTCTTTATATTATATATTTTTTTAGATTTATTTTTCTCGTATTTATCTTAAAGAAATTAATTTAGTTTATCTTTTCATCTTCTTATGATGTATTAAAAATTAGAAAAATTAATGTTAACTGTTTTAAATAATGCGCGTGCTATTTAATTTAAATAATTTTATTTTATTTAAATAAATAAATAGATAAATAAAATAATAAAAATAATACTGTATAATTCTCATATTTCACTTTGTGTTTCTCGATTAGAATTTTCAGAGTCAAATTCTTATGGGCGAGAGTCGATAAAGTATACAAGTCTATTGTCGCACGATGATCGGAGCAACTTTCACGTGGCGAGGAAATTTCATATATTCCCAACGGCGGGCAGGTAAATCGCAAGTAAATAATCGAGTAATCGAAAGTTTACTGTTTCAATGCACTATTGTGTTGCGGAGTTAATGATACGCTTAAAAATGCGGACACCGTGCCGTTATATAGAATCATGGCTATTAACTAGCCGACGAAATTGAACGAGATTCGATCTCGAGTTAACTCCCACGCGGGATATGTTCACAGAAGACCGACGCACGAGAGTATTGTCTTTAACGAGCCGTTACGTTGCGATGAAATCCGCGGTCAAGCCGTGAGTTCTCACGCCAGATCGTTGCGCGCTTTATCGCGCTTACGTCACTTTATCGAAAGTCGCAATCAATATGTATAAACGGTCCGACATCGTGTCCCTCGGTCACAAAAATGAAATGTACATGTAATAGATGTACGTCTGAAATGTGGGATCCAGAACAAAGCTGATTGCACATTAAGCATGCATAAAAATTTTACGGAGAACAATGCTCGACACAAATACAATGAGATTTCTAACCGAAATAAAATAGTATCATGTACGAAGAAAAATAGAAAATTTCAACAAAAAGACGAGAAATTATGAATGTCTTTTAAAAACGGAAAGACATCCTGTATAAACGATAAAATTATAAATTAATTGCAACGGGAAATGTTTCGGGCAGAGATTAAGATTCAAGTTTGTGAGATTAGATGATTTCGCGCAAACTACTTGCGCGTTGCGCACTCGATGCATGTCGCACCGAACCGGTATTCCGATCGCGTGCATACACTTGCACGTAAAAGCACCTTGCGCAAGCATCGTTCGGACGTTCAACGCGCCCGACAACCTTTTCTATCCGAGAGTGGTCGCGGAAACCCGCGACAAGTGTTCGCGTTGCTCTTGCCGCGAGTGAGTCACCTCTCGCTATATGTATAGTAGATAAACGCGAATGAATCGTATATCAAAGAACTAATAAGATTAAAACAAGCATCGAATGGTACATTTATGTAAGATGAAAGCAACGAGAGGGAAAGAACGAGAGAGAGATTAAAAATAAACGATGCTATTCGAAACAATAGAATCGAAGAACTCAATTATATCTCATTTCTTTTTTTTGCAAATTTGAATTATGCATTATATTTCTCATATTGAGAAACAATTTATAATTATTTTTGAAAATTAGGATCTTGCATTCAGATGCAATTCTTTAAACGGAGATATTCATCAGAATTGCACGAGATACCAAGATTAGTCTTAATATTATTTTGTCTTGTTTCGAAATTCAAGAAAAAATTTTTAATTAATTTATCAAGGCAATACTAAAACTAAAATGGTTAAGATTATTGATTTAAAAAAAGCTTAAATGTGCATATTTGTAAATTAAATAAAAAAAATCACACTATATTGATGTTGAAATAATGTTGAATTGAATGACACGAATAATAATAATTATATTTCTTAAATTATCTTGCAAAGATTATGTTAAACATATTATTTTAAACAATTATCCAGTATTAGATAAAAATTATTAATAAACTGGCAGAATAACACAAGACGAGATTTCTGCTACAAAGATTCACTCAGGACATTGAATCTTCAAAATTTTCAATATTAATACAATATATTTACGAATATTGTCTTGTCTAGAGTCTTGTGCAACTCTGGAAATATTCAATTATATTTCTTAAATTATCTTGCAAAGATTATGTTAAACATATTATTTTAAACAATTATCCAGTATTAGATAAAAATTATTAATAAACTCGAGGCAGAATAACACAAGACGAGATTTCTGCTACAAAGATTCACTCAGGACATTGAATCTTCAAAATTTTCAATATTAATACAATATATTTACGAATATTGTCTTGTCTAGAGTCTTGTGCAACTCTGGAAATATTCATGAAAAGACGGGAACTCGCTACTAAGCAAAGTAACAAGGAGAATCGCGGAGGGAGTCGGGAACCCGCTGCGTAAGCGGTCGCAGGTAGATAGGTGATACATTGACAGGGGCGACAGTGCAATGCGATGCAGCAGCGTGAATGCTCTACACAGACCTACAGAGAGTATATCCGATGCAAAATCGGATGCGCCAACGAGCGAGCAGTCAGACAGTTAGCCAGCCATCCAGCCAGCTAGCCAGCCAGCCAGCCAGCCAGCCAGCTAGCCAGCTAGTCAGGCAAGCAGGCAGGCAGGCAGGCGTGCCCGATGGTTACGGCAATCACCGCACATGCTTCCAGGCTCCCGAGACCACGAAGAGAGCACGAACAAACCTCGCGTTAGACCACCGTCCATTTATTGTATTCGCCGAGGAAGCCTCCCACGGATCCGCTCTCGGCTCGGCTGCTGATATCGCGGAATGAGCAATCGTTAATTGTCTCGGCGCCGAGAGATGCCCGCCTTCCGCTCGTTCCTCCGTCTTTTGTACTTCCGATGGCCAGCGTTATATCGAGAAGCAGACGCGAGCTAACTGGATCGCGTTTGCATTGTACTTGATTCCGTTGCCTACAGGCTGTTTGTGAGATGTTGCGCCATTAATCTGTCGTAGGATCTTCTTGCCTGATTATACGAATAGATACACATGTAGTTAGAAAGTAGTTTGTTCGAGTTAACAAAAAAAACGTTCAAAGAGCCTCTTATCGAAAAAAAAAAAAAAAAAAAAAAAAAAAAAAAAAAAAACAATAAAATGATATTAGTCTGTTTCGAATAACAATCTTATATCGCAAGAGATACAAAGTATCAGATACAATTGACAGGATAATTGACTCAATTGTTCTGCCTTGTCCGTATTACAGATAAAAATAATAACGAGGCTCACGAAAGCGCGAAAAATGAAATTGATCCTATGTGGAGGATTTGTTAGTCGATGGATAAATTTTTGACATCAATTTTCCTGTGTCCGGTTCTCTCACGCCAAGTATTGTACGTCAAGCATCGAATCGCCGCGAGGTCTGTCCGAAGAGATTCGATTTACGAGAAGAACAATAGTATGATGTCGTTGCTTTCATCGATGATACGAGGGAAACAACGTGTCTTTAGTAAAACGCTAGTTTCCTAAATCTTATCGCTTTACACTAGCGAATGAAAGCTCGCATCAGGTAGAAATGACCAGTCGCGTTTCGTGACTCGACATTTCAAAACACTTATAAATCAGATAATTATTATCAGATCAAATTATCAATCTTATTGATTCGAAGTTCTCGAGTTGAATTAATGCGAACGTTGAATCATATTTTTTTTTATATTGTTATAAATAAAATACAATAATATATCGGAACTAGTAAGATTTTTAAAAGTAGCTTTGAGATAGAGATAAAGCGGACAAACTATTGCTTCTTGTCAAACATTATTTGCTCGAAAATAGGTGGGATCAAACGAAGCATCAACATGCGTATTAAATTAGAAACACCTCCGCGAACTGTCAAAATAATCGTGGCATTATCAAAATTAAATGAAACGTTTCGTTCGAACGAACGGCCATTTAAACGCAGCGCGTGCTCGTCGAAAGTTTTCAAGCGTCGTCAGTATTAACATTCGGGAAGCTCGCACGCGGCATATTCTATACCGGGAGCGTTAATCATCCGCAGACCTCATAATACAAAATCAAAACATCTCGCGTTCGCGTGTAACGAGAACGACGGAAAAGCGGATCATTACAATGATGCGGCCGGCGAGCAGCACTCGCGCGCAAATCGTAACGCACTCTACGCGTGTGTGTGTGTGTGTGAATACGTGCGTGCGTGAGTGCGTGCAATCGCGGTGTTATCGCCGCGAGGTAACCATCCACCTGCCCGAGCGAAAGCCGCGCGCGCCCACGCAGCCCACTCTCGACACACGGCGTGGCCGCACTACCTGCGCGCACGGAGAAGGGGGGGACGGGGGGCGGGAGGGAGAAAGAGGGGGAGACACGGAAAACGCGAGTGCAACGGCGCGCATTCTGACGAGAGTGGCCCGCGGGCCTAACTCCGTTACAATGAGAGCTGCTCGTGGCATTCCGCGAAACACACTGAACACGTCATCATCACAGAAGACCAACGATACGACGAGACCTACCCGAGCCCTACCGTACGCCCACACACAATCGTATACGCGTGTAATACATACACATACGTATACATTGACTCTCTCTCTCTCTCTCTCTCTCTCTCTCTCTCTCTCTCTCTCTCTCTCTCTCTCTCTCTCTCTCGACTCCCTAATACTCTAGTCTCAATCCTAGCCTTCCTCTCTCTCTCTCTCTCTCCCTCTTTCTCTCGCCGCCCTCGTCAAAGTGCATAAAGCGCGGCCGTGAAAGCGAGATGGAATCGTGGCATTCGATTTGGCGGCTCGACGGAAACGTCCCGGATGAATCGAATGGCGAATGCAACAACGAGGCGCATCCGATGCGCGAATCTCGACGATGCCGGCAATCCGTAATATCGGCGGCTCTCTTGTATTTACACAGAGCGCAAAGCGGGTTACAACGGCGGTCGATATGCAAAGGACGTGGAGCAAGAGAGACAGAGAGAGAGAGAGAGAGAGAGAGAGAGAGAGAGAGAGAGAGAGAGAGAGAGAGGGAACGTACGGCGCGAATCGCGCTGGAATTCGCGCGATCGCGGAAACTGATGCTTCCGCCCTCGAGCTTTCCAAAGATGTGCCAAATTATGCGAGCGGATATCCTTTCTCTTAAGATTCCGTTTTCCTTCGGTTGAATATCCTGTCCGAGTCTCTTGATCGTCGGATTTATCGTCTCTCTGTTCGATTTCATGAATTTTGCAAATTACAGCTGATCTGTCATTTTTATTTCGTATGAACCGCGTTCTTCATATAACGGTATTATATAATATAATCGCGGAAATTAGGATTCGGCCACATACTTTAAAAAGAGATTAGAGCCGCATTGTTTTAATACCGTGTTTGTCTTTCCATTAATTCCCGATGCGAGCTGTACGCACAATACTTTGAGAAATTAACGTTTCGCGAACAACTGTGTTTCTCGTAATACATCGGCGTGCAATGTTATCGCGTTTTCGATATCACCTCAAGGGACAGACAGTTTCTATGCGCTCCCGGCAATTCGACGAATGCGCGCGGCCGCGCACGGATCATCTGCAGAAGTAGCCCCGATATGACGTCGTCTGATCTCCGTGTCAGGACTAATTGCGTTTATACCACGGTTCGATGCACGCGTAACAGAGGCTCGGTTGCCATGTTCTGCGCGGTTTGCTACTCCGAAAGCAATCGCTTCTCTGTAATTTCGGAACAAAAAAAGTGGAATTTAGGACTTCATTCTTTCCTTATCTCTCTCTCTCTTTCTTTTTCTCCCTGTCTCTCTTTTTCTCTGCTTTAAACTACAAAATGTAAAAACTCAATTCAAAAAAAGTAGATATTTTAAGCCTCTTTTTGTTTTATTTATAGAATAAAAGTGATTACACTAATAATCGAGAGACGCACTTGTCAATTTTGTGAATCACTTTCACTGGATACTTTAAATTTGTCACAACTTATATTCATTCAAAAAAATTCAACCTCTCACGAACATTTGATTTTGTTCATTCACGATATAATTCTGTTATAAAATAAAATTGTAATAGAAAAAAATATAATACAATTAATAAAATAAGAAAATATTTTATTTTATTATTAATTAAAATAAAATTTCTCTCTTTATATAGCACATTCTATAAGCTATTCTTAAGAGAATAAACATCTCAATCCTTGATCGATTAATTATACAGAGCATCTTTTTACATCACTTTTCTTCCTTTTATGCTTACAATATAAATTAATATAAATTTTGATAATTAATATAAATCATATCGATATAAATCAATTTTTCGAGGCTGCTCCGATTTCACCAAACAGCATTAAAGTATTAATACACAGTTATCTGTCCGAAGTATGGCGATTCGTTGCCCCGGGGTCGCGTAGTTCGCGTGCGGAAATCTCGAGGGTGGTCGCTCGGGCACCGGCAGATATTCCGTGATTACAAACTCGAGAGGGCCGGCGAAATCCACCGTTTATTCCCTATTAATCTCGCGTACGGGCGATACAGCGTGGCGATACGAGCCGATTGGCGGATACGTAGCTTACGTTTCGTTCGGGTCATCGCGGATTCGCGCCCGTCGTTATCGTTTCCAGCGAGTCTTATTACTGTTCATGACCCTCCACGGTCGGGGATACTTACGATGCCTCTACTTACGATAGCGTTCAAGTGTCGATATTGCGCTTCCGATACTGAACGCTCGTAGCGTATATAATGGAAGATAAGGAGTAGAAAAGACGATATAAATTAAAATATTGACCGATAGTTTTCATAATAAATCGTATAAATAATTTTATTTAACAGCATCAAGTATCCGGAAGTAAAATTGCTCGAGAAAGCTTGACGCGAGCGACGCATTTTTCCGGAAAGCATCTCGATCAACGAGACAACGGTAAACGCGAGATTCTCGAGAGATAAACCCGGTTCAGCCGCTTCGGGACCGCCATCGTAATCGCGACGATTACGAAATATCGCGAAACGATGGGACCGAGACTCCCGATGCACGAATACCCGATACACGCCATGTCGACGTTATATGACAGGCGGCAATTATACCTCGGCTCGCGAAAGCTACTGTATTTATAGTCGGCTGCCGCTACACATTTTCGCCTGCTAATTGACGCGCGGCAACAATATCGTCCTTATTATGACAATTACGAACTGCCATTGATTTCGAAATCGCGCCGCCGTGTAATTGGTCGGCCATGTAACGTCGCGATGCGTGATCGAAGGATCAGGAGTTCGAACCAGTCGCATCCTTTTAAGCCGCGTCATCGATCGTGCGAAAGGACTCTAAAATTATAGACCGATCTTTCGCAGCGTTGTATTCTGCGCGATTTCTCCTGAGGTTTCACGTTACTCTAGCAGGACTTTGTGTAATACCATCTTTTCTCCCTTATTATGACACATATAATATTATATAAGGATAAAGATTATACCAACGCTGAGCGAGTAAAGCGCAATAAAATGGACAGAAAAATCTTCTACCATTTTGCAATTTTTGCTCCTGACTTTTTCATTCGCTAATAAAACCTTTATGAGACACCTTGAATATTCAAATAATATTTTACACACGTTCTATTATAATATATATCTACATTTTATATTAATATCATATTATATATCATACATTTATAATTATATAATAATTTATATTAATTTATTATTCATTATTAATTTAATATAATAATTAATATGATATAATAATTAATATAATATATTATAAATTAATATATTTTTTATTGATATTATATTGTAGGGAGAATGCTGAATGAAAGAATGGCGGACGAATAGATGCCTATAATAATGTCAACGAGTTAAGACGTTTTCTAGCCTAAACTAGGCACACAACAGCAATCGAAATAAAAAGAGTCACCATCTACGAAATTATTCTCGCTTGCATCGCGAACGAGGCAATTTCAACGTTCCGCCGTGCGCTCGTCGATGGATAAATATGGCCCTCATGGGGCACCATTCATCGTGGTGGGCCCTGAAGTCGTTAGGTTGTTTCACGGCGCGTATTCTGTCTGGCGATTTTTAAGCCATTTCTTGCGCGCTTCGACCTCGTCGATTATTCTTATAAAGTTATTACACGTCCGATAGACACACGGTGCATTACCTGTATTTTTATGCAATTCCTAGCATCTCGGCACATCCTTAGCGTATTATTTTTATCATAGAACGTTAAGAAGTATGCTTCTACTTGCAGTATTAATGCTTCAATATTTAAGCGCAGAATTTTCATTTTAATGTTGTAAGATTGATAAAATTTATATTATAAGAAACATACACATAATAGGGGAACTATAGCTTTCTAGCTTTCTTCTTTTTCCGCGTTGCATGCTTAAAGATTTAATCATTTTCGTGATAAAAATTAATGCTGGTATCTCCAGCATTGCTTCTTTTATCGAGCCGAATCGCATCTGATAATTACACGAGATAATTTCGCGTGTTCGATTAAGCAGATGGGCGATATCAATTTTGAGGTAATTTCATATATCCGTGAATTATTATGTATATCACAATTTTATACAAACCTAATTATTTTACATTTATTTTCTTCTAGAATTCTTTAGGTAAGCATAAAATGCAATCGCCAATTCAACTTCACTATGATCATAAATCGAAAAACACAATAAAAACGTGATAGAGGAACGTGCTGGTTTTTCAAATCGAATCTTGCGGGCTGAAAGCTGAGTTTATTCGAGACACCTATGTTAGAAATACAGTTATGATCTCGGAGACACGCATATCGTGTAATTTATAACTCCGCAGATCGCCGCGGAGTTCCGGCAATAACATGGAATCATCGTGACTCGATTTATCCTACCTTCGCGAAACCTGTCCCGGATGATCGCGACGCGACGTCCTCATAGATTTAGGATCATCGTCATCGAGATCCTGATGATTCGCGGAAGCGGCGAGTCGTTCTCTTTAATCGTAAACATCGGAGATCTAGCGAGCCGACGCTGGTGCCGATGAAGAAGAGCTACTCGAGGGTGACACGTTCGGAAAAAGAAGAAGAAAAAATAAAGATGCGCGCTAAGAGAAAATTAATTATACACTGCGCAAATTATTTCCGCTCCTCTCTCGCCGAGATCCGGCTGATGAGTCTGCTCTCTCCCTGTCGATCGCGCAACACATCTCGGTTGCGCTTTTATCGGGTGAATAACCGTTCACGTTCGTGAGCAAAAGTGCTAATGGCATCGCGCGTCGCCGGTGACGGTATCTCCCTCGCGCCCACGGCTAATCGTTCCCTCCTCCTTCCCCCGAGTCATCGTCATCGGCCGCCGTTTGATGTCGTGGAAGCGGTTTCCGGGTCGCCGATCGACGTTAATCAACACGATACCGTAAGGCCGGGTTACTTTATCCAAGTGCCGAGATTGAAAGATGAAATTCTGAAAGAATTGCGATTTAGAGCTTGACATGAAGAAAGAGTCTTTATGAAATTAAAGACGTGATGATGTGCAAAAGATGCATTTTTTTCGTATCTACAATTTGTATCGGATTAATCGAGATTTATTTACTTTCAATCTCTATTCAGAACTATAGTCTATTATTTAATATAAAGCATAAATGGCATCTCTCTCTTCAAAATGATTGATAAATATTTATTTTGAAGAGAGAGAGAGAGAGAGAGAGAGAGAAAATTGTATCTGTTTCTGTTAAAAAAAATTATTTATTTAATATAATTTAATGTAAAGCATAAATGGCGTTTTTCTCTTCAAAGTTGATAAGTCTTTATTTTGTACACAATAGAAAAAGAGAAAATTGCACATATTCGCTTTTATATATATAAAAAAACAATTTATCTAACATATTAATAAATTTAATGTAAAGCGAAATGGCATTTCTCTTCAAGTTGATAAATTTTTACTTTGAACAATGGAAGAATGATAAAAAATTGTATGTATTTGTTTTGTTAGAAAGAAGAAATAATTAATTTATACGGGAATTATATACATAAAAGCGCAAATTACAACGTATGAGCGTATCGATTGTTATTTCAGTTTCGTCGCACCATTTAATTCGTAGCGTTTTCTCTTTCCTTTTTCTTTCTTTCTTTGGCGACGTCGTCGAAGTAACAGTTGACTCGTAAATGCACCCGTCCTAACGAGTGCGCGTGTTCTTAATGGCACGTTGCGAAATGACGATTCGCGAAAGATGGACGTTTGGGAATACATATAAATATCCGGTGAGAGAGAGAAAGAGAGCGCGCTTGATCGATGCGTCACATGATCGTTGTATCTCACGCACGTGTGTGTGCGCGCGTGCACGCTTTGCTTACCCGAAGCGAGAACCCGCTATTAATAAGCTACTTATGGTATCCCGACTTACGTGGGCGAACCAATGAATTATAAGAGACAGCTTGCTTTAATACACGCTTTAACGATAATTAACGCGAAAGAAAAGGGGTCAAAATTTAATATTTCACATAGAAATCTGCTTTGATAGTTGGAATAATTTATATGTGAAAATTTCTTGCGCAAGATAATCTTGGTGAAAAATAAAATTGCGATTTATTTTTCATCTGTCATCAATGTATATTTATCTCAAGAATCCAATTGAGCAAGTATAGTTATACGTTGCATAAAATTGATAGTAGTTGAGGGTTAAATATAAGATAGTATGAATCATATTCCCGCTGCAATATATAGTTGAAATTTGAGTCGGTTCGCGACTCAAATTAACGATAATAATAAAACGATAATGCAGCGTTGTAATTCGCTTTGATATTTGACGTGAGCGATAAAGCGGCGTGATAAGGTAGACATTACGCGAGACGTTGCAATAATAATCGAGCGTGTGCTTAATGTCATTAATTATACGACTTTTCTCAAAGGTAGCAAAACGAATTATAACGTGATCGAGAAGCGGTTAGCGCAGTTTACGTAGGTCGCCGCACGAAGGAATCCGTGGGAACCTATCATTTCGCAGCAATTTTGCACCAGGTCGTTGGCGACTTGCGTGAACGGCTGGATAAATAAAATGTCTATCTTACATGCACCAGATTAGATGGACTAATTAATCGCAAATGCTCTGTTGGAATCAACGCGTTAGCAAGCGCGCGAAAAATGACGTCTGCTTTTTTGTAAATTGCACATTTCTCTTATTTATATCTATATTATTTTTCTCTAAATTTATATCATTATATATATCTTTATGTACATCTATTTTATATAATTTATTTTTTTTAATATAATACATAATTTACGAATATATATAAACTGTGTATATTTTTGTTATTTTTAATTAATTTCTTTTTTAACTATACAGAATACTTTTTATTTAATTAATTTCTTGTTTAACTATACAGAATACTTTTTTGATATTAATAATGATGTGTATAACTTAGAAAAAAATATTAATATGTAAAAATAGAATTTATAAAATAATTTTGAATAAATAAGAATTTATAAAAATAAATAAAAAAATATTCATTATATCTCTTTTTTTACCAGACATTTTATAAACGTTCCTTCTGTGTTTTTTTTAAATAGATCTTTCATAGTCTTGTATCGTTGCGAAAATTGCGAGTCATCCATGTGACTTTCCTAATCGCGGATGTCTGGATACGGTGAACGCGACGCACAACGCGCTCCGCGAACTAGGTCGGCGGGTGTCCTCAGGATCGGACGAGAGAGAAAGTGCCGTGCTTCTGAAACGCGTCTCGGCGAAGTGCACCGGCTTCTCTCACATCGCCTCTCGTTCGCCTCTCGTTGAATGTTTGCCGTACAGCTGATGCAGAGCAGCCGTGCAAAATGACGCCCACTCACGCCGCGGGTGGTCAGATTTTCCAGCGCTAACTTTTCCGCGTACTCGCGTGACTCGATCATCGGCGCGGAGGGCTTTAATATCTCCCCCTCCTGTGTCGCGTTTGCGAAATCACGGTGAGATGCGATCGTTGCGAAAGGCCGACGAGCGATCGCGAGGTGCACGAATTCGCATAGCATTGAATTCGCTCCGATCTCTGGAACAAAATCAGCCTAATTTTTTATTTAATTTTTCGAGTTCACACTTTCCTAGAGTTCATCGAGGATTAAAATAATCTTAAGTAATTTTTGGACGGATAGATAATTTTTTCATCGATAAACGTACTTAAAGAAGACGGTTTAAATTTTACAACTAAATACTTGCAATTAAAAAAAGAATTTATAAATGTATCTAAAAAAATTCGTAAAGTCGAAACACAAAAATGTGCATTATCTTGTAAATAAATTTAAAGAATTTTTAATTTTCAATATTAAACCGTGAACAGTAGATTTTTATGAATGACATATAATTTAAGGAAAAAAATAAGGAAATGGGAAAACAAATAAATTAAATAAAAAAGAAATAATTTAAATTGTTCCTAATTTTTATTCAAACGATTGCCTGGCGAGAGATTAAAAATAGAGGCTAAACGTTTAGAGGAAAGATCAATCTACAGAATCATACAGCCTGAACGAAGCTTCTGCTTTTAAAATATTATCAATAGAAAATAATGGATCACAATAACCCTCTGTTAAAGAGTTAAACTTGTCGATTTATTTTCTAATATTTTCTCGGTCGTTCTCTAACGAAGAAGATTACGAGCTACTACTCTTCTGGAAGCTCGCGCATCCAACTTGCCATCTCTGTCGTCTTAATGTCTATGACGCGGCAGGATCCGGACGACGCAGGATCGAGTCGAAGGATCGGCATGACTCGCCCGATACGCGGAGGAACGCGCGACGGAGCCGCGTTCGTTACAGGTGTTCGATCGCGTTCCGCGGCTAATCGGCATCCGCGATCTTATCGGGGAAAGATTCACCGTCGCTGCTGGCGAGAGACTTAACGAGAGTCACTTCTCGTGACATCACCGGGCGTTCTCGCATACCGCGAACGCAACCAACCGCGAGATAGGCAAGGGAGAGGACATCGGGTTACGCGTTAATATCAAGCGGCGCATCTCGCAGCGCGCTTCTGTTTAATAATTGAATGATGCGATTGATAACCGCGATTAAACGCGCCATTTTTTTCCTGATAAGGAGCATCCTCGCGATTGCCGCGCGGCTTCGAAGCCGATAGCGAGGGAGAAGAAAATAGAGAGAAGGAGCCTGGAACGCGGATTCCTCTCCAGGGGCATTCGGATGACTTATAATTTTCTACTTTGTAAGAGATACCACTGCGTCGCGTAGAAGTTTCGCCTTGACGTCGATTTATCGTAGCGGTCGCAGTCGCGCTAACTTATCAGTGGATGCAAGATGTTACGCGAGTTTTCTTCTCTGCGCACGTTCTGATATAAAAATCCAGGTACATTCGCTCGCACCGGAATCTGTGCGCTCGAGAGAGCAACGATAATCCTGGGACATCTCGTTATTTCTATATGCCGCACATAGCTTTAAAGATCACTAACGCTGATAACCTCAGAGAGTTAACGATTCGCCATTTTTCTCTCTCGTCAGGGTCTAATTATATGAATAAAGGAAACATATTTATACGTGTAATAATTTTATAAAGGAATACAAGAAAAAAAAGATGAAACATGGAGACTAGCATATCTCAATCTCTGTAGAATATGCTATTTTAAGTGTAACTAAATCCTTTGTGTCATAAATTTATTTATTGGTTACAAATTTATTGATTATGAATTATTGATTATCAGAAGTAAATATTGATTTATTTAAGAAAAAAATTGACTGTTCCAAGATTATTAATTTTTATAATAAAAAAACAAGATAGCGAAAAAATTTGACAAAATTAGGGAAAATATTTTAAGGTATCCTAAATTAGTATCTAAATTGCCGTTTTGACAAATAGTTTAATAGAAAACGATTTGTCTTTAATAAAAGGAACAAATTTTGACTATTTATTTATTTATAATAATTATGCAAATAAAAATTTACGATTGTCTAATTTTTTTCTATACTTGTTTATGTACTGGGGACTTTACGAAAACAGAAAGATCAATAGTTAATGTCAAGAAATTTGTTCAAATAATTAAAAACTGAGCAGAAAAAGATGGATCGTTGAGCGATCCATCAAAGCATTTTTTATCAAAAGGAAATTTTATTTTCAAAGACTAATTATATGATCGCATTAATTTTCCTTCTTAATCTCTAAAAGCGCATCTCATATATTTTTATATATGATATTTTCCTTTGCAAACATCATGTGAAATCGTCCGTGTAATTATTACTATATCCACGTTACACCGCGATATATCAATTGTACAGGTATAGCGATAACGCGGTGCATGAAAAACACGTTGATAAATCGCGCGTGTTAGAAGTCTCGATTATTTGGACAGCGCGCAACACGCTGTTTTCGCGCTATAATGTTTTGCGCGAAGAAGAATGACCGCGTTCGCGATAGAGGCGAATTTACGCGGAAGAGAGACGTCGGAAATAATAGGTCGGTTCGTCGCATACATCGGGGTGATTTGCGGTGAAGTCACCGCGTCACACCCAACCGGCCGTGCAATTTCCATTCGATCGGGAGAGGAAAAAAATGGAAGGAGAGAGGAAAAGAAAGGGGGCGGTTGGTTACCGCGAGAGGTATGCGCGAAATGCCGTGCGTGGCTGCACGCATGCGAGACCGGAATGTCAGTGGACGGGATTCCTGTACCCGACGATTTTCCCTGGCGGGAAATGAGGATGCTCGCCAAGATCAGACGTCCCGCGCGAAGACGTATGCGTGCGAACGCACGGCAATTTCTCAGCCGGACGAAACACTAAGGGGCAGATGCATTAAGCATTCATAGCTGTAAACTCTTTTATAAATCTTATAATAATATGATTTATAAATAATAGAATTTATAGAGAAAAATAATATATGATCTTTAAAAAATAATAATAATATGTTGTATAAATAATAGGATTTACAAAATAAATTGATTGAAAAAAAGAATTTATAAAAAAGAAAGAGAGTACACATATATAAAGTCATCAATCAGGCTTTGAGAAAAGTATACTCGATTTTTTGCTTGAATTTACATTTTGCGCGTGGGATTTGACAGCGCGACATGTCATTAATTAATTAAAAGTTGCGCTTCTTACTACCGGATGCTCGAAATACGAAATGCGCGATGAAAAAGAAGGACGTTGACCGGATTAGTTGCGGTCAATTCGACATCGCGCGGTGTCGTCATCAGTGTAACCGGTAATGACTGACATCGCGCTCGATGCCGGACGATCGGATCGCGCGATTGATAGTTTGCGGCTGAAAACGGCCGTGTTCTTCTGCTCCCGGTCGTCACGGGGTACGGGATAGCCGCGAAGCATCACTCTCTCACGGCCCCGAGACCAGCGCGACACTTCAGCGTGTGTATCGTGTAATAGACCGAGCGAATGCTCGGTAATTTTCTGTTAATAACTCGCTAGCCTTTGGCCTCGCGCATGGACCACCGGGTATAAAATTGTCGATGAGCTCGTCGTATATGCGTCTGCTTTTACTCCGACTAGCATCCAATCGCGGAAATTGTATTCGAGCAGCGTAAATTCCACGTGTTTCGTACATAAGGATTAATTAATTCGGTCTTTTCTTTTTTATTCATGTTACGTTAAGAGATCGGCAAAATTTTTTCTTGCTTAGCTAAGTTCGGGAAGTTTTTTTATCAGGAATAAAAAATCTACGTAATGTTAGAATGATTTTGCATTTTTCGTTCTTGATGTTTACTTTACAAAAATAAATTGTGCGAAAAATACCGATGCGAATCAACTTCAGATAGGATTGTCAGATATTAGTCATGATATTATCTTGTTTCATCTTGAAATTCAAGACAAGCCTAAGACGAGGTTTTTAATTTTTAATTTTAGTTATTAGCATTATACCAAGACTAAGATTGTGAAGATTATTAATTTAAAAAAAAAGTCAAAATATGTTATATATATGAATTAAATGGAAAAATACCACTATATATTATACTTGAAAAATTGCTTGAAAAATTTTATTTAATAAATAAAAATATTTATATTAACATTTATATTAACAAATTTAGAAGCAACTAATGTAATAAACAATATAAAATTTTGCACAATTATTTAGCTACACAAAACTTTGCGTACAACACATGTACGCGGTGTTCTAATTATGTGTAAGTAAACCGTATTTGCATCCTGGTATCAATGTATGCAACAGCTTTTAAAGCTAATAAACATATATTGTATTTTGATAAATAAATAAATGATAAATAATAATTATCTTAAATCTTAAATTATATTATAAAGATTAATGTGAAATATATTATTTTAAATAGTCTTCAGTATTAGACAAAAATTGTTAATAAAAACGAGATAATACAATCAAGATAATACAAGTTGAGATTTTTACTACAAAGATTCATTCAAAACAAGATGAGATTCAAGAGAAGATTTATAAATTTTCAAAAAATTTCAATATTAATACAATGTTTTCATAAATTTATTGTCTTGTCTTGAATCTTATGCTATCCTACTTGTTGAGAGTGGAAGAAGCAATGAAAACCATAACCACGATGTTGTGTGATCGACGACATTGCTTATCGAGATTGAATAACGAACATAGAAAAAGGCTTGTATGGGAAATGATCCGATCGTTAAATGTATGACGAACGAGAAAAATGGGAGAACACGTAAGCATTCCGTTTCTAAGGTGAGACCACAAAAGTATCTAATCAGCAGGTTCGACGCTTAAATCGTCGTCTTGCTCCATTAGCTCGCACAATATCCGATCTTACATTCTCTGGAATCGGTCGAAGCGCATCGGGACGCGATACACCTCGAGTTGAATCCGAAGATTCGCCCAGGATCCCTTGGTTGCACTACAACAAGATATCGCGCGCTTCTTTGTGTTATCGTGGATCGATATTTACCGTTGTCGAGGTTGATCGCGCGCACAAACCGATCCCGGTCGCGAAGCGGTTTTACTGGCTATCAGTGCCGTTTCCGAGATAATCTCCTTGCCCGGTGGTCCAGAATATGCGAACGGCTCGCCCATAAAGGTTCCTGCGAATCATTGATGAAAGAGAAAGAGAGAGGGGGGAGGGAGAGAGAAAGAGAGAGAGCAATTGTAATAAAGAATAATAAAATTGAGGATCGGAGACAACTCGTTAGCCTTGTCGTGTAGATAACATCGCAACTTATAAAGGAATTGTATATGTTGCAGGAAGATCGAAAACATACATAATTAGAGGAGAAACTTATTCCTTTGTTATACAAATATGTAATGAAAATATGTATAAAAGATTATATCAGGAAAATTTAGAAAAGAAAATAATTATGAAAAGTTTGTCTAAAAAATTTAATAACATATCATTTTTAATACAATCTAAGGCAGATATTTAAGATATAACTTATTACAAATAAAACTTTAATTGTAATAAAAATGTAAGTCACAAACGCAGAATCTGTCGATTAAGTAGAAATTTAAAATCTGAAATTTATTCACTTATACGTAATAAATAAAAGCAACAACTTTTTATAAAAAGTAAACTAAAAATTACAAGTTGTTAAGATTGTAATTTAAAATTGTTTACTTATTATTTTATTAGTGAAATAGATGTTTGAATATTAAATTTTAAATATATATGTATATGTATATATATATATATATATATATATATATTTATATATATATATATTTTTTTATACATATGTCTAATTATAAACGAGAATTTATATAGCTAACGTATTCAAATGAATTATATTACCATATAAGATATTCCAATAAATTGTATTTTAAAACTATTCCAATAGTTCGAAACACAAAATTCAAACTTTAAATTTAAACTTTTAATCGAATTGTTATGAATCTATTTTCAAGAAAAGACTCTTCGAGTGAATCTATAGTATCAATTGCAGAAAATAAACAATTTTTATTTATTGCTTACTCACAATACACCGTTTATCTTCATATTATTTAAAGCTAATCAATTTTAAATTAGCTTTTTCTCTAAAAATATTATATATAATTTTAATTCCTATTAATTTATTATCTATTACAATTATAAAATACTCTATAAACAAATTGAAAAATAAAAAGTGTATTATTCAAATGATATAAAATTTTTTTCTAGTTCACATTTATATCATTCTATATCAATTTTAATATTGCAGATTAAAATTATATTAAAAATTATTTGCACGATTTGCAACAGTAATGTTATTCACAAATTGTAGGTTTAATAAGATTATGCTTGTGCCCGCTGAAAAAAATAGATTATTAATAGTTGATATATCTCTAATTAATTGTTTAATTAAAATATTTGAATTCATGATTAATATTGACTTTGATCAGGTATACCCTCTTTAAATCAAAATTTTTTTCTTATTGCATATTTTATTTATTTGAGACAATTCACGTATTGTGAGGTTACGGTAGAGCATCTTACCTACAAATTGATATCTAATAAGTATTTGATATAATCTATTTCATTATCAGATCTATACCGATATAGTTAAGTATAATTTAAGCATAATTTAGTTTGTATCGATTTTTTTTGTTCAAACAGAAATATCATATTTTAAGTCATTACCGAAATCTAATCAAATTAAATATTTACAATTAGTTTCTTAAATCATTTTAATCGAATCAGATTTTCTATTTAATTTCTTATACTATTACATCTAGTTATTCGAGTTTTCATAAAAGTCAATTATTTATGTTTAAAATTATTTTATGAAAACAAAATTTTTTAAAATCATTTTATTCTACATTTTATTCTACGTTTTTTATTTATTTTTGCACAAAATCATATTTATTACACGAAATCATACTTATTTGATTGTGTTATGATTTATTTATAAAATTTACATTTACATATATAAATACTTATATTTATCAATACTAAAAGCAATTTTATCTAAATATAATTAATAATAATAAATTTTTTATTATTTATTTTCTACTTTAGTTATTAAAATTTTTACAATTATTATTAACTTTTTATAGTAAACTAAATATTTGATAAATTTTTTTTCGTAAAATAATTATGCAATAAAAATTCAATTATTTTACTTCTGACAGTTCTTTTCACTTTTAGCATATAATTCAATTGAACAAATTGGTTTTAATTCCATGTTACAAGCTTGTAATGTTATATATGTTAAAAAATTTTAACTTACGTCAAAACTATAAGCATAATAATTCCATAAACATTCCATAAAAATCTCGATAATAATAATATTCGATAAACATCTTGATAAAGTAATATATCTGGCAAAATAATACAAGTATGATAAAAAAAAATAAGAATTTTGTTGTATTTCTCAGGTCATTGGTGTTTTCCTCAGAGAATTTTATGTCAAGATCTTCAGAAATATCCTCAAATTTCCAAATTTTCGAATATTTAGAAATATTTTCCAAAGTGCTATTCTCATGTTCTGAAATGTTATTCTCACGTTCCGAAATCATCTTATGTTCTACTGCATCTATATATATGTTGTTTATAAATATATTCAGTTGTTTATATATATATGTTGTATTAAAATCTTCATCATATCCTGTTGATAATGATGTCACATTTTTTGTTATAGTTCCTAGAAGTACATATATTATTAATAATTAAATATATTAAATTAATTTTATTAATTAGTTTTCTTTTATAACATTCTATTATAAAAAAATGTTTAAATAAATATATAATTATTTACATATAAATAAATTTTTCATAAATTAAGTTAAATTTAAATCGATTTTTATAGCAAAAAAGTTTTGTTAATTAATAAATTGGTGCATTTTATACATTTATTTATACATTTATTATATATTTAGTGCATTTTATACATTTATCTATTTAACAAAGAGTTGTATGTCGAATATATTTTAATAAATATTACTTTTTATATTTCAAATATATGATTAAGAAAATAAACAATAGATTGAGCATATAAAACTCATCGAAACAATAAACGATTAATCTTACCAAAAATTACAATGAAAAAGATAGGCCATAGCGATTGCATCTTAATGTGTGTCATATTGTTTATTTTTTTCTTTCAATAACTTTATCTAAATAAGATTGTAATTTTCTTAATTTCTTCAATGCGTTACTGTGTATCAATATCGTAATATTATTTCAAGCCCTGAAATTAGTGACATGTTCATTTTTAAAGTGTCATATTAAATATACTGACAGTTTTAGTTTTATATGAAATAAAAAAATAGAACATAAGAAACATAGAATAAGAATCAGATTTAGAAAAATTTGCAGGATGAAAAATCATAATAAAATACAATAAAATATGTTTAAAAAAATAATGCTAGAATTAAAATTTTATAGTTTGGTTTAGATGAGGTGCTAATGAATTGGCTTTCATCATGTATTCATACAGCAAATTTTCATTCAAAGCCTGGAAACGTTTGTCACAATTAAGAGAATAATGCAAATTTGATTTAAAAATGTAGAATTATTAATAATACGATTGTAATACAAAACGGAAAAACAATACTGATGTATTTTGTTTTCTACGTTCTTATAATATACTTTCTAACATAACATAAAAATAAATAAATCTAATTTCAAAGATAAAATTTTTTTAAAAAATTCGATATTCTTTTATGATATATATATATATATATATATATATATATATATATTTATAATATATATAAATTTGAATATAACAGTTAAACTTTTTCATTAGTTATCGACTCTCGTCAATAGTGCTGACACAAATACGAAAACAAAAGATGAAATAAGCTGAGTATTAAGAAGCAATGAACTTTTGTTTATATGAGAAAATCCGAATGTATACATATCTGTTATTTCTGATAAAGTCATAAAAATTAAAAGAATTTTAAACCTTGCACGTATTTAATCTTTTGTACGTGTCTTATTGTGAATTTTTCGCAAGTAAATTATAATTAATATTAATATGAGAGAAATTAGATCTTGTATAAGCTATTGTTAAGTCATTTTTTACTATATTACATTATATATTGTGAAATGAGAATTATATTAAAATAATAGTTTCTATTCCTTATCATTTTTTTCAGATATAATAGAACAAAATTAAACGCGAATAAGATATCGCGAAATTAAAAAAAATATATTATAGTTAATACACAAATAATGATTAAATTTTTTTCAATGTGCTTTGAAAAATATATACTCTATGGTATTTCAGGAACAATATCTATGTGTATTAGCAGTTTTATTACAAATTATAATTATAAATACTGTCCAAGACTCAAAAAGACATGATAAGTTAAAGAAAAGTTAGGCATGATTGAATTGTTATATTGAAAAGCTATTTATCCAACAGATTGTGAATATAAAAATTTATCACACACACAATAACGTTTCTCAATACCTATATCCTACAAAATTGGAATCCAGCAATTTTTGTATGTCTTCTGTTCATGCACGACAACAGACTAATGTCGGGTGTTCGACAGAATGTACAAATGTAGTTCTTAGCATTGATCCACTCGCAAACATTTTCAATACAACATTGTCAATAACGTTCGATATTGTTTATCTTCTGAATTCTAATAACGAACTTTCTTGTAAAAAAATAATCAACAGTGAAAAGAATAAGAGAAAAGAAACCATATCGAAGATTTCTATCCTGTAAACACGTTTCGTACAATATTGCTAGAAATTTTGTTTATTATAATTAAGCATAATCTTTCTGTTTTCATAAAATATAAAAAAACTTTTTCAATGAATAGCTTGTATGAATTTGAAAAATATTTATATATAAAGATCGGCATGCATCTTCCATGGCATGCATCGGATGCACTCATAACCAACCACAATAATCCTCTGTCTCGAGATACGACCGAGACATTTATATTCCATTAAATTTCTCGCTCGCATCGGCAACGCTCGGTATCGCGATGCGCGAATCGCTTCGAAGACTTTATTTATCTCGTCTTGTTATAATCCCGTAGTCGTAACCGCAGTCCTACCTCATTACCGATTAATTAACGGAGTAGAGTCTCCCCTCGTTCGCTGTCGACTCGGACAGCGCGACGAATATAACAGTATCGAGATTGTAACTACGTGACGTCGTCGATTCCGTTCGAACTAGACTCTCAGCTATCCTTGGTGCAAAAAGAAGGAAAAATGATGATCGCGAACATGTTCGTTCGCCGCTATCATTTATCCAAGATGCACCAGCGGAGACACTCTTCGAAGAAACACCGAGTGAGCATAACTATAGTTCCAAGAAATATAGTGTATATATTATACTCATAAAATACTTGTAAAATTGCAGTTGTAATATTGAATTATGATCAATATCTGAATTTAATTAGAAATTTTTCTTTTATATGTACATATATAAATTTATTATAAATTATTAGAAATTTAAATTTCTTTCAAATTAAGCATATTAGAAATTTAATTAGAAATTTCTCTTCTATATGTATTATTTATATATAATATGGCATTAAAAATAAGTTATTTATATATATATGTATAAGACAATTTTGAAAAATTAAGAAACTTAATAAAAATTAAGTCATATATATATGAAATTTCAAAAATTAATAAAATTACATATATGTACATATAAATACATATAAGATTATGTACGTAATATAATTCTGTTCTGTGTCTTTATCATCGAAATTACTGCGAAATATGATGTCCGATGCATCGAGGCGCGCTTTTATATATCAGCATTACGATATTATATCTTGAAGGGAAATTGGTTACGCGCTCTTCTGTTAATTTTACGACCCGATCAACGTCGATAGCGCGTTACTGCGAACAACGGGTGGAAAGTACAAGCTATTATTCGCGCGGCAACCGGTGTGGGAGGTATCGTTACACGCAGATGTCGTACTTTAAATTGGTACCATTACATAGATACGATATTACGTTGATAAGCCTGTTGGAACGCGCTATGGCAAATCGATAGTTCGTCAGTTAAGAAAAGCTTGTGGTGGAAAAGTTTATCGATACTCCGCGCGTGGTCGTCATATTTATGATTCCTGTCCGCGACACGGGTCATAATTGTCAGTTTGTTTGTTAAAACAAGTGGTTGGCTTTCGCACATTGTGTGTCGCGATTCATGTTATTAATACATAATGAAATATTATTATATTTTGTACCGAGAGAGAATCAGTGACTTGAAAATATATTATTTTTTATAGAATATATTTATATTTATTTTGTGGTAATTTTATGGGCGATAATTTTGTAATAAATCAAAATGTTTCAGTCAACTTTCTTAGAAACTTACATCGGATATCAAATGTATTAATCAAAGACAGTATAACTACTTATCATACCAGTTTTTTCTTAAGGGTTAAGGACTTTTTGATGCACCTGCGAACATGACAGATACTGCAGTTCTATTTTCTTATCTATTTCATCACATAAACATAGATTTTTATATATTTAAATTTAATATTAAAATATGTTTAAATTCATAATTATTTTTGTCAAGAATTATTAAGAAAGCTCGTCATTGATAGCAACTTTTTATTAAATGTAATCCTTCTGTCAGAGATAATTAGATTTGTTTACTATGTGTTAAAAATTCTACTCAAAATTAAATTTAAAAATATAGAATTTATTTACACTCTTATAATTTATAATCTGTGAGATGCTTCTTATTCAGCTTTGCTTTATGAATCTGGGCTCGGTGTTTGTCGTTCGCACTGCAGCTTTATTACGCTCGTTAATTATGCAGTTACGCATTTATGCGCAATGCACGCGATCCGGTGAAGCGACGAAGGTGACTCGTAAACGAAGAGAGAGCGAGAGAGCGTGGGTGAAGCAAAGTATCATCGCCGTTATGTTTCCACGTGGACTTATCGCGGCCGCGGGAGTCGTAAACTCGCAGATATTCACGCTCGTGTGGCACGTCGCATTCTTTTAATTACATGCGCGCCGATAGGGCATTTTGCGCGCGCGACACACGAGTGCTTAGGAACGGCCGACCTTTCTAAACGCGACGTGGTCATAAAGGAAAAGGAGACCGAGCGAGGGAAGACGCAGTTAAGAGGACAAAGGATTCCCGATTCGTCCTCGCAATCTTCCTCCTCGTTGTCGCCCGAGAGAACCTCAATCGTTCCTCACCGCGACCGGATGTTGTAAATGCATTCATTGGTTCCCCCACCTGCAATCTCGGATGTTCATCTGGCAACATGCAGTTACAGTTAGCGTATCGTAAGGAATAAGGCGTTGCCTTCGACTGCGTCGAGTGTCTTTCAGATCCCAAACTTCAGCTTGCATAAAAATTATTTTTTACTCTTAATAAAATGGAAGGCCTATTTTTAAACTTCAAATTATTTGTGTTAAAATGAATTATAAGTGTTCAGTTTCAATCATAAGTATCAGAATTTTGATTTGATGGTTGACAGCTATTAATGTTACTCTTATAAATTAGAATACATAGTTTTGAGATTTTAAATGTACAAATCTGTAATATGAGTATTCAAATTTGACAGCTGTAAAAATGTCCTTCTTATAAATTTGTTTGCACTTTTTATCTCTGAATCTTAAAATTCATTTCTATAGCGAGATTTTGCGAGCCTTTTCATTTTTCTCATTCGAAATTAAATATAAATAATGTTTTTAAACTTATAATTATTAATGTTTTATGCATTTTTTTCCATTTTTGTTATATCGGATGGGGAATCTATTTTTAAGCTCCATGGGAGTTACTTATTTTTTTAATATAACACTAATACATGTATGAAAATTATAAATACAAATCAAAATAAAATCATGAAAGAAATCCGTTTAAATGTCAAAGAAAAACTGTTTTAAACATGGAAAGAGAAATGTACTTGAAGGAATATCGAAAAAATTAGAATAATATGTTCTAAAAAAGAAGATAAAGAGAAAAAAAATTTTCTATTTATTATTTATTAATTATTTTTATAATTATTTTACTATTAGAATATTTTAATATATAGACAATATTTCATTTTTTTATCTTACTTAAGAAGGAAGAATTATTTCAGGATATTGATAATTGTTTGAGTCACAAAACAATCTCTATTCTGTATCTCTAACATCTTCATTAGAAAATGTAAACAGCGATGCTTGATACGAGATATTGTTGATAGATACATAAACTGTTAGAATTAATTAGAAAAGTGGAAAGAGGCGCAATAAAGATATCGATCAATGTTCGCGGTTCTTTTGATCAGAATCAAATCGTGGTTAATGGATTGATTAATTAAAGCTTTGATCGTGAGGCTATGCTCGTAAAAATGCGGCACGCTCGCGATCTGGGTCACACAGTACGCCATAAATTACAGGTGCATTCACTCGTGATCCGTGCGATTCCAAAAAAAAAAGCATGAAAATTTCATGCCGAAAGTTGTCTTGGAAAACGCAGGTGTGATGTCTGTCAAAAACCGAACGCATTCGCTTTCATTTTAATTTGACGGAAAAAAATTACAAGCGAATATTTCACTTCCTGCATGCGCACATATTTATATCAATGCATAACATTTGTTTATCTTCAATTTTTTAACGTTTGTCGAGAAATCACGAGCGACCGATCTTTCTTTTTTAAAGAAATCGCGACAAAATGAAAATTTATAACTATTAATATTCGCTCAAGGAATTTCCGATTTTATCGTTGAGGAAATCGGGGATATTCTGTCTCTCGATGATTAACGATGAAAAAGACCACAGGAATCGGGTTCCTCGATGTTATGTTGCGCGTTTCCCTCTGTTGTGTTCACGCCACGTGTGAACGGGGACTTATAGCGGCGAGAGAGAGAGAGAAGAAGAGCGATGGTCCCACCGAGATGGTCGTTTCATGAATATGCATGGCTTTTCCGTGCGTTGCTCCCAATTTGTCACACACCGTGGCATTATCCCATTTCGTTAATAAAGTAATGTTGCGCGCGCGCATACACTGGATTCTTTTGATTTCTCTCTCTCTCTCTTTCTTTTTTCTTTTTCTTTGCTACCGCACATTGCAATTATGTAATTCCGTAATTGCACGGCGCCTTGCACTCCCACTTCCCTGCGGTTCTTCTCCATCGTCATCTAACAAGACGCGACTTTATTGTCGAGTTTCTTACGCCCGTTGAATATAACAGAAGAAAAAAGGCTTGTCTTGCAAAGAGAGAAGAGGAGAAAGAAAGGAAACAGTCAATTTTGATTAATTAATTTGATTTAATAGAAACTTGTAGTTGTGAAGAAACGTATTGCACGTTTCGCTTTATTCTAGGATCATTCACGGATCGATTCACGGATCATGAGAAACGTGGGAATATACTTAACGAGACGCGAGGAAAAATTTCCAATGGCTGTAATGCCGCGTATAATTAAAACGTCGATTGAAAATCCCATGCGAAGCGAGAAAGAAGCAATTTCGTCTTCGTAGAAATCTTATTAACTTTTTGTTTTAATATTAGTAATTCAAAAAAAGTGTTTTTTTTCTAATAATACATATTAATGTTTTATAAATTATAGTCTCCTCTAATTAATTATAATTTTTTCGAATTAATTTTCTTGTTAATACAACAATTAATGTTACAATTACAAAATAAAGATATTGGATATTTGCTAAGTTTTTAAAATATTTCAAAGTATTTTAACTATGTAAAAATATATTTTAATCATTTAATTCTTAATAAAATAAATTAAGAGATTTTTTTATCTTTCTCATAATAATCTGTTCTGCTTTTCTCAACGCGATAGTTTTCAAGCCTTCACCTGCAATACTGTTCTCACTGTACAATAATATCGAAACAACTGGAGAGCTGTCACTGCAGTTACCTTACTAACTAATCTCGGACGTGACGTATGGTAATAGAAATTCGTAATTCGTGTATATATAATAATATCACCGAAAAAGAGAAGCGTGACGTTTGATAGTCATACATACATACTTGATCGCGGCAAAATAAACGAGCACCGTCCGTAAATTAACGATCGCTTGCCTACAATGTCTGCTAAAACTCTAACGGAGGAGATTATCGATTCTACCGGTCGGGGAAATTATCGAAAGTCGCGCACAGACGATGGTGAAGTTTCTCGAGTAACGCGGATGCAATTAAACTTTTTCTCGGCTTGATCACGTCAAAGACGGCGGCGATCGTCCGATCGTTCGCAGAGACGCGTCTTCGAACCGGTACGCCGGTGGAATCTCGAAGGAGAGAAGACAGGGAAAGAGAGAGAGAGAGAGAGAAAAAAACGGCCGCGACAGCGTCGAGAGTGCGTGTCGCGTGATTCCGAGGACACCGATTTCACGAGAGATACATTAATGCCGTGAGCAAGCGAGTCGTGTACGTTCTATAAGTAGGCGAATAAATTTTCCATCGCTTGCTGCTTCCCTCTCACCCCTTCCTGGCTTCTTCCCTACGATAATTTAACGAACTTTCCTAGAATTACAAGAGCGCGGTTTAGTTTCATTCGCGACGACTGTTACAAGAACAAGGATTTCTCATAGATTGTAACAAAATTAGCATGCATATATATGTAGTACATGTATTTTTTTAACGCTTCGTTCTGAGAATTTTAAGCACTTTATAGAGGTATAAATTGAATGACAGGATGTGAATAGTCTTTTCTTATCCTCCTGCTTACATATGATTTATGTATTAAAATTATTGTTCAGTAATAAATTTATAAAAATAAAATACAGCAATTTTTTCGATTTTGTAAAAAATTGAAAAATCAATAATTATATGCATAATTCACATTCAAAGAATCATTCTTTGAATAAACACTATTTACGTAATCTAAACTAGTTACATATGAAGTTACAGAAGTTGCATAAATTGTCGCGATCGATTGTTCGGATCTACGCAAACGACACGCGGTGATGAATCGCGGTGGCGAGAGAAGTCGAAGTGGAAATAAAAGACTCTCGGCCGTATTTTAATCTTATCGTGCCCGCGCTTTCGTCGGTCTCCTAATACTTTTGTGAAGTTCTTCTTATCGGGCGGTCGTAAGAGACTCTCGCCCCTCACTCTTTTTCCTTTTCGCTCGTATCGCCCTATCGACTCGTTTCCACTTTTGTCGTGTCAGTGGAGAGAGCGTGCACCCTTGTATGTAAGGCGCAGATACGTTATTCGGAACAATATGACCATTCGAACTTCCTGTCGCCGCCTTTTCCCAATAAGATCTCCTCCTGGAGAAAACACGGTAGAAATAAATCTTCCTCTTAACAATCAAGAAAACTTTTTTTCCCGTATAAAATAATTAATTTTTTCCAAAGCATCTTTATTATTTATCACTTTATTAATCATATTTTTCTCTTTTTTCTCTCTTTTATCACTTTTAATATTATAAATTTATTATTTTAGTATATAATATGTATTATAAATTTATATACCGATATCTCATAATTATTATTGATTGCACGTTTTATTGATATCTGTGATAAAGAGAGGAGACTAAGGACAACTTTTGCAGATCAAAATTTTTCCACGTCACAAATTTTCCTCCTCTTGCATCTTTTTATGTGAGTCTATGTATGATGTGATTGCATCAATCAAGGTGATATCGTCATCGAGCACCAGCGTGAACACGACTTTAGCTTTTTCGCGTCGGGGGACACGAGAACCCGAGAGATGCGTGTCCCGACACGGCTTGCCCATTAAATGGATCCGCAGTAATGCGCCATCAGATTAGATGCCCTTTCGTCCCGTCCTGTTCGCTGGAACAATGCACGAACATCGGCGATGCATCGTCTGCGACGCGCTTCCTGAATCTACGGAGGAATCAAGTATCGAAGATATTTCCAGCACGAGAGAGAGAGAAAGAACCCGGATGGAAAAATAAAGCATCGAGTGACATTAACATGCGTTAAATTGTTAAATTTCTTCAAATTATAGAGGAACATAATAGAGATGCACTGTAATTAAAATATGCTGATATCTATCGAACATCTGATAAGAGTAATAATAAATAATTTATATGAAAATTTAAGTTTCACGATATATAAAATAATGATAATCCATTTAAGATTCCTAAGATTAATTATTCTCGCTAACGGAAAAATCCTTGCATATCAAGCACACACGTGTGCGTTTTTTTAATAAAGTTTTCTCAATAAATCTAATCAGGTCTACGTGTCATACTTGATCGAGGCGAATTTACGAAAGTCAAATTTTAGAGGTTGAATCTATTGCGCTCCTTTGTTTCAAACGCAACGTGATCTCGCAGAGGAGCCGAGTAAGGGAGGGTATGGCCGTATCTTCTTATTTATTAGCGACCGCGTGTGAGGACAGACTTTATCCCTCACGCCGCTGGCCTTTCGCGTTCGCATTAACCTTTTGCAGCGGCATCTGCGAGTCGGATCAGCGCCAAATTAGTGACGCGATCGAGGACACCGAGTGCCGGGATGGTGTGAATCTCGTATACGACGGTGGTCTTCGGGGAGAAGTTACTGTACGGTTTAGATGCGCGCTTGTTGGAGCACGCGATGATTCTCCCGTTGTGGAGCCGCACGTCAGCGTTATCTCTTCTCCACTTTCTCCTCATCTTTGCATGTTTGCGAATTGCCTTGTGTGCAGCATCGGGGGAGTCTCTCGATCCGCGTCTTTCGGGTGTATATCGACACGTGCGACAATCTCTGTCACGTCAGCCAATTACAAGGCTACGGACAACGAATGGCGAGATTCGCCATTTGGATTATCCTTCTCGTATCCTTCTCTTCTCCTTTAATGCATGAGCAAGAGTGCAGTACAGCTTACCTAAGTCTAAAAAATTTACTTCGTACAAGCTTGCACTTCATTTTTATCTCAGTTTTCATCATATAACGAGATTTTATTTCAGTATAAACATATTATGATATATAAAGCAACACAAAACCGGTTGAGAAAGATAAGATTGAGGTGCTGAAATAATTTTTCTTCTAATAAATTTATTTTTATGAATAATTATATTAATCAATCTATAGGTCTATACAGGATATTCCGAATTTAAATGTCAAAAATTTGAGAGCGTATGTGGGATAAGATCGATAAATTAGGAAGAAAAATCTTTTAGAGATTTACTTGTTTTTACTTTGTTTACTTCGAGAAAATGTTCGCAAAAATATGTTTCTTTCATTTACTTATTCATATTGTTATTTCCTTAATAAAGGTATTGTTCAAAAATGTTGGCCTTTTGCAACAATGCAAGCATTGCATCTAGCACTGACTCGTACTATTATATATTTAGACACTATTGTGATGATATTTGATACACTACAGCCGCGATTCAATCTCTCAACTGCTAATTAGCTATCAATTTTCGATAAGTTTAATAATGTTGGTGTTGTTTTCTGTTTTTCGAAAACTTTTTTGTTTGCTTTCTACATTTTCCTCCAAAACAAAATAAAAAATTAGCAAACTTTTAAAGAATTATATTTTCATGTTGTTAGTTTATCGATTACACGCTCTTGAAATTTTGACATTTAAATTCGGAACACTCTCTTTGTATATATCTGTATATTGATAATATAAAACTTTTCATATATTGCGTACAAAAACAAAGTAAATATGGATTCGTTCCACGTCACTAATTATATTCGCGCGTTAAATACCTGCCGCAAAATCATCTGACCGGATAAAAAAAAAAGATCCTTATTATAAATGCAATAAACGAAAGCTTTACCTAATTATAATCGCTAGAAATCCGTGGCAGCGCACAGAGTCGCTGGAATAACCATAATCGCAGAGTGCTAACGATGCGTTCGGGCCAATAATCCGCGCGCGCGCGCGCGGTGGTCCCGCGAATTAATGCGTTTCGCAACGTGATTTTCCTTTTACGCGGTGCCGCACTCTCTCGCGCGGTAATTGATTACATTAAGATCGCAACAAAGTCGCGGCTTAATCGTAATTACCGCCTGCACTGTGTGGCATCCTAACGGCTAATTGTCAAAGTAATGTGCGTACACTACATAAGCGCGCGCGTTACCCGGCAGCGATACATCCGAGAGCGGCGTTTTCCCGGCTGACTCGCGAAATCACGAGCCGCTAACGAAATACGCTCCGAGCCGCTAACGAACCACGGTCTAATTAGGAAAAAAATACGAAGGAAGCGCGTGCATTTCTGTAGCTCGCCGCGGCAAGGAAAACGCTGTCTGCAACGTATGCACATGCAACGAAACCGCTCAACTGTTCTCTGTCGGAATCGTTGACCGAACAAAAGTCTTAACGATTCTTATCTCATTTGGCACGATTCGTCAATTTCGAATGTTGAATATCAACAATTAACATTTGAATGAAATTTCGATACAATTAAATCCATTTTCTTAGGTGATTTAATCGAAATTCGATAGCGTTAATAACGTTACATCTTTCTGACGCATACATTATCAAAGATCTATTTTTCCATCGTACTGTCTGATGTCACGCAAAAAATGAAGCTATAAAAAATAGATAAAGAAACAAAGAAAAGCAAATTCGAGCACATAAATATGTATATCATCGAGAATTACGTATTAAGATTCAAACAAATGCAGAAACTCAGGATTCAGCAAGGCTCATCGTGTTGGAGTATTGAAGTGATAAGCAAATATTTAATTGTACGTTTAAAAATTAAATGCGAGGAATTAATGAACAATTACCCAAGAATCATACGTTCGAGGAAGAAGATAAGTGTTATCGGACGAGATCAAGTTTCTAAATGGGAAAGAATTAAAATTAACACGAATCATTTTCCCGTTATTCTCTATGGTGTCAGCTTCTCTGTCTTTGCCTCTCTCTTTTCTGAAATCAAGAAGAAAAAAGAAAGAAAGTTCCATCGGATCTCACGTGCATTCGGACGCGTCGAGAGACGGGAATCATGTTCCGCGGCCGTAACCATTATCACGTTGCCCCTCTTCGATAGGGTCGGTACGAGGTCGCTGAAATAGCGACACGAAAGGGTCCCCGGCTCCCGATTTATGTGTGTGTATGTGCGCGCCACGGCAGAGAGAAAGGATCTCTACTCTTTCCAGGACTTCTGGCAGAAGCGTCGGGTTTACGTACGTGCGGAAACTCATAATACGTGCGGCGGAGAGTGCGCGAATGTGGGTGGACAAGCGGAGCAAACGAGAGGGTAGAAACCGACAGAGGGAAAACATGACTAAAAAAGAGAGAGGCGATACAGGATGTTGCAGACCTGTCATTTTCATTACAAAATTTCTAATCAATTTAAAAGTAAAGGACTCTAGTGTCTTACTCTAGATAAATATAGAGAATAATATTTTTGATTAATTTCGGATATACTTTAATAAATTTATAATTTGAAGATTTAAAAGAAAATTAATCCTTTTGTATCTTTTTTGCAAACTGTAACATATTTTCAGTTACTGCCAATTTATTTTGCGTTCTTAAATGACAGTAGGATATATAATATACATAACAATATAGTATTGTACGTAAATAATATTTTTATCGTCGAATAAAAAATTAAAATTTAATTAGATGCAAACAAATTTAAAGAGCATGTTAGATGGTACAAAAAGATACCAGATATCCATACATTTTAAGATAACATTTAAGATAGAAAGGAAGATAGAAGAAATGGGATTCTATTCTTTACTCTAGAACACCCTGTATATGCAGGGTGAGAGAGACAGAAGTCAGCCAGAGTCGGCAGATCCACGTAGTTAGATCCTATCAGAGGGTTGTCTCTGCTGCTATCGCCTGTGCTCGATGTGCTTACCGCTCTCGCACAGCTACTCCGTCTAGCTCGGAGGTATTTGATATTGACTTCCCGAGGCTCGACTTTGAACTCCTGAAGCGGAGAGAGAGAGAAAGAGACAGAACGAGAGAACAAGAAAGAGAGAGACAGAGGCGCAAGCTGCATCACCCCCTCACGTTACGTTTAATTAAAAAGCTTCGTGCACGCGCGCGCGCGCGCACGCCCTTCCACATATATATACGCACACCGCGATATGTGTGTCGATAGTCGACGATACACAGTAAACTCGCCGTGCAACTCCAAAGAGCATTTGCGAGCTCTACGATCAGGGTGCGTTAGAGAGAAAATAAAATCACTTAACCGTCGCGGAAGTTGTCGGCTCAAAGTGACGGATCTGTGTGTGTTTGCCGTTGAGCTTTTGCCCCTCGTTCGTGTACGTGCCGCCACGAATAATGGTCGGCATTATTCGAGATATTTATAATCGAATAATAATTGACGGTAAATTTTCGTTTAATCAAGCTACTTACAACGAACTGACAGAGAACCCTGAAGTAAGAAAGTTACTAAAGTTCGTTCACACGAAACTGTCGAGTAACAACAAGGAAGGAGCACATTTTGGTGCATTCTGTAACGTGATAGCGCGGTGCATGTATGTGTGCACTGTAATACGATATTAATTTTTCTTTTCTTCAGGCCGCGCGCAAAATTCCGGAAGAGCGAAAGAAGAGAGAGAGAGAGAGACGGAAAGGAGAGGAAGCGTTGTGCCGCTTTATTTTCCCGGCATCGCGCTTCGTCGTGGAAAACGCGAGGCTGGCAACAACATTTTCCAACGATAACAATTATCCACGAGAGACTTCATTACCCATTCGCCGCGAGCGGCTTCTATTCTTTATTTATGGACAAGCTCATTATTTCTGTGCAAGTAAGCATATGAAAAATTCTCCCCTCGCGCGTTCCAGTCCTCTCTTTCCCTCCCTTTGTCTCCTCTCCTCTCTCCCCCGCCATTTGCTCGCTGCGGCTACCGACCCGTGCAACGACCGAGAGTCACGGTTTTATTAAATTAGTTGCCACGATGCGAGGACTCGTCTCTCTCTCTCTCTTTCTTTCTCTTTCCCTTTCTTCTTTTTCCTCTTTTACCGCGTAATTTTGCTTCTCGCCCGAACCATTCGCATGCCATTCGTCGATCCGTCGTAGCGCCATCGGGATTATTGCCGGGCGACTCGACACGACAATTCTGCATCGATCATTCGTCGGCGATACATATCGGTCCGTAGCGTGGGAACATGCGAACATGTATATATACATATAACATATGCATCTTGAATATAATAAATCAACGGCGGATCAACAATAATTAAATTGCAAATTTTCTTATTTTTAAATATAATAATATATATTTATTATTCAAAAATAATATTACGGGTCAATGAGCCGGAATCGCGTATCATGTGGCGACAAACTAAAAGATAGCACCTATACGTTATTTTGGCAAGGATGGACAATATAGTAGAAATAACGTATGAATTAAGTGCAAATTTATTAACATAATATCAAACGTTTCTGCCCATATCGGGCTCTCTTCAGTGAAAAAATTATATAAATAAATAGTAGTAAACGATAAAGTCGAGCAGAATTAAAATTAAAGACATTTACTACTATTTAATTTACAGAATTAAAATTAAAGACGTTTACTACTATATAATTTAATTAAAATTAAAGACGTTCATACGTTATTTCTACTATGTATATTGTCCATCCTTGCCAAAATAACGTATAGGTGCTATCTTTTAGTTTGTCGCCACATGATACGCGATTTCGGCTCATTAACCCGTAATATTATTTTTGAATTTTATTTATTATACATTGAGCCCTAAACTACAATTTTATTAATTTGTTAATTTTTTATATTTATTATATATTTGTTTTTCTTTGTATAACGCGAAAATATATCTTTATAAGTGCATTCTTGAAGAGAAGCGATCACGTATGTGTTTAACGTTTATACGACTTGCGTTTCTTAAATATAAGATATAAAGATGATGCACGCATATTTTGTTTGTTAAGCGCATTATTGATTCAGCGACCAAACAACGCGATTGCAGGGAATGATTCAGATTGTATAAACGACCGGTAAATATTCATATCGAGGCTACGTCTGTCGGTTATCATCTTTCTATCTACCATAAAATCGTCGCGACACGCGCAAATGTCCTTGCCCCGAAGAATACGCGAGGATTCGTAATCTCTTGAGCTTTAGAGATCGTGAAAATGCGAAACCGCCTATGAATAGATATTATGATGGTGATAAGATGCGTACTCAGTATAATTTTGCCGTATTTTTGTAACGCTCCCCATTTGGCCTACATTTCCTGGAAGAAAATGAATAGGCTACCCTTTCTTTAGTAAGTGATGCTAGATGCAACGTTATATGAAATAGAAGGATGCGATGAATATAAATATTTAATAATCAAGGAACGGACGACATAAAAACCGGAGCAAGACAGAGAAAAAGAGGAAGATCGAAAAAAGTGAAAAGATTAGAAAGGTAACGAGTACAAGAAACCTAAGTGAACATGACTGAGAAGAGATGAAAGATCGAACAACGAAAGATGCTATTGATACGATTATATTAATGTAAAATTAATCTTAACGATACAAGGGTAAAAATTAAATTGCGACTCTAATTAACTAATTTTGATCGGTGCGATTAATATTTTCAAATAATAGCATTGATGTCCTTGCATCCGGTGGTTTCGCTTTGCCCTACTTTGGCCCTCGCAAATCATACTTCAGATTTCGTCGACGACGATGACGTAGGTGTTCGCCCAGATAAAGTTACGTCGGTGCAGGTGCGCGCGAAGGTATCCGACGAGATCTTTGGGTGTGGCGATGCGGGGAGGGGGAGCGGATCGCTAGGGAAAGGATCGCTTAATTTTGCAGGAGCTGGAATCTGGTTGATGCTCGCGAGAGAGAGACAGAGACCTTTTCGCCTCTCTCCGCCCGGCTCTCATTCCGCGCTCTGGTCTCACCGCCTTTCTCGAGACTGTTCATAATCCGTGCAAACAAAGTGAGCCAACAGGCCGGAGGGCTGGAACGTAAAGGGATGGTAGCTTAGAAGAGAGGGAGAGTGCGCGAGCGGGGCGACAGGTTTAAACAAGATTATCAAACGATTAAAAGAATTTCCACATTCCCCGACGTGCTTGGGATATCCTTTCCCCTCACTCTTTGTGCCGAGTATCCTCACGGCAATTTCTGGTGAGAAAGAGAGAGAGTGAGAGAAAGAGAGAGAGAGAGAGAAAGAGAGAGGGACTGGGATGAGGAGGATTTTGCGCCAGTGGGGAAGGGAGGGTGCAGAGAGTCCCGCGCGTGCGGGTGGAAGGCAGAGAGATGGAGATTAGCCCCGGGAGGCTCCTTTGTGCGGCAATGAAAACAGCTTGTCTCAAAGAACCGCGACGGATACATTTTTAATTACCTCAAATATCATTCGCCGCGCAGGGCTCGCCCAAGTTTCTTAATTAAATGTCATATTACGCCTCGAGGGTGCCTGCAAAGACTATCTGTCAGCCTTTAACATCTCCTCTATCTGATACGATGCTCTTATTACGTACCATCCCCGAACATATGCTTTTTTAAGAAGACAATAACAATATTTATTTACAACAAATTCATCAAATATGCAGATAATACTTGGATGATATTGAAATAATTTAATATATTTTTAATTTTAAAAAAATTTTTTAAAGTCATATTTATAACTCATGTATGTATCAAAATTTTTATTAAATAATCAAAGAGAGAAAATTAAGATAATTATCGGTTCTACTAAATTATTACTTTATAATCAATATATGAATGCAGATATTTCACCAATATTAGTGATCCTGTAAAACAAATTTGAAGTATATTGTCTTAAATCTGAATCATCTGTTATGTGAAATTCTTCTTAATTTAATTTAATCAAATTATATTTTTATTTTTGTCAAATCATCAGATTCCGATAATACACCTTTTTCTCTCATGTTTTATGCGCATTTCTATCTACTGCATTATTCAATAACTGGAATGCATTTCATATAATATTCGCGTTCAAGTACATCTCTTTGGTTGTAAAATCATAGAAATGGGACTATTCAAGCAATTTTTCTTGCGCTATCGCGATGGAACAGTTGCGCGTTGCTGAGAATTCTCAGGAATAATGCGTATTGGCGACCGTGGGATTATACGGTAATAGAATCGCAAAATACACAGAATAATTCACAGCTGTCCATTCACTGTCCATTTTAATTGTCTCAAAAATATTACAGGAGATATTACACAAATTATATTTGTCTGAAAATGCCGAAAGATCAAGGTTAGTTCTTCTATTTATCTATGAAAATTATTAAAATTATACAAAGGATTATTAAAATAATTCTATTGTCCGTGACACATTCTTGAGTCAATTCTAAGACGATTTTTCCGTTGGCAAAATTTCGTCGCTTAGTTTTTGAATTATTAAAGTAATATAAAGAATAATATAAAGTAATATAAATAATAATATAAAGTAATATAAAGAATTTATATTTTTAGTTGCAGAAAAGAAATATACTCGACAAAGTGCCCGTTTACAACAAAAGAGATCGCCGTTCGAAGAGCAAACAAAGTAAGAAAATCTAAAGACAAAATTAAACATCTATTTTTACTGGTAATTATTCAGTTGAGGGGCACAGCCCCTCCCCCCCCCCCCCGTGTGTGTGTGTGTGTGTGTGTGTGTGAGTGCTAATGCCATCGGTGTGACGGATTTTCTAATCTGAATAGTCCTCAACTTTAAGCATTAATATTTCGCTTCGCGGAGCAGAGCGACACTTTTTCCTGCCAGATTCGGTTATTTCGTGCAAAAACGCGTCGTTTGAGTCCAATTTTATCGAGGCCCCTAAACTGAATAATTACCTTTTTACTTCATTTATTTATTAAAATATTATTAAAATTATTTTTCTAGCAAACTAGAAGTGCAGAATTTGGGGGGTGCAATAAAAAAAAAATAACAAAAGTAAAACAATCAGTTGCAAGTACAGAGAGAATAAAGAAAACCAGATAGAGAATAAAGAAAACTAACCAGAATGTAATTTGAGGAAAGTCCCTTAAACTCAATAATTACCTTTTTATTTTATTTATTTAAGGGACTCACCTCAAATTACATTTCACCTGGTTTTCTTTATTCTCTATCTGGTTTTCTTTATTCTCTGTACTTGCTTTATTATAATTTAATATTATTAAAATTTTTTTCCAGCAAACAAGAAGAGCAGAAATTGGGTTGAATAATTACATAAATTGATAAAGATGGTGTATATACCAAGATATAGATTCTCATTTTTGAGAATTCTATAAAACCCTCCTTACCTCTCCTGAAGAGATGTAGACAAGAAAAATATCGGGGCGAAGTCGCTGATTCGGGAATCGAACCCGAGTCTTTCGCTTGCCGGGCGACTGCTCTTACCACTGAACTATTCAGCCCCACACCGATACTTCTCTCGTCTATTAATCTATGGAAATAATGAGAACGCGATCTTTCAGCTATGCGTGAATTAAATAAATTGATAAAGAATTCGGCTCTATATAATTAATAACACGATACTTAAGAAACGAGCGAATAAGAGCCAAACGCGGATAGTAGTGCGTAAATTTCTTAAACATTAATTGTTCGCGAAATATAAAATAATTAAAGTAGTATATATGTGTATATATATATATATATATATATATATATAATATTCTATATGATACAAGAAAAATTCTTTTTCATTCAATCAAAGCAAAAAGAATAATTTTAAGACGCGATGCAAGAACCTTCTATTTTTTTATATTTTATATCACGTAAGTTTTGAAATACGGCAAATAAAAATACATGACTTTTAAGTGCAAATATAATTTCTAGTACAAATAATTGGGACGACTTCACAGAATGACAAAGCTCTGCGTTTACATGCCTTGTCCTTTACATAGGAGATCGCGCTCGCATTCAAGGATTCAGATATGGCAAGTCGACGTCGAACATCCCGTCTCTTTCCGTACAAATCCGAGAATAACGCCACGGCAAATCCCGTCTTCAAACAAGAGGCCGTTGTTTGCAACTAGCCGCATACCTGGTCGAATCCGCGCTACTTTGAAATGCTAGAAACGATCCATGTGTGTAAACCAGCGCAAACTAGCTGCAGCTAATTCGCTGCAACATCAAATATGAAAGCCCGCAATTATATGAAGCTAAGAGAAGACCAACAGAAAGAGAGAAAGAGAGAGAGAGGGGGGGGGGAGAAACGAGGCAGGAGGACTTCTCGTTTGTTGGAGAGAGAAATGCAATGCAAAACGCAAATAATGTATGCAAATCCCATGTTTTCCGCAGCTAAGCAGCTTCGAAAGTTCATCGATTTCTAAATACACGCCTAATATGAGTATAAACGGAGAGACTAACTGCCGAGCTCGTTGAACTGGAGTGATAAATTAATCCTTTTCCCGATATCTATGCGCGAATATGTTATTCTGCAGAATATTCCATTATTCTTGAAGACCATATCATGTGCTTGAAATAAACGAAATAAAAAATTACCCATTTCTTGATTAATTTCCTAAAATTTAAGATACATAATGGAAGTGTCGTAAGGAAATATATAACGAAAAATTTTTGTTAAGTTTACAAATATAAAAATAAGTTTCCTTATATCTATATATTTGTAATTTATCTGTTATACAGATAAATATGATAAAGATGCATGCATCTCTGAGCTTTTGTTTATTTACGTAATAGATAGATAATTATTATACATAATTATCGTACACAATAATCATACATAAAATTTATTTTATTTTATTATTATTATTTCTATTTTATTTTCTTCTATTTTATTATTATTATTACCATTATATTTCATCATTATATTTTATTTATAATTATAGATAATATTTATAAGTTATAATTACAGATCATTATATTTTTTATTTATAACTGATTTATAAATGAAAGTGTTTGCATATATGTTTAAAAAAAATCGCCGTATCTTGACTCAACATCTCTACAACATTTGAAGATTGCGAAAGAAGAGAGCGCGAATGCTCTTGTATGAAGTATAGGACAAGGTATATAAATCGCGCGAGCACCATCGTTATGCCGTAATAATCAATACAGTCTCGCGATTGACGACCATGCAACACGCACGTTTTACATGCGGGACGCATTCGAGAACGTGGCGTAACGCACTTCGTCACAAATATATTATCCGTGGACATCAAGATTAACGGTCCAATATCTCTCTTTAAGGAACGACACAATCTGGCAGGGAAAGTCTTGAGAACCAGGCAATCGCGCAATCGTACTAACACGTGGGCCTCTCCGAGATGAAACGCGATCATTCTTTGTCAGTACGACGTGTCGCAGTCACACTGTGAACTACGTTTGATCGATGCGATTCCGCCTTTGGGCGAGAGGGCCACGAGTGGGGAGATAATGAAAACGATCCGTTATATCGCGTACATCGTGCACATATCCGGGGCGCGACGGTGCTTCCTGTTGATTTTAATAACTGCAAATCTGAGCGATTCCGGTTTTCTACGGAAGCAAATGTCAATCGAAACACAAATACTTTTTCAAACACGCATGTTTATAATATTCGAAAATTATAATATGTTCAATTTGTTTCGTTTTTCTCTACATAATAGATTCAAAAATAATCTTTTTTTAATCTTTTGCCATTTTTCTCATTGATCTTCCTTCTAACACAAAACAAAAATTGATTAAGTATAAATAGAAACAATTATTTCACATTTTTTTAAATTTTATATATCGCATCGTCGAAAGATTTCGAGCGCAACAACAAGTAGATTAAAAACACACAACAGAGAGGTAGAATATAAAGCGAATTGCATAAATGTAACACGCAAGAAATCGTAATTCGCACGCGCGACAAAAGTCTTTCCATAAAAAGAAAAGTTGAAATGTAATAATAGTTTCCACATATTTTCGTGCGTGCGATGCGTGCGTTTCGCGAAACCTCTTTATGGTGAAATTCTTTTGTGCAATTCTTTGCTGGTGACGACACAATGTTGCGGTGTAACTGCAACAACAACGATTGCATGCTCTTTATGCGATGCATTATGACAGATCTATCGTAATCGGGGCGATAAATAATGCGAATCTGCGTGTGCAGCTTTTATGAGGGACATCAGGACCGATTAATTTTTATGTAACATAGAAGTTACGTGCGTTCGATCTAGTTTTGCGCCGAAAATAAATCACACTTATCGGCATCGTTACATTGCGATATAAACTCGCGTTCGTGCTCGCTATAAGACTTTCGCTATACAGTAATTAGTTAAATTTCACTCATTTTTTTAGAGGAAATTGCGTTAAATGTAAAAGAAAATAACTTTGAATATATTTTTATATTATATGTGTATTATATTATATATATTTTTTATTAAGATCAATAACTATAATTTTTTATTAGTCACTTAACAAAATCTCTCTTTCTTTCTTTCTCTATTTTACAGAGATGTTGTATTCTTTTTTATTTTATTTTTATGTAAAATAAAATATCGTTATAAAAGCGATAAATAATTTCGAAATAAATTTTCACTTGACTCCTTTTACCACCGTGTCATTTAAGGAATGATGAACGAAAACATTCGCACAACGCGGCGGCCGTTCTATTCAACGAGCATTGTCAAAATGGTCGAAATTACAATACATTAAATGGAATTCCGTGCGCATCGAAACGCGGAAGGACAGACGGAAATACGGTGGTTCAAAGCGACCGCGAACGCCCGAGTATTTGAAAGGCACACATTCTTAGCTGCCGCAATTCAAATATGTCAAATATCTCGTGGCAATGTACGCGAAAGTAAAAATTAAGGGGGGAAAAAGTCGTCGAGTGTTTCTCCGAGAAGGGACGACGCGAACTCTGGGGAAGTTTGATTAAAATATGTCGTGCGGTTTCTCATTTCGCGTTACATCGCGTTTGTTGTTTCATAAAGCGATCTTTTCTTATGATAAAATTATATGGATATTTAATCCGGAAGATTTTCGCAATAATATATTATAAATTGAACATAGAAATGCCATCTTCGGTAAACTTTTTTTAGATGAGCTATAATTTGCAATAAAATTTGAAATAGAATTCTATTTATAATTTTATGTATCATATAATATAAAGAAAATACATATATTTGAAGAAAATAATAAAATGCTTACATATATTCAACATGTCAGAATACATATATATATATTAGAGTGTATGATACATAAAATTATAGATTTTGAATTTGTGAAATTAATAAATTGTCTATAAAATACATATTAAAAAGAAATTATTCTCTTATTTTGATAAAATCTCCAATAATATACATAAAATATATTTAATGGATAAATAAATACTCACGAATAGGAAATTTAAAATATCGTACAATTAGTTTCATCGTTCTAATTCATATATCACCGATCGAAAATACACCGCGAATTGTTGTTAGGCCTCGACCTATGCCGCAACATGCAGCCGATGTTGCGCTGGACCGATGCGATGTTACAAGCAATCACGCGTATAATTACAGATCGCGGTGAACTAAATTAATCGCAACGCAAACAATGCCGTAGCGCTGTTATCCCCCGCCTGTCAGGGTGAACGGCAGCGCGGGATGATGATCAGCGAGAGAAAGAGGGAGACGGATAAAGAGAGGGAGGAAGGGAGAGAGCGTACGATCGTTAATTTTCACAATAATATTTGGTGAATCAGGGAATTGTCGACGCTGCGCCGCGGCCGATCAATCCTCCGATTACCGGCGCGGCAAGATGTAATTAGTCCTGCGCGAGCCTCAGAATTAGGGCCGTGCAACGTACATAACGTATATGAATTTCGGTGGCTGTTAATTTGACCTCCAGGAGAGACAGATCGAACCGATCCCCTCCCGACCCCGGAATGACACTCCGCGCCGGATTATAAATTATTTAATCAAATCGGGGGCGCGGGGCGGTAAACGGAAAGAAAATATTTGCTCCATTACGCCGACGGAGGAACCGGGGAAAAAGCAGTAGTAAGAACGACGGGACGGCTAGGGGACGGCTAGGTCAGGGCGAGGCGAGGCGAGGTTTTGGCTCGAGGCGGTAATAAGAACGACGGCATAGTTTTAACTTCTCTTTTATGAGCGAGCTTTGTGCGAATGAAGGTACAAATTGCGGAGGCGCGCCTTCGGGGAGACATTGAGACACGCGGCTCTTCCTTCCGCCGGGTGTATCTCCGTCAGGCCACCCTTCCCATCCCGACAACCGTTCCTCGCGCGAGCAACAGCTTTGGCGCTATGTGTCTTGAATTTTCTTAGGAGTCGTTTCCCTCCTCGAGTGAGTCGTGTTCCCGAAATTCTACCGGTTGCAACAACACTTCTGTCTCGCGATGTAATAATTATTCTCCTAACGCGCCTTGTCCGCCCGTAAAAATGCAAAGCTCGCAATGCGATATTACACGCTCGCTCTTCCCTCGCTGTGAGTCTGTCTACATCAGCGTCTTGCCTCGTTAAGTCGTTCCTTGATTCTCGAATGTGAATTTATTATTTAAGTAAAGATATGCAAATTCATTAACAAAATCTCGAAAATACTGATATTATTTAAATTCTTTTCTTGAAACTTGACATTATTAGCTAACACACAAATAGAATCATAAAGACGATATATACAGTGGTTTGTTCGCGCTGTCACGTTTTCTCACATGCTGATCGTATTCGGGACGAGACCTTGTTGCGACAGGGAGAAAAAGAGACAGCGCGACAAAAAGAGACACGGCGAGAAAAAAGGAAGGAGCAAGAGCAGAATGTCACGAGAGGATGGAAAAGGGCCAAGAGTCACAGCGCGAGCTGGATTCTTGAAGTGATACGTATGTTATACGTATGTATATACGTTTGTATGTGTATGGAACGGTTCCGAGATGCGTTATCGAATGTTTTATTCATAAGCGTAGAACAAAGCCTGCCTGTTTATCCTGAGGACATCTCGCTGGTCGCGCTGTGTACGCAACGCTACAGCGCTTCCCAGAGCTGCACTTAAAGCTAAGTCGGCTAAGTCGCAGAACACGCCGACTGTTGCACGCATAAGTATGCACTTATCATCGACTTTCCGCATTTTTTTACATGAAGCACGCTAACGTGACTAGAACGACGTTCGCGAAAGAAACATGACGTTTCTAAATATAATTATCTGTGTAATTATACAAAACTACAGTTAATAAATTCTATAAAATTATAGTTAAGAGACTCAATTATGCTATCGATAAAACGAAGAATTTTTTAACCATTTTTTTAAAGAGATATACCTAACGAAAGTTATTTTTTCAACGACAGAATCCCCTCGAAAACCATTTAAGAGTTTTGCATGACAAAAATCGGCGAGATCCGTTGACTCGCTAGCAAAAAGTTGGAAAAATAAGACGCGAGCGAGGGAGATCGACCTACTGTGGCGACCACTTGTGGGTTACCGTGAATTGCCCTAATAAAAACGTTACGCCGCCTCCGCTTTTTTTCGCGTGGGAGTCCCAGAATTGGAGTCGGAATCGCTTCCCTTCCGAAAAGAGACGCCTGCCATATCCGCCGTCCTATCCGCCGACGATCGCACTCGTAGATAAGCGCGGGGACCCGGTAGCCCGGGATATCATCGTCATTTGTATCTTCACGGGTGCATCCCGAGTGCACCGGACGACAATGAATGAAACGGACGACGTCACTTCGATGCCGAAAGAAGGGACCACGGACCTATTCGCGAAAGAAGATAAGACAAATCCTGGTCCTTCCTGGAAAATTGTGAAACACCAGATTCAAGATCCAGATCGGAATAAGAAATTTTTTGAAAATACGTTTTATCGATTATCTTTGAAAAATATAAAGAAATTTTATCAAGGACAAATTTGTATAATTATATTTATTATTGTAATATTAACGGAATAATCACTTGATTTGATTATTAATACTCGTATATTCCTAAGAGTGCAAATTACATTATTGTAACGATGACAAGATCAATTGGAGATCTGTTTGTATCACTTTAAAATATTTGAATCTATATCAGTTTGGAAAAATGTCTTAAATGTTAAAATTAAAGATCTCGAAAGGAAAGAAGATTGCGTGAGTATTCTGTTTTCTTGAAGGAACCTCGGTCCTCTCGGTCGCGGGCGCGCAGCAGTTCCGTAGGCAAACGTTCCGTTCCCCCTTTGACCTCGTTAATTGTCATATCGCATCTCTCCGAGTCGGAGCTTGGGAGCGGGCAGAGCACGGTACGGGCGTGGGTGGATCGCGATGATTTACGAGGACCGAGGTTCCGGGGCTCAAGCCGGACTCTAGAGACGCCTCGCTGATAGCGTCAGAGCCACATAAGTCATCGAGACTATACCTAGGGCTCTCCCCCTCCCTCCGCCGATTCCCCCGCCGTCCCCCTTCGTTCTTTTCTTCATTCTTTTTCCCGTTCCGGCGAACCCCGCCCGTCTCCCATCCGCGTCCTTGCTCCTCTCTCCTTCGCCTCGTCCTCCCACACCCCATTCAACTCCCGGCGTTCTATTCTTAATCTTCTTTGGACCTCCATTATCGGGACCCGCGCTCCAATTATAACGCCGACGATACAGAGGGAATTATAATTGCTTTTCCCCTCTCGCCGTGTGTCGCCGCACAAAAACGCCTTGCCCTGTCTATGTCGTCGACATCTCGCCACCGATAGTTGCTCCTTTGTACGGGATGGTTTCGTTCTTAATCATTCGTTAATTGATAGAATCTCTAATACAGATTTGGAGCAAAATTTTTCTCAGTCACAGCCTATAAGACGTTTGCCATTATTAATCTCAATTTTTCTATTGTTTATTTATTCCCAAACACACTTAATTATTAAGTCTAAAACGTAGAAATGGTACACCGTGTATACCGATTTTCTATGCTAGTAATTGACAAACACTAATGTCCCGTCTAGGATGATTCCGTGAGAAATTGCGAGATGCGCTGGAACGCATGGGATAAACGTCGGCCGACGTTAACGCCGTTCTTAACATAAACGATGAGCGGCGTTCACGAAATTATGTAATACCGTAGATGTTATTTATCGCAAAATAATCCAAAAGAGGAATTAAATGTGTAAAATATATACTAAGAAAGTTATTGTGTAAATTCTAATTTGTATCATACTTTTTTAATTAATATCCTTTCTCTTCCTTTCTCTCTTTTGCTTTTCTTTCTAAATAAAATTAAATTTAAAAATACATAAAATTAAATTTAAAATTATACACATTATATAAAATTAAATTAAAAAATATACACATATTTATCTGTTTTATATATGTGCACTTATAATGTATTCTAAATTTGTTTAATATCTTACGATCATTATTTCTATTATTCTGGAGCCGCTATTAACGGTTATTTTCTCAAGAAAAGTCCAGTCTAGCGAATAAGTCAAGTGCACGTATCCTCGCACGGTTTGAATTAAGCGTCGTCATTTCCAGTATGTCCCAATTAAGACTGATTTTCTCCGTTTCCTTTCCGGTATTAGTGTCACGGTGAGCGCGCAATCTCGGAATCTACGGTATTGTGCGCCGGTCGTTCGTCCACTTACGATCCACGGCATGAATATTACATGGCTTCTTACCCACCGGAAAGATAATTGTCAAGAGCTCTAAATACGGCTCGTGAAACGGCGAGTGGACAGAAAATGCATAATACATAATGCGACCAAGAAGGCGAAAATTTACGATGCGCACAGCCAGGAACGCGCTAATCTCTCTACCACGTTGCCGGATATACAAGCGAATTAATTTGTCATGACAACCCGATATAGCAATTTGATTCCATCTTACTTTACTTTCCCAACGAAGTTAGACGGCGAGTTGACGTTTGTCAACCGAAGAGAGTCGGTCCGATATGACGTCTTCGCGATATTCTTGCCTCATTTCCTTCATAACTTCAAGCTCGCTGCTTTAATTTCCAAGTTTAGGAATAAGGGCGCATTAAAGTCAGCCCGAGTCCGCGGAAACGATACGATCTTGACGGCGCGTCGCGCCAGATACGGCTATCCGGCTTTTACGGGGTTTTACACATCCTACCGTGTATACGCACGTATATGTTAAACCCTATGACGGGGTATACGCCACGGTGATTTATAAACAGTTTAGGGACGCCTGTCCATCCCCCTCTGCCTGTTTGCCAGCCGCAACGACGGGCCGCGCGTATCCTCTTTCCGCTGCCACTGTCCTTAATACAGGCGTGCGGGTCCGTTTTCTGCAGAAACCGAAATGGGTCTAGCCTCGGAGGCACGACTTATTTCCCGGACATAAATCACGAACGGACGTCTTGGCCCGTGCGTTGTTACGGCTTTGCTGAAGATGGGCATTATCGACGAGACACGTAATTAAGCCCGGATACCACGGATGGATCGCCCGGTGATTCTTGATGAGAATCCGAAATTTAGTTCGATTCACATTCGCACGCAGCTGAAATTTTCGTTAAACCTTCACCATGTGTGTCCCGAAAAATAATCGAAACGGCTCCTATTATTCCATTTTAGATAACGAAGATAATTAAATGCTTAAATCTTTCGGTTAAATTAAATAAGACAACTTTACGAGTCATTTTTATTTTTTAATTTTGATACGTTTATAATTTTCAAATTTCTGAAAATATATATAATAATTTCTGAAAATATATATAATAATTTCTGAAAAATATATATAATAATTTCTGAAAATATATATAATAATTTCTGAAATAATTTAAACAATATTAAAATTTAAGAAACGTTGTTTCAGATATTCTTCAGATTTTCGACGGATTTTAGACAGACTAAAAGATTAAGATGGATATACTCGAAGAAGAAGATTCATTATACGTACGAGCAGGTGCAAGTAGAATGCAAGCGGATTTATTCTATTCATCGGCACTAACGAGATTTCTAAACAAACACATTCGAAGTCAAATATATTTATTTCTCGCCGATTATTCCTTGCTACCGGATATATTTATTATCCTTTATTGCTATCTTCTCTTTTATAGTCTTCGTCTTCTCTCATTGTTATCACACGCAGCAAATAATATAAAGTGACAAACTTGAGTTTTATATTTAATTAAAAATCACGTTTTATGCGTTATTGTTTGCAATCTGACTATGATGTTGCGTGAATTGTTTTTTTCTTACTATCATTTTTCTCTGCCGCAATTCAATATCTCGGGGAACCTTTGTGGAACATCAATAAACTGCGTTTCTCTTTCTTCCCTTTATTTATGTCACTCGCGACAAGGTCTTTGCGTGGGAAGAGAAAGAAGAAAAAAAAAAGAGAGGAAGTGTACATCGCAAAGCGCCGCATGTAAATTCTCCGAACCGGAGGAGATTTTTCAATCCGACGAGAGCCCTCGTCGACTGACGAATTGCGAACGCCCTCGCTGTGACAGATGGATCTCAGGGTTACCTGGCCGTCCGCCCCGTCCATCGCGAACTCTCGCCCAACCGCCAATTTTCTCGGACAGCCGCAAAACCGCAGAAATAATAACCACCCCGTTCAACTGGCGCATTAAAATGCGCCAATAACAATCCTTAACGGCCGACCCTGTGATTACCACGCGGATAAATCTCGCCGCGGTAGCCGGGACGATCTAAGCCTATCTCTAGGACCAATTAAGCACGACGGTCATCATCATCGCATTCTCGTCATACATTTTTAATGAATCGATGTTGGTAATGCGAGTGTTGTTAACAGCTTTCTGTCGGATCTTCCGCCGCTTCTTGTTCCGGAATCGTCTCTCTGATAGATATATAATAAATTTCTGTAAACCTTTAATTTCACTTTAATTTTCACGTCGGAGTCTATACAGATTTAGAATTGTATTCTAATGGCATTCCACGAAGAGTGCTACGAGATGATTAATTAATAGAAATAAATATCATGACAATATCGTTTAACAATTTCAATGGAAAGGAAATTTCAAGATAAATTTATTAATATTATCGCGTATGATACGCAGATAGATGTCAAATTTATATGAATTTAATAATTCTTCGTATTGTATTATCGCGCTGTCGGTCCGGAAAAATCGAGTATTAATGATCGCGCGAAGTAAGCAACATTTTTCGCCCGCCCAGCCCCACTTTTCGAACATTACGTATCAATTTTGGACAGGCGCTTTTAGACGATGACCGCGTATGTTACGTATAGCTTCGTCTGGAAAATCGCCGCGTCAGAACGATGGTGGAGAATCGATATTTCGTAATATTAAAACTTGACGGCCCTAAGGAAAGTGGGTTATGCTCTTTTGGCGCCCCTCGACGCCATCGGCCGTCCCTGCTTTATGTCCCAGTGAGGCGTAAGACAAGCGAGTTATGAGGGTCGGCGGACATTAAATGCTTTTAAAATTTAACTTTCGCGTGGGGTTATTGGCGCACCGTGGAGCGAGAGATCCGTGGAAATCTACTTTTTCGTTCGCGGAACAGATACGGATTCTCCCCGGGAGAAATTTACCCTCGTCAAGGATCACCCACACTTCCTCTCGCTCCCGGAATCCTTCGTAAACTCTCCTTGCTTTAAATTATCGCTTTTTTACACGAGTATATTTGTAGCGCGAGATTACAAACTGCTTTAGATTTGCGATCACCTAATTTACGATAATAAAATTAAACAATTTGCATATACGTATAAAATATAAAATAGAAATTACGATACTCTTCATAGAATCGTTATCTCATATTTATATTTTATATATTGTATATTTGCGTGTATATGTGTGTATATAATATTATAAATTATTAATTTTTTATCATTAATTTGGAATTAATTTATTGTAAATTATTAAGATATTTTATAAAATGAGCTAACAATATTTTAAAATCAATTGAGAAATGCCTTGTAATTTACAATGATTTTATATTGTACATATATATGTTTCTTTTATTTTATCTTCAACTCCAGATAAAAAAACGTGAATTAAGAATTTTTTAATCTGCATTATTGCCTTTTATCGCGTTTCTTTCAGCACGTATTAAATTTCTTTTCAATCTTTTAATACATTTAAATATATATCGTTAAAAAATATTGACAGAGAAAAATAAGGACGTCATAAGTTCAAAAAATAGCCCAGCGCTGCATTGATAAAACTACAATCATTTCTAGAATCGTTTCTAGCGTGAAATCAAAGTGGTGGAGATTCTGAATGCATCGCAGCGATGCCGATGCTGCGATCTAATAAAATGCATCAGGCTCCTTTTTGAGGCAACGTTAAATTATAGCTCGGTCGCGCGAACGCCGGCGTGTTGTTATTCTTTCACGCGAGCACAGCTGGACGTCTGTATATCTCTCGCGTTTCAATATATCTCAATTATATCGTAAATAAAATATGACTGCCTAGTTGTGCGTGCGCTTGGTAAATTGGCAGCTGAGGTGTCCGTTAGCGCGAACCTGTTCTTCCTTCCCCTCTTCCTCCTTCCTCTTTTTCGCTTCCCGTCATGTCCCTTTTTCTCGTACGTATATTTTAGGTACCGAGAGTTTGTTTAAGCATCAGAATAGCATATTTCAGTGGGAAGCGATATTTATCTCTTTGCAAATTCTAGAAATGGTATTATGGGTTCTATTTAACTATTTAATTTAAATTCGAATAATGTAATTTAATTAGGAGAAAAAATATATTTTTGACGACGAATGAATCTGATTTCGAACCTCAATATGTGTCAGCTTGTCATTCTTTTTATTTATTTACTAACGCTAATTTTCCTATGTTTCCTACAAAATAAAATTGTTAATATTTGTCTAGTTTTTATTTTGCATTCAGAATGACGTGTAATAAAAAGATTCAACGGCAACGCATGTAATTCGTTTTGTACAAATCTTCCAATCTTACAAACGTTATGGTGTTACGGAACACAGTTGCGATCCGATGAACATCCGATAAAAATCGGGGGAGAACGACGTGAGGGTCAGGCGAGTCCACGGACACCTGGCGCGTAATAGCTGCATAAATTTCGCGTAATAGACGACGACGCCGAGAGCGCTCGTTGCTTATGCAATCCTCCGAAAAAGAATCGCCGGCTAATCGCCACCGCAGCGAGTCAGTTCGTCACGTAGGTCTCGTGGGGGCTTTCTACAATTTCCCATTGCATCCTGACGCTTTTATCCCAGTAATTGGATCTGAACTGCGGTCCTCATTGCGATGCAATACGTAGTAACCGTGAGAAGTGCAATTTTAGCGAAGGAAAAAGATTGACGTCCAACTGATTAGATATTGTAAAGGACCCGGCTTTATACTATCTGTTTACGAAAATTAAAGTGAAAATGAAAATGCCACCGATAGTAGAAACAGAAATCTAAAATAATAAATTATACTTTCGATGTAATCGATTTTTACAAGCAGAAATTATTCTTCATCAATTCTTTAATAAATATTATTTAATTAATCTATATAATCTAAAACGCTCCTATACACTTTAATATTCCGTATATATTAAATTCGTATATATTAAAGTACGTAAAATATTTCGGCAATGAATGGACAATGACATGTTAGGCCTTGGCGGCGTATGACGCGCTGTGTTTGTCTCGGTCTTGATATCGCATGGCAACATTCAGGAATAAGGTGCGAAATATTTCATATATTGTCAAATTTTCTCTCTAACAATAAAACGCAATTGCAACTAGTATTGAATCATAATTTGCTATGATAATTATAATTACTACTTGCTAAACTTTTTTGTAATTATTATGTGATCGGGAGTGTCATGCAAAGTGTCTTACGATCATTGCGTATATATAACTAATCTTAATTAATCTTGTTTTCGGGAGTGCAACGAATAAATAGCGAAGAAGAGGAAAAGCAAGTCTGAAAAAGCATTGGGCAACGTACGGAGCAATAATAAATAGCGGTAAATAATTTATAAATTATTTATCATTTATATTTATCATTTATATATTGCTTGTCCTTTTTTCATTTTCTCGATAATGATTCTCTCGCTCTCGCTTTCTCATTCTAAATTATCTAAATTATTAAATTATATTAGTATAACATAAATTTCATTAATATATTGCTTACTATATTGCTGTAAAAAATTTATCACATATATAACATTATAATATATATAAGATACATTATAAAATATTGAATAAAACAATCATTACAACTGATTGATTCCTTCAACAAGATTTCACTGATACACAGTATTATAATTGAGGTCATCAGCGATTATTCCCTTTTCAACGATAATCCTGTTTAAAAGAATAAAATTTTCGCTCGCGTATTGTGCCGGTGCACTGCAGAATGCAGTCGACGCTCGCGAAACGATTAATTTACGAGTAATACACCTCTCCCTTATACGTATATCCTCGCCCGGGCATACTTTCACGGGATATCGCGAGGCGCATTATGTAGTCTCGGCGTTTCAATATAAGGGCGCAGCCCATTCGCCGGAGTAAGACGAAAGTTCCGCTTCATTTTGTCCTAAAGCGACAAGCTTTAATATTCTCGGCTCGTCGTCGGTTTCGGTCGTCGACGGTGTTGCTTCCATCCCCGGTGCGCCCCCGGAGCTCAACTTTTCCTCCTTCCCTCTCCCTCCCTCCCTCCTCTCGTCCCGGTTTTGCTCTTTCTTCTTGCCTCTTCTCATCTCGCTCCCGCGAGGTGAAACTTTAATACAATTTCATTTGCCTCTCGCTGACAAACTCTCCCACCCCTGTCGTAACTTCCCTCTCCGTCGTTTTCTTTACTGCCTCCCGAAGGCGGACTATTTATAACCGTAACCCTCCATCGCGTCCCCCTCCCATTCCCCTCGTCCATGCGCGAAACGTTTTGTTCTCTCGCCCGGCGAGAAGAGCGAGGCGCGAGAAGAAACCCGTATCGTCTTTAGCACATTAATAACTTGGCGCGTCGGCTAAAATATGTGAGACTTCCTAAACACGATCGAATCTGCTCTCGTGAAATATTAACGAGCGAGCGTCTGCAGTACGCTACGCGATATCACACCCGAAAATCGTGTTAGCATTTGTAAAAAAATCACATTTTACCCGTTAGATTCTTTATACAATACCAATCGTACTGATTTTATGTAGATTAAAGAGCGAGATTTTTTTGTTAGAAATTCTCCGAATAATTATAAAAGGAAAGAGAGCCGATAATTTAATTAAATTTAGACGGCATGGGGAACGAAGAGACAATTCGTCGGTCGTGTGAATAATGCAAGCGCGTAGGCGGACAGGGAGAGAAGAAGAGAGGAGAGAAGTAGTTGCAGCGGCGAGAGCGACATTACTCGCGCTGTTTCCCGAAGGAAATTAGGAAACGCGAAGTAAACACAGGAGCCGCGCGTGTATCCCCCTATCTCCTACCTGCCGGTGCTACACCCGCGCCAAGTCACAAATGTAATATTCACGGAATAATATGGCCGACGCCGACGCTTTAACGCTTCATTTTTCCGCGCACCCCTTCGCCCTTCACTCCCTACCCATCCCGTCCTCTCTCGACGCGCTAAAATAAAATTCGCGGGCCTGAGATAGCGCGACTCGGAACTGGAGTCCATGGATGGAAATCCGGATTGCGTGCGCGAACGCGACCCTCGTTTCGGATTCTCCGCTCCCCTTTCCCTCCACCATCTTTTTCTCATGCAAATCGCGCCGTCCCGTGTCCTCAAAACAATGGCCTTGAGGAAGATGCGCGTCGCGCCGACCGATTTGTCGCTCCTCGCGCGATGCATATCTGCGTATCTGCTCACGCACTCACATGCTCGGGCATAACGCGGGGGTCGTTAATGTGGATATGCGGGGGTCTGATTACGCATAAACCCGCCTGGGTCCTATCTCCCCGCATCGCGCAGTATAAAACCTGATACGACCGCGCGGCAGTTATGTATATCCGTCAAGAAGTTCACAAAGACGCGAACCGACGTCTCGATTCTTTTTAACGGTAGATAAGATTGTCCCGGGACGACCCGCGACCACCTTCCTCCTCCTGGAACCGCTTCTGGAAGTCGATCCACTTGAAAAAAAAAGAAGAAAAAGAAACGCTATACACACGCGAATACGTGAGAACGTTCGCAAATGTATGCACGACGTGCGTTACGCGAGTAATATGTTCTAGCTTATGTAAATTTTTACGTCAGAGCGCGATGCTATCTCATTTCCTAAAATTTATCCATGCGATTTCTGAAAGTAGCACGTATATGTAACAACATGTTTATATATATATATATATATATCTGTTTTTAAAATACATATAGCGGCGCATCTCTAGCAAAAATATTGCAATCTAATAGATTTATTTCTGATAGAATATCTATATTTTTTTCCCAACTTTGAGTTGCCTTCTTAATATAGATATAAAGGGAGCACTACTCCGTGTCCGTTCAATTTATATAATAATAATTTATATAATAGTAGTTCATTTCTAGATCTCTATTTTTATATACAGTGTCACTTTCGATAATTCGGAAACGCGGACATCACGGCTGGATTCTAATAGGAAGCACAAAAAAGATCGGCTGGCGTTGCGCGAATACAATATACAATATACAGAGTTCCGTCATCGGGGGATTCTTCGGCAATTTATTTTTTGCTCGCAAATCATTTTGCCCATTAGCCCGCGTAGGACGATATATCGGGCGCGACCGGTGGGAGGAGATCGTGGTAGGGCAAAACGAGCGAAAAAGAGACAAGGAGAAAGAAATAAAGGGCAAGAGAGAGAGAGAGAGAGAGGGACGAGATGGCGGGAGGAGGTAGGTGATGGTAGGAGGAAGGGTAATCCTTTTGCTGATGTGTGTTACGAGGTCCACCCGCCCGCGCACTCATCATCACCGAGATAATGGAGTGGGCGGTTCGCGGAGGAGAGATGCTGGATAGTTCGGGGTCCAGTCCACCGAGGCTCGCAACAAAAACCGCCACTCAACGACCCTGCCCGGAGTTGCACGACCATAAAATCATCCTAGTTCTCTCTGCCACCCCGCCTGGTCCTTCCTCACCCCCGCGCCATCACTCTCTCTCTCTCTCTCTCGTGGCTGCTCCACCCGCGAGCTCGTAACGAACGACGCGAACGAGCGCGACGTAACAACGATTACCAACCTGCCGTGCGTTCCGAAAGCAAAGCTCGCAAATCTACCACGACGTCCTACAAACGACTCCGGCAAATGATGGTCGGAGTAATCGACCGGCCGGACTCTGCGACTGCCTCTCTAATGCTCTTCTTGCGCGTCGCTGAGAAATAATGCGCACGATCGAGTAAGGCTCTCGGAGAATTGACGATACAATCAGAATACGGAGAATCCGAGTTCCTGATAATTCATCCATTGATATTTTTGCCGATATTCTCTTTCAAATTCTCTTTTACAGAACATGAGAATCAACCCGTCCTCAATAAATGGATAAGAATACGAATTTTTGAATAATTTTTTTTACAGAATTCTGGAATTTATGATCTGGAATTTTTTTAATCATTTTAATATGATATAAAAGGGAAATATACTTTATAAATCCTATAATAATAATAGCAGAAATTATACATATTAAGAGATCTTATTATAACTTGGACAATAGCTGAAAAATTATAGGAACTGTCAAGCGAGATTATTTAAGGCATTACTATAGATGAGCTTCGTCTGTGCATCAAGATCGCAATGTTAAAAATGTGATATGAAAAGCTAAAATGCACACCAGTGATAAAGTTGAATTAATGCAATGTAGATCTATCAACACGATGTGAAACTCCTTATCATTTTTCTTTTTACATCAATCTCAAGGTGTGGACAAAGTTCATCCACCTTCACGGAGGTAAAGCCGTCTATATTTATCGGCGACAAGCGACTTCTGGCACATCCCCATCTCGCCAATCGGGGATGTTCATTGGCTCGAAAATTTTAATAACCCGAGCGACGATAGGCCAGAGGAGTACGCATGTCCAGGCGTGTGTCACCCTCGCGACACGCACTCGTGGTGACACATTCGCCCTCCCGCAGACGCCCTCTCTCCCTCAGCCCGATATTCGTGTCTCTTGATAGGGAGGACCCGACTCAACCCTGTCGCGCGTGCGCCGGTTGCTTCAAGAAGGTCAAAGGGTAGCAAGGGTGCACTCTGGAGAACGTCCAAGATGATTGAATTAACTTTCATCAACGATTTCTGCTAATGTTGGAAGCGATGATTTGCGTTAGGCACACGATTGAAACACCGTAGTTGTTCACATGACGATGAGACAAAAGCATTGTAAGTCTTGTATATAACGATTAAAAATTAAAAATTGTTTGTAGTATCTTGTACACGAAATGATAATTTAAAATATTAATTCTCTTATGCAATCTATATTTCACAAAACAGTTAAAATTATTATTATCTATACATATAAATAATATGCAATATTATAGTAAGTATAAGAGAGCTAATCAAACTAAAATAGGCACATCTCTTATCTCTTGTATTTTTTAGATCTTCGTCAATCTACTATATATTTGATATTCTTATCATTATGTATCAAATTAAATATATAAGAGAGACAAATAAGTCACATTCAAGACGCAAAGAGACGGCGGAGGAAAGGCGGAAAGAAACGGGAGGAGGAGAGGCCGGGCGATAAATCGCACGGACAAAAGGAAAATACGGCGCGGCCCGGCGGTCCGAGTCTGAAAAACGAGGAAGACGAAGGATCCTCGCCGAGGACGGATGAGGTGACCCGGGCGAAGAGAGAGGCACTCCACAGGAGAGAGTCCAACGTGGTAGTCTCTCTTGGATCGATACGAACGGCGCGCGGCTGTGTCCCCGTCTGCCATTGGTCATAGCAAAACCTAGACGTGCCCGGTTTTCTCCTATCCTCCCGCCCGCCACCCCCTCGCCACTCTCCTCGTTCCACCCTCGTCTCACCCGCCGTCCTCCGTCCGCCTTGTCCTCTCTTCGCTCTCTTCCGTCCGTCCACCCCCTCTGGATTCCTCTCTGTCTGTATCCACCCGGCCGGCTAGCTCTGGCTTGGCTCCCCGAGACTCTCTCACCCTGCCTCTTTTAACTGCCGCCTCGCATCCCCCGCTTCCCCCCCCTCGCCTCTCTGCCCTCCTCCTCCGCCGTTACTTCCTTTTTCCTCGCTTTTTGCGCAACACGTCTCCACGCCGCCACCGCTGCGCGCTATCACTATCGCGAGTATCGACTGCCCGCTCCTTCAATTTTAGACACCGCTAGACGCTAGAGCCTCGCGTCCGCGCGAATCCGATCGCCATCGCCGAGCATCGGCCTGAGCTGAATTTTGATCCGCAGTAAGGCTCCCTGTCCCTTTCCCGCCTTGCTATTTTAAACGCTTCTCGCGCAAGTTTGAATTTTTCACGTGTTTTTTACCTTTATACCACAAACATTGGACTCGCGTTGTAAATTATTTCGCATAATTTACAAGCATTCGCGAAATTATACTTTTACCTAGACGTACCGTTTTTTTGTAATATATTATCTTACAATCTTTCATTTATCGAAGTATATGTACTTTTTAATGTTCATATATCTAAAGAGTGTTATTCATTTCGAAGGATAAAACGAGGAACTAAATCTATCGTGACTCAGGCGTTATTCATATACTTGATCGTCTACTCGACTACTAACGACAGAGTACCCGCTAGTCCACCGCGCGATGATCCTCATTACGATCTCATTATTATCACCGCGATAATTATACGGAATAGCAAAGACTTCCTACGCGGCGGCTCGGCTCCTCGATGCAAATTCTAATGATGCTTCGTAGGCGAATACATACGAGGATGTGGAGGAAAAGAGAAAGGGATAAAAAGAGGAAGAGAGAGAGAGAGAGAGAGACGAAGAAAAGTAGAATATACGCGTGGAGAGACCGTGGAGAACGCGAATTACGTTATTGCGTCCTCGATATCTCTCTCGTGACGATGGTGAACGGAATAATCCCACGGTGACTGTCAACATGCGACACTGAAGGCAGCGAACACGTCGTATATGTATGTGGCCGCGTCTCTAGTCTCTCATATATAACCCCGGTCGGAAATGGTTGCTGAATATGGATGAGTCGAGCGGAGAGCGGACACACTCTCATGCTCACGACTCGGGGACATAATTGCCTTAATTAACGCTAATATGTTAAATCGCGACGGTTTCCTCTGTCCATCGCCGCGCTAAGCACGCAGACTCGCGCCTCGATTAATCGCGAAAGAGCGCTGCGCTTTCGTATATGTACGAGTACAATGTCACTATACCGGGTAAACAAGCGCGTATCCGACACGAAGGTTGCTTTTCATTTTAATTTATGTCTAACTGCATGTTAAACAATCACGGATGCCGCGCGATGCACGGCAGCGTGTGTTCCGTGATCGTATAATTAATTCCCCTCAATTATGGACTTGATTTTCTTATTGTTAGAGGGCTCGTTTTATAACGCGTACGAAGCTAAGCGTTCTAATATAAAATGACTCTCCTAAACATTATGTAATGCAGAAACAAAGTAATTAAATTATCTTTGTTAGCAAGGGATCTTATGAGAAACCATGCAATCTTACCAGATGCATTCTTAATTGAGAAATGTCTTTTTTGAGTGATAAAATTAAATGATACAAGCTACAATATAATAAAACAAATGCAATGTTTTTACTTTAATATTACTTTTTATCAGAGTATCAAATTACTCTAATATCTATAATATCTATAATAATAATATATCTATAAATATCTATAATTTATAATATAATAATATAATAATATATATTATATAATATATAATATAATATATATATAATATATATATAATATAATATATATAATATATATAATATAATATATATAATATATATAATATAATATATATATAATATATATATAATATAATATATATAATATAATAATATATATTATTATATTATACAGAAAGCGAAAGGAAGAGAGAGATTATTATTATATATATAAATTATGCATCTTATATATCAAATTCCTGAAATATTAAATAAATTTGATTTCTCGTAATTAGATGTATATTAATAATTGCGTGATTAGAAAATCTCGCAATTTTATGTAAAATTGCAATAAGTTTTTCCACGTTTATGTGCAAGCGGCAGGAATTGATGAATACGAAATAAACAAGCGGATGGGAGCGGAGAGTTGATCATGAACTTTTTTTGTCGCGGATGCATCGACCTTAGATGCGCTATTCTTTTACGAGGCATTATACAAATTTCGCATTACACGCAATTTCAATGTATCGTGCAAATGATGGAAGACGACAGATAACGACACGATTCAGATAGGAGACTATTTCGCGAAACGAAGAGCACTTAGTTTCTCAGATCTGCGGATAAAGATCGCTCCTATCTCGCCGCGTCGTTGTAATTCTACGTCCCGGTGTTAACGCACGCGGTAACTCACGGACTTAATTTCCGTTTTGCGAGTAAAAATAACAGGAAACGAGGCACAGCCGTATACATCGAGCGAACATTGTAACCGTAACGCCGCGCTCCTTTTTTTCCGCGTGCGATCTTTAATGAAAGCGCGACGTAAAGTCATAGTCAGAAGTACCGCAAGCAATCTGTGTTTTTTAACGAGAAAGGATAACTAGTACATGTCATGAAACTCACTTGAAGTGAATATGATCTTCTTAAATCATTAATAATACAATAGTAAATAATACAATGGACTGAAATAATTTTTCAAGTGTATATTATTTTATATTATCGGCAAAAATTATATTGTTCGCTCAAGCTATTACGAAAATTTGATAACATTTTTTCCGTCAAAGAAATTTTATGTTTGAATACATCAAAGAAACTTCACGTGAAATTTTTTTCGACAATGAATGATAGAAAAATTTTAGTAACATTGATTATATAATATACAGATATGTGTGTATTCTTCTGCATATCTGCTTATAAATAATACAACAGACTAATAATCTTTCAGCAGTATATTATTAGCAAAAATTACTATTCTCGAATATTACGAAATTGATAAAATTTTGTCTATCAAGGAGATTTTATCTTCTTAGACTTAGATAAACTTCATGTTTTTTCTTCGCGATGATTGATACAGCCAAAAATGTTAATAATATTAATTATATAGCCTCCTGAATCTGCTTATGCACAGCGGACGACCAGGTTGTGCCGGTCAGTCGAATCGAACGGCCGACGCGACATCCTTCGGGGTAGCGAGGCGTGTGAGGCCGTGAAGGGTAAGGAACGCGCGCCGGCAGAAGACGACGACTCTTCTCCAGGGTGCCCCGAGCCGAGCAGCGTCGGAGAATGCAGATACATAAATTCATGAGCGGTAGTAACAGCCAACACAGTGACGCCACGCTAGCTTCCGTGCGGTGTGGCGGCAATCGTATTCATGAACCCGACACGGTAATTAGGGACACTAGCTCGCCTCGCAAGCGGAAGTCGCCGCGGAGAATCCTCCCTCCGCCTCCTCCCTGGAATATCGCCGGAAATACTTATGCATTCCGTTCGTTTCGTAAGGAAACGCGGGGATTCCGAATCGACGGTGGCGGCGGGGATTCCGTCTCGGCGGTCTGCAGGTTCGATAAACCCTTGCCGGCACGACAGGCTCGAGAGCAAAAAGTGTAACATGCAACGAGCACGAAGCTTACAAAAGGGCAAAAAACGAGCCGGCAAAATTTCATCTCAAGTAAACATTTTATTAAGTATCACATCTGCCAGTTCTCTTTCTCTTCATTTTTTCTATATATAAATATTTCATAAATCATTGTTATATATTTGTCATATATAATAATTTATCGTAATTGACGTGAAGCGCAAAATCGCGACACGATTTACTCGCATCCCTCTTGTTTCGTCTTAAAGAAAGTACGTCTTTTATTATTTTCGCGATCGAACACACACAAAATCTCTCTCTCTCTCTCTCTCTCTCTCTCTCTCTCTCTCTCTCGCGGTAAGAGCGCGACGACGAGATGTATAGGGTGTATTATATGGGTAGAAGCCAATTATTCGTGCGTCCAATCCTGAAGGCAGTGATAACTCCGGGCGGCGCATAATTTTGAGCACCACGAGCCGCGGCAGTACGTAACTCTGCCAGACTTATAATGAAGATATAACCGAGCCGACCGAGCCGAGACATCTTTACGTCCGGGAAGAGCGCCTTGGCTTGTTACTCGCTTATGGTACGCGGGACTATGATATGCTGTCTTTTCTTCTCTCTTTCTTTCTTTTTCTCTCTGCTATGCTTTCCAGTCTGTCTCTCTCCCACGAGTCATCGCGTCGGATTATTAATCAAAGACCACGAGCAATAACGACCATTGCGAGACCATTTAAATGCTTGTCCACGACAATCCACCAGTCGAGATTATGCTCATCGATACTTGTCGTCGTGCTATCCGCGCTTGTTAAGGCTGTATCCGACGCAAGTGATTAGAATCGCTAATAGAATATTATTTATTATTTATTTTGTTAAATATTTTGTTTAAGTAAAATGAAATAAAAAATTTAATATAGATTTATAAATAAAAATATATAGAATTAATAAAAACATATAAGTCGTAGTGCTTTTAAAGATAAAAATTCTAATAAAATTTAGAATGGTAATTATTATATCTAAAACTATGTGACCTAAATAGCATAAGTTTGATGAATATAGATTTTAATCAATGCCTCAATGACATGTCTAAAGTAAAAAATGACAGACCACGAACCGCATTAACGTATTAGAATGTAAAGTTTACTTCTTTAACGGAAAATTATATTGAAACCAAATGGATTTAATCGATGAAAATTCGCGTTACGTTATTTGATATTACACATGTATACAAAGTATTTAGGAAAAAAAATATCGCGGCCTCCCTTTATCCACGTCCCTGCGGCGAGCAAATGTTACGCGATACCCCGCGTAACCATTTCAGGGCGCCGTCGACAGATTTTCATTTACGGATTGCAGCGTTATATGGGGATTTAAAACCGATGCGGTATCAGTTTGGCGCGCACGCATCACGGGCTTGAATCATTCGCGGTGTTCATTTCGATTCGCCTCTAATTGAATGTTGTTGAATATTGGCAAGTTAAATAATTGTCTTTGGAAAACTGAACCAGCACGCCTGTTAATCAGCTTCGCTTGGTATGATTGAACGCTTCCCGTTCACGAAATGAAACCATTTTGTACTTTGTGCGCTCCGCGAATAAACTATGTATCGGACATAATAGAAATTCTCAAAATTAGAGATAGGCGGACGTGATCTAACAGATTTTTGTCAATTCCAGAGCGGTAGGAAAAAATTGTGGAAAAATTCTTCATTAAATGAAATATATAGGAATAAAAAATTATATAATCATGTTAAAGTGGGAAATAACTTCCCTGAGTGTCATAATGCGATGTCTCGATTGTTCATGTACAGATGGACAATTTTCTGTTTTTTTTTATTTCTCACAGCTCGATCGTGCGATGTGAGCCGTTGTTACATCAACCGATAAAGCTCGAAAATTGACCGGTCTAAATAGGCCGTAATATCATTAAAGCGAACGAAGACCGCGCGAGAAAGTATGAGAACGCTTCGGCGATGTAATACGCGCCGGCTCCACGCGACCTGGGCTTAATCGAACCACTCGAAAGGCCCCAGTCCGTAAGTGCTCCGAGACGAGGAAGTCCAACAAGCGCCACGCCCGCATTCAGGCCGGACAAGGGAGATGAGGGAGAGAGAGAGAGGAAAAAAAAAAGAAGAGCAAGAGAGAGATCCGCATTATAATCCTATTACAGATTTACTTCTTTTGTAGCGCATTTAAATCCACCATCCGTATCCATCGCCAATTCCTGCCACCGTCACCACTCGTATGCGTGTGTGTGTGTGTGTGTGCGCGCGCGCGCGCGCGCGCGCCTTTCACGCGGTTGCAGAAGGCTTCTTCCTGCCTCTTCGTCGGCTTCTTCTTCCGCTCGTCTCCCTCTCCCTTCTTCCTGTCTCTCTTCCTCTCTCTTTCCTTATCCCGCTAACCCCCTGTGCCCCTCACCCTCTTCCTCGTCGTCCTCTTTCGTTTCGCTCTTCCTCCTCCTTCTTCTCTCTACACCGGCACTACGGCCAGCAGCCTGCCCTGACGGCTGCGCGTAAAATTGGCCGGAACGCATTTTTCCATTAGGCCGGTACCCGAGCCACGTTACAAATTATAGGTGTACTCTTATTGGAGAGCCCGATGAAACGAGGGAACCGATGCGCACTCGGCGTTTTCCTCCCTCCGAGTCGATGAGTCGGGCGACTCTCCGAATGAACGGGCGACGAACGGATGGATGGACGGATGGACGGACGGACGGACGGACGGTGGTCGATGGTCGGTGGTCGGCGGTATAAGCCGCAAATAACGCGGCTCACGCGGGGTGATTTTATAAACGTTTAACTGTTATTGCGCCAGAGATTGAAACCGATCTGATTTACTAATTGTGAGTTCAAATTTCGATATACCATGTAAAAAACAAAGAGGTTTTAATAAACAAAGTACGAGATTTTTTAATATCTTTTTTTAAAATAAATTGGCGTTTCTCAATCGATGAAACAGAAATTATTTACGCATCGCGAGCAACATTAGTTGTATATAATATCCCCTCTCGCTTCTTTTCAATTGAGATTTAATGCGATCAATTTAAAATCGATTAATTTTAAGCAGGAAAATTCAACCGTGTCTTTCTCTCCGCAACTATTTGACGTTAAATATTAAACATCCTTGCTCCCCCGGGGTCGAACGAATACCGCTTAAATAAATGCAGCGAGAACATGGAAAAGCGGCAAATGCGATTTTAATGTCTAGTCACAAGGCCCACCCGTGTTTTCCGCGGGTGTGTCCTTAACGATCTCGTCGAATGCCTCGCGGGTAATTTCGTCATTTCGCGTCGCATTAACCCTAGAGTACCTGGCTGAAATGCCCACTAAAGCGCGATTGAACTTAGGTGCGCGTATATTTTCCAAGCGGTATAAATTTTTTGAACGTGTGATGACAGTCGGAGAATTGGACTTTTAGTAGATTTTAGTATACTTTTAGTCTACAACACGCACGTAAGATATATATTCGAAATTTAATTATTGAAAAACCTCTTATATAATTAAATATGAAGTACGGGAAAATTTTATGTAGATTTAAAACAAAAAGTAAGGAGGCCTGATACGATCTTAAAATGATTATGAGACGAAGCGGCGCAGTTTCCAAATGAACCAAAATGTGGCTTGCGTCGTTCGCATTAACGACGGACTTTTCTCCCTGGCTTTCTCTTTAATGTCGAACGACCAGCTTCTTTCGCGCTCTTTCTTTTCGCGGCGAAGAGGGAGACACGGAGTTATCCGCCACCCCATTCGAGGCTAAAAGGATTCGGCAATAAACAACGGTGAGTCTCAAAATTAGGCGTGGGTCGCAATCTATATCAAAACCCCCGCGGTGGTAAACTCATCGACCTCACCCTCGTCGAAAGTCGGGTACACGGGGTGAGTAGCCAATGGATTAGCGATGTTAAGGCGGGAGAAAAAGACGAGAGCGTAGGATTTTTCTCCGCGCTGCTCTCTTCCGATTATCACAGTGTTCTTTTAATTTTGATAACCACTCGATCGTAAATATCATCACTGACATTTACTGCGTTTCTCGAAGAAACCAAGAACTCAAGCTATTCTTTAGACAATAACAAAAGTTGCTTTATTGAAAAATTGTCCTAAAGATGCCGAATACTTTAAAGTTATGTATAGAAATAATTTATAAAAGATTTATACTTTTCTCTCTCTCGATAAGCATATTTTAAAAGAATCAATTGTTTTCATCTTTGTCGCGAAAGAAGAGCTCAATACTCGGATCGAGGATGAATGTCGAGACGTGACTGTGGATGCGCAAGAAGCGCAGATTATCGTGGGCAAGTATATCTAATTACCCGTGGCGTTTACGTCAACGTTTATCGTGATTTACGACAAAATTGTAATGACGACCTTCGATTGAGGTGAACGGGTTCAGAGAGATAGAGAAAGAGCGGAGAAACCTTTAAGCGAGTGGTTCGCGGCTAAAAACTCCAAAGGATTCGGTCATTTATCACGGCAGGCGCTGCCTGCGGGAATGAGTAGGGGAGGGATACAATTCGCCGGACAGACTAATCGCGGACTAACTATCCGCATATTATCCACAATAATTCCACGTTACCGGGAAGAAGAAGTGGCCTGACGACCCCCGGCCGTTCTTGCGTATCAAGACCGATCGACGACGAAACGCTTCTTCACGTTTCGCTTCTTGACTTTTGACAATCCTTGTCACGCCCGAAAATACGCCTCGGTCTCACCGTGTAAAAGTTGACAGTACACCAGAATAAGTTACACTGTGTATGTGTGTTTGATGTCAGAGATCATCAACACGTTTTCTCAATTATTTCGGATATTTTTAAAGAACCCCGCTAAATTCGCGTTGAATTTTAGATATAAAATACAAATACAAATAATTAAATTCTCCGGAAAGGATATATAATAGGAACAGTTTAGGAGTAAAATTTGAAAACTTATATTTTTCTATCTATCTATCTATCTATATATATATATATATTAAAAGATATAATATGTTAAGTTTCATCCTTGAGCATTAAATGTCATAAACATGATATGACGCATATATATGTGTGTGTACTAGATACTAAGAACACTACTTAAGAACACTACTAATTAAGTTATAGTTATAATTAAGTCATAATTAAGTTATATTCTTTTTATCAACCTTAGAAATCAATTTTTACTCATTAAGAGTTAAATTTTCATGTTCTTCGCAAATTAAAGTGACAATATTGCAGCAATTTTTGTCGCTCGAAAGAGTTTGAAGAACAATTGCGTCGACATGGACTATAATTCGCGCGAAAAGTATTTTTATGTCGGTCGCGCCAGGCGGTTCGCGGTCTGTGTAAATATATCGAACGGTCGGCTACAATTTTGAGGTTTGTCGCGCGTAAATAAAGTGAGCTCGACCGTGGAAATTAATTAGTGTACCAAAGGGCAAAATATAGGGAAAATTGGGAACGCTCACTTTGCAATTTAATTGGATATTCATTTAACCATGCCTATGCCGCGTATAAGATTTGCATAATAGCGCCCGGTACTAATTAGCGCGCTAGCGAGCACATGTAAAGCAATTTATTAAATAACTATGTAATTCGCGGCGCGAATTGCGGAATTATAAGTTTTTGTTTTCTCACCGCGTAATTTATTCATGCAAGTACGAACATTTAACGATTATCTGATTTTTGCCTGTAAATTCGCGGAAATTAGCGAGGGTATAACGGAAAAACAAACATTTTCTCAAATTTTAGAATAATATAAAAGACAATAATAAATGTGAAGGCATTAAAAAAATATGTGACATTATTTTCCGCACAGATGTTTTTTTTTTTTGGAAAAGAGAAATTACAATATTTGTCTCATTTTTTGAAGCGTTTCATAATGATGCAAATAACAGATGTGAGTTATGATAAAATCCTATAATATTATGATAAAATTCCGAAAATAACAATTTAATATCATTAAAGCTTATTTCATGCCAATAAATTTGCAAATATCGAAAGCGCGATAAAAGACCGTCACGAGCATGTACGAAGCCGTGATTACGTCGGACGACAATTGGGACATATGGAGGATCATTGAGGGAGTACGTGTTAGGGCACACATAAAACGCCTTCAAATTATAGTGTGGGCCAAGGCCCATCCATCACAAGTGGGCCCATGGGACTTACGGTCCCAGTGCGCCGCCCCAACGTTTAGGTCGTTAGCAATTTCCTGCACAGGACTATTTTCAAACCCAAATTCCATATGGTCCGATAATACCCGATAATGCCGCTGGTCTCGAGAAGACCGATGCGACGATTTTTTCTTTAACAATGCGACAACGAAGAAACCTTGATGGTGATGTCAAGTTTTCAGCGAATTGAAATCTAATATATTTCTCCTGATCGCGTAATTAACAATTTAAAAATTGACATCACTAGAAAATAAATTTTTCTTCAAAAATATTAGTAAAATTTAAATATATTTTAATAAAGTCGAGCATACACAGTTTTAAATGTATTTCATTGTAATTAAATAATTTATTAAACTCTATAATTATTATAGACAATAAAAGATTCACTCTAAAAAATTTAACTTTATTTATCAAGAATATTTCATGAATTTATCAAACAAAATGCTAAGACACAAGTGCAGTCTCAATTTTATTAATTTATTTATCAATAATATTCGTGCTTTATCAATGCTTTACAGATGGCAATAGCGTACAGACCATATTCTAAAGCTTTTAGCTCTCGCGGTAACAAGCAAACCTGTTCTGTAAAAGGTATGCAACTGTAGATAAGCCACCATGTTCAACAGGTAAATCTAGCGAGAATCAAAAGATGAAAATTTGTTTGGTATCTTTTACACTATACCGTCGCGCCTAACATTTATATTCGCTGAGAAAATGATGTAACAAAAATAATAATTTAAACGAAGGCGCATAATAAAAATAGGAAATACAACAAGTTTTAAATCGTCAGTGGAATACGTTTAATTATTGCATACTGACGATATGTGTCACGAAAATGCTAACAAACTGTTACTGTACAAAACATTCAGCAGTATTGCCACATTTCATTAACAATAAATTATTGTTTGTCCAAATGTAACTGTCGATCAATCATGAATAACTTAATGTCCCCCTTTAAATTAAGTATATAGAAAAAGGTGAAATATGACAAATTACTTAACATTAAAATGTTAGTTTTTTTTTTATTATGCACATCCATTTTTCATGTTAAATATTATCAAGAAATTCATTGAGTATAAGGCTAGTCCTTTCTATAGAACAGTTTATTTATTAGAGAAAATAAAAAATTGCAAAAAATTAATTGTACAAGTCGTGAGTGATTCTAAATAAATCCGCCGTTTTTCCAGCCTTTTCATACTTAAACGGTAAAAAATGTAAATAACAATGAAGTAACGCGGTTTTATCAGTAACTGAGGTATCAGAATCATGTATACGCAAATAATATAATTGATTTGTGTAAGAAATCTCAAGTAATTGGTATTTCACGATATAGCGAATAGGCTCGCGTAGTAAACCAGTATCAATAAATATTTTAAAATCGCGTATCGGCCTATGAATCGATTTCGCACATAGAATAAATAATGCCGATCATCGGCCAGAACATACAATTGAACGAGGGTTTAAAACAAATCACGCGGTTATTAATACAATGCCGCAACTGACAAAAATCCAATATCGGCGAAGAAAATTCAAACATGTTCACCAATGAGGTATCACGTACGGCCACGAGAATAGAGAGACGAAGAATAGAAAAATAGAATATCTGACAAATGTGAATCGTTGCGACGTGAGCAGTATAATTGCTGATTATTATGCCTTTATTCCATACGACGAAGGTCAAGTAAACATCAAGTACACCATTATATAAAGAAATAGACTATGACATCCTCCTACAATAAACTTGATAAAGGATAATCTCTTGTGTAACTCGTGCATTATCTGCTTCCATAATAACTAAAATTGATTTAGAAAGAAGTTTAATTCTTCCAATACTTATGATATGCACATTAAAACTTTTCGATTTTACTTACACAAAAGTGTAATGGAATATCGAGCACTCACAATGAGATTGGTTGTTCCATCCTATTATCAAATATATTTAACGTATGTTTTACAGTAAGGAAGCCAAGCCAAATAATGTTTATTTGACGAATAAGTACAGCTATTAAACCTGTAAATATTATTTTAATTTATTTCAACTTTAATTTTATTTTCTTTTTCTTATGATTTATATAAATATAATGTAATTACCTGGAAATGCTGTTATTTTTATGTGCTTACGTTGGTGCAGAAACAATTACAAGTACTATATTTACAGAATAACATCTGCATATTAAAAAAAAGCATCAAAAATACAACAGTAGAAAAAGGCTAATATTGTAGGCCAGTGTAAGTATCAACCAATTATTCCACCATTCTGTTTCATTAGATTTGCAATTTTCTTTTATAGTATTATAAATAAGATAAAGGTTTAGGCACGTTCCAAATAAATTTGTCATCTTTTGTATGTAATATTCCACATATTAAAAAGTGATAATATCACAGTTGTAATAAGATACATCCTGGCAATGTAGTGATTTTTGGATCCCGCTGAAAATAATTTAATTTGATTTATTTCTGAGAATTGCGCGCAATACTTAAGAGCAAATTATTTTTGTGCCATGTATTACCTACGTAAAATTCCACGCACAGTATTGTATTGTCTGTGGTACATGAAAAGCTTCATCGATGAAATAATATGGTTGAATATGATTGAGAAAGTATAAATATAGTACTTGTAATGCACAACATTAATACATAATACATGAAATACATAAATATTTTGTATTTTAGTTCCATGTAATTGAGATGAGATACGACACTCATGATTACTTTAAAAATGTACCCACAAATATCACTTAACTTCAATAGCTGTACATTCGTCAAATTAATACTGTTACATTAAATGCATCATCACAGCTTGTTTTAATTTAATCTAACCTAACCAATTATATTATATGCTCTTCATTAAAATGTATAAAACTGTACCACGTCGTACATTTAATACAATTAATATACAATGTAATAAAATGTATTACACAATGATTAAATATTATTTTTAAAAACATGGTAAAATTCAGCATATGCTCATGTTTACATTTGACATCTACAGACATTGAGAGGTTAGGTTAGGTTAGATCCAAAAAATTATCGTTTAACAGTTGGCATCCCTACGAGATAGACTGCGCAAGCACTGCGCGCGCGTATATAAAGTAAACTTCAAATCGCTTCTAGCCTAACCACCTTCACACGATTGACTTTACTGGAATTCCATCGCGTCGCATCGAATTATGATGCAGCGTTGATTTGTCCCGAACGTAATTCTGGATGTCGCGATGCTGTATAAAAGTCGAATGACCACGAATTATCACGCAAATATGATAAATCAAATCGACTCACCGTTCACTGGCTGTTCCACAGGCCGCTGCTTTCGCTCGCCTCGGGACGTCCCATTCCGATCTCGATGGACAGAAATCCACACAATATCACCAACGCGAACGCGCGACACTTTATTCGGCACTCCCGACACTCACTCGCATCCGATAATCATCATCGAGGGCGAATAACACGACACGACTTCGCTCTAACTTCGCGATGACGCCGTAACTGAATATCGTTGAATATCGATGTCGTGCGCTTCCATCGACACGCTATGAAAGTCGCACGATTATTCTTCGACACTCTCAACGCTCGTTCACTCGCGATATTCGTTTATTTTCGGCTAAAAGACGAAAAATGCGGACGTACGACGAACTGCGTGTGACCCCGACTCACGCATGACGTGTACAATGGCGCCGATAGCACGAGACTAACATGGCGGTCGAACTGGTGCGCACTCGTTTCTGCGCATGACCATTACTGGACATTAGCGCGACTTTGATTTTTGAATATTGTCTACGGCTTTGATTAATAGTACCAGAGAGAAGACTGAGAAATGTTATGGCTTGCTTTTAGGTGAGCCCTGAAAGCGATACTTCCTCTATGGACATTCAAAACGTGAACATAAACTACAAAGCCAATGCCCACGAATGTTCTCAGAGAGTAACATATATGTCTCTCTGATAATATAAATAATATAGATAAAAATATAAATAATTTAATTAATAATAATTTATTATATAAATTAATATAAATATAAATTAAAAATATTAGTATGTTCTCTCTTTTCACGCTATTATTTATTTATTTATTTATGTGTCTTCTGTTTTTCAACATTATTTATTTATTTATTTAGCTCGCTATAAGTCAATCTTTTAAAATGTAAAACTAAATATTATAGAATTCGATTTCGGAAAAGCATGATAAAATAATCGAATAAATCCAAATAATTAGCTCCGTGATAAATTGTTTAATAAATAATCAATTTTAATCAATAAATTAAAATACTTCCATAATTTAATATTCCATGTTAATGTATATTTTATAATATATAAAATATTTCGGCAACGAATTATCGATAACACGGCGTTTGACTTCGTTGGTAATATAAAATATAAACATAGCATGCTATACATTACCGCTCTTTATCATCATTCGCACGGTGACTCTTAAATAATAAAGTAGTGAGAAACGCTTTGAATATTATAATTTTCTTACTAAACACGATTACGATTAATATCGAAACATAATTTGCTTTAAATATTAATAAAAATTAATTAATTGAAAATTAATTAACGACATGAAACTGTATCGCAACGATAAAACTATTGAATCGCAAATATTTATTACCGCAATTAAAAATTGGAACAGGAGATACAAAAAGCCATAAGAAAAGATTTGCAAATGATTCGAATAATGAGAACTATATTGGCAAACATTATAGACATCAAATTGTCTGTCGAAATATCTTCGTATTGACTTATACAACGAACATTTGTTTATCCTTTCACGTCTTTGAATATTGTTTTTAGTAGTCCATGAGCATCCACTAGCACCAAAAGGTGCTAGTAGTGCGAATATTTTTTGCTACTATTTACAAGACGATTGACAATTTTATTAATGAATGTTTTAATCGCGATTATTTACAAATTGTGTGATAATTTGAGTGATAATAACATATCGCGAACGCGTCTTGATGATTTCGATTATCATATTATAAAAATTTTCCATTTTATCTTATTTAACTAATCATATGCGAGATAGGATATGTATCTTATTTGACGGCATTCATATAAAATTGCATGTTAATCGCAAATAAATCGAAATTTTAAAGGAGTGAATTTTAAATTCCCAAATATTACAGACCTCGAATGAATGTTGAAATATATCTTCGCATCTTATATGTGACAGCGTAATTATATTGCGCGCGTATCTATTGAGGACTTCGCGATTATTATATTATAAAAATTATCGTATCAAATATTTCGTGTATTTTCAATTTATTTATTCGTCGCGTTTTCTCGCGAATTTTAAATCGCGATTTATCTAACTTAATCGCTGACTTGCTTTATCTACTTTCCATGTCTTTGAATATATATTGTCTTTTATTGTATAATCTGAGCTAATAGTGCAAATATTTTTTTCTACTATTTAAATACACGATAATTTTATTGATGATTAATCGTGACTGTTTAAATCATTATATAAATTTTATTAAACTCTACTAATACATACATACTAATACAAAGATACAGTTAGAGATATAGTTGGATAGTTAAATTATTAGAGAGGGATTTTGATAAAATCGTTCCGTTATTCTCTATTAAGCGTGGCGAACAATGCGATTTTAAATTATATGTTAATTATATTTAAAATTCTAAAGTCTTAAGATTCATTTTATTTCATTTAACTAATCATGCGCGAGATGCAATATGTATTTTCAATATATATTTTTTCAATCGCGACATTTATATAAAATAGCATATTAATCGCAAATAAATCGCAAATAAATTCGCAAATATTGCAGACTTTAAATGTCTGTTGAAATGTCTTCGCACTTGTGTGTGATAGTAACTATATCGCGCGTGTCTATTAGGGCTCCGATTATATATTATAAAAATTATATATACCGCAATCGAATATTCCGAATATTGTCGCTTTATTTATTTATCGCGTCTTCTTGCGAAATATAAATCGCGATTTATTTTCTAAAAATTCACAAATAAATCAGACAATAAATTCTACATTCGCAAATATTATAGATCTCAAATATCTCGAAATGTCTTCGTATTTGTTTGATAATAATTATGTCGGGCGCTGTCTATTAGCGGTTTCGATTATCATATTACAAAGATTATGCATATCGTAATCAACTATTCCTAATAATCGATTTATTTATTCGTTATCGCTCTCTCGCGAATTTTAAATTGTTATTTATCTTGTACTTTAATCATTGATTTACATCGAAGCTTGATTTATCTTTTCGCGTTTTGAATATTAATAATCTACATAAAATGCGCCAGTAATGCAAATACTTTCTTCTACAATCGGAAAACCTATCAATAATTTTATTAATGACCCCTTTGATCACGATTATTTATGTTTAAGCGTTATTTATATAAAACTAATTTCTATTCTTCTTAAATTCTTAAATTCTATTATTGTATGTCGATTATTAATTGGAAACTTTATCATATAATTTAAATAATAACTGAAACCTTTAACATATAATTTTGTAAAAATTGTACTTTAATTATTATAAAATGTAAAAATCAATATCTTTTTAAATTAGATTAAAATTTTTAGAAAATCAGATAATAAACGCATGTAATTTTAAAGTAATTTTATATCATAGTACGTATATCGAATATTAGTGGGATTTACACGATCTACATTTGCGATATACTGAGTACATACTCAGGATCTACCTGTGCTGTATGGGTAATTGGTAAGAAATCAATCAGTGTAATACACATTTACACACATATTCATCCGTCATCCATTATTGATTTTTTTTCACGTCAAATGATATTGATTTTAACTGCACAGCTGATTTTATTTTGTCGTTTTTTATATGATGCATATTTATTATGTCGTACATACATCGTCGTACATTATATGATACATGATAATTAATATAATATAATATATTATATAATATATTAACAAATTATAATATAATAGAAAACATTTAATTATTTTTTAAATAACAATTTAAATAATTGTTTAATTATTATATTTAAATAGAGTTATATATGTTTTTATACATGTTTTCATATCTAAAAAATAAGATACATTTTTTTAAAGAAATAATTATAGAAAATAATCTATATTATTATTATAAAATAAAAAAATAAAACCAGTTGTGCAGTAAAAATCAATATTACTTGAAGTGAAAAAATCAATAACAGATGATGGATTATTATGTATAAACAATCTTGATAATAAATTAATCTAAAATTGGGTCCTTTTGATAACAATCATATGAGTAAAAAAAGCTATAAAGACCAAACCACAAGGACTAAATCCTAGTAAAAGAATTGAAATTCTTAAAGAATATATTTCTCATTTAAAAAATTTTGCTTGTTTTACTTTGGTTGATTCTTATAGCCTTTTTCTTACTCATAAGAGCATTATGCGTGTATAAATGTTACGAACGCGAGTTTTACGCGACATCATTGACAAATTTTTATCGCTTACTCGCAAAAATTTGTGATAATCAATGAAATATTTAATATAAAAAACTAAGATATATTTAATATAAAAAAGAATCATGTGCTTCAGTGAGGATTGAAACTTTATTTCTAAAAGTATAAGGTAAATGCTTTTCTTAGTCTTAGCCTAGTTATGCAAATAGTTCTTCAATTTAATTATCGCAGGTATGTAATTAGTAAATAAGTATGAAATTTATTTATTAATAGGTATATATATTGTAAATGATATATACTTATAACTAATATATTAATCGGTATATACAGAGTGTCCGTCAATTTTCGACCATAACGAAATAAAGAAGTAGATTGGCTCAAATTAAGAAGGAACGACCTGTAAATTAAATAAAGAAGATCGGCCAATCTGCGTGAGTAGAAGCTATCGTTACAGTGAATATCGCGCGAGAGAGGCGGACAACATGCGCGGCATCGTGCACTATTTCGACCGTCCGCACGCAGACGAAAAACGGCCAATTTATACCTCGACTTCCGGACGCGATAGCGATTTCGTTCTTTTTGCATAAAATTCTACACCATTTCGCGGCACTACCGTTTAAATCTCGTCCCGATCGCCTGAGGAGCGGCTGACTTACAGTGAATATCCGAAATCTGCTTCTTGGACTCACACTTAAGTGTAATATTTGTATATATCGAATAAAAAAACGAGTCAGAATGCAATCAATCGAATAGTGAATTAAATATTTATATATACCAAACGAAAAGATGAATCAGAATGCATTCGTTCGATTAATTCGTTAAATATTTATATATATAAATTTTATTTATTTAATATTTCGTTAATTATTGCGACAATCCCAAAATAATACAGGTCATTCCTTCTTTATTTGAGTCAATCTATTTATTTATTTCGTTAAGGTCGAAAATTGACACCCTGTATATTGTAAATTATATATACTAATGATATATATACGAATGATATAAACTTATAACTAATATACTAATATTTTCTTTCCCAGGATTTGCAAAAATTTTGATTAAAAATATAGGATTGAAAATATAAAGATAAGTTTCTTACAAAGATATAAAAACTGTATACTAATTATTACATGTACATAATGTGAAACAATTAAGTATATTATACAAATATGTAACTAATAAATTAATTATACATCCAAGCCCATTTTATTATTATTAATTAAATGGAATATTTTAAATTTAATTATCTTGAATTGTGTTAATAATCTTAGATACTCAGTATACACATAACATTGAAATTAATTAATTATGTAGATATGTTAATTAATCAATTATCTGATTTTGCATATTTTATTTTTTAATAATAATTAATGATTTTTTAATAATAATTAATGATCGAATTTTAATAATTTCTTATCTTACACTATTCAAAATAATGCTGTATAATCTGTATATATGTAATCGAACCATGATACAATGATAATTTATTCCACGATATTCTATAATAATGCCAGACAATTTAAATACCTATCTGTAAAAGTAAATTATGTATTATTAAATTATATATTTCGCGAATATTATCAAATTACATAATCTTTGTTTTTTTGAAAGACTGCTTTTTAAATATTTAACGAATTGAGTGCCTCGATAAAATTAAAAGTAACATCTCATTAAATCTTTTAAAGATTTCAAATGCAATAATAATTACCTCTTTTCTTGCAATTGTTATATATCTTAATATTTACTATGTGTATTTAATATCAATATTATATACTTTAGGATTGTTCTTTTATTTATCGTGATTATTTGATAATATTGGAAGAACATCGGCAATCATGTGAATTTCCTCGAAATAAAGTTAAAGTAGAATTAACTTCTTCATTCTATATAAACAAAATATCATGTATTCAACGTATCAATTGTCGCTTTGGAGTTCGCTGGATCCTGTTGCATCTGGAGCTTTCTGTAACTGCGCGCTTTGAAATCTGTCGTAGCCGCCGTTCGATTCGCCAAAGATCTTCCGACCAGGAATCCTCTCGTCATCCTTAATACTGACTTCCGTACCGATCTGCACAGGCCAAGGTAGCTTGCCGTCGTTGTCCCTGATAGCAATGAGATTGCTCACCTTATGCTCGCTGCTCAAATTCTCCTTGGTCGGCACCCTAACCCGCCGCGAGTCGCTATCGGGATACTCGTAGGGACGATCGTAATAGCTCGATTTCTTTGCATAAGGATCATAGCCACCATATGACTGTTTATATCGATATCTGCTGGGATCGACATTACCAGGTACGCGTTTATAAACGTTATCTCGCGTGACCGGTGCCTTGTCGTATCGTGGGTAATTCCTCAAATCGACCGGCTTCCTCACGACCTCCGGCAGGGTGGCGTAGTAGATGATCCGTCTGGGCTTGGGCGTAGGTCGATTTCTGCCGTAGAGATCTAAATCGTCGTCTCTGTAACGATCGTAGTAATACTGATCGTTCGGCAAACGCGCGTAATAATCTCTCTCCATTCGGTAGCGATCAGGATAATTATAGCTGTATCCTCGACGATAAGACGGATATTCATAATCCCTCTCGCGTATCGCGTTCCTGTACCAGGACATCTGATCGTAATCGTCGTAGCTCTTAGTGAGCGGCATATCCCTGGATTCGCGGTATTCCGGGTAGCTTCGTCGATGGTACTGACCCGTTACAAAGTCCGCACGAGGTGGTTGATGCAGGCGATAGCTGTTGGACAAAGCTGCGGCCTCTTCCTCCTCCTGTTGTTGCCGGATCACCTGGTCCAACGGGATACGATGACGAAATTCAACCGAGATCGGTTGCACCGAAGTCGACCATGCTTCGGGTGAGTTCAGGCGAGTCTCGCGCACGCTCTTTGTCGTCGAGATCTTTTCCATGCTCGTCTCGTTCTCCGCTTGTCTACGAACACGTAGGATTCCTTTTGTCTCGTTCATAGATGATTCATCGTCATCGTCATTGTCATCGTTTTCTTCGTCCGCGTGCAAAATTCTCATCATAAGTCTTTTCTGTAACATTTTTCGGATGGTTATGGCATCTTCAGCATCTTCTTCGGCTTCGTCATCGTTATAAGATGAATCCTCTAAAAGTTTCCGAAAACGCTCGACGTTTTTGTTCTCAACATGAGAAGTTTTCTCAACATCCGGAAGATCATTCTGTTGTACGGAACTCGGTGTAGTCAATTCTGAATGTTTTCGAGCGTCTCGTGATTCATCGAACGGAGCCAGACGACCTACTCCGCTCACGCTGCGAACTTCGAACGCTGAAGAGTCCAATCGTGGCCAAAACGGATGATCCGGATAAACGGATCTCAAGTATGGTATCTGCCAAGCTTCACCGATGCCGGCCGCGTTGATTCCAACCAGCAGAAAGATTAATGGGCACATGGCTGACAAGCACATCGTCATAATCTGAAAATTCTAAAATTATTAATACGTACGTACATTTATATTCTGTTTATTACTAAAATTATTAAATAGGGTCTGAAAAATTTAACTGTATATACTTTAATTTTTAGTGAACATTCGTAGTTAGAAAAAAAAGAATATATTTAATTTACAATTAATTTATATTATTTTAATTTATTTCGAGATACTATATCACACAGGATAAAACTATCGGGTATTCACTTATCTAGTAAAAAATGCTAAAAATATATAAATTACAAATAAAATAAAAAATTAATAATACCGATTAACATTAAGTGAGAAAAAGTTCAATAGATAGGTACATCAAAGCGATCAAATTAGACTTTCCCGCATTCCTTTTCTACGTGCGAAGCCAGCATCGGTCTGATTGTTCGCTCCCACTTTGAACGTAACCGTGAATATCACCGGCACTTTCCATCGAAACGCGTGGCTTTAAAAAAAAAACCGGCGATACACATTCAATGACCGTTCCGTCCGGTCGCTGCGCGGTCAGAGATCGCATCGAATCGTCCTCCAATGTAGACACGGCCGATTCTCCATGACAAATATAATTTCCCGGGCCGTTTCCGCGGTATTATGTCCGAGTTCCGGTCGACTCGCACCGAGATCCATCCGGATGATTGTTCGCCCGAGCATGTTTACCATAGCCCGAAATCACGTCTGATTCCCGTCGACAAAAGTTCAATGTTTCACGCGAATTTGAAATTATCAAAATGTTCACATATGAAGAATTAAATATAATTATCCTTTTAAAATACATTTCACATTTATATCATATTTTTCTTGACAACTTTTGCTTTCTTTTTAAGGAATTTTTATTTGTTTTTTCCTTTCTTTGTAAATTCTTCGTATTTATATTAGAGGAGAAATTCTACTTCTTCCCAATAAATAATCTTAAAGATATTAATGCAAAGATAGGAAAAAATAACATGCTTCGTTATCGATGCAAGATTGTTGTGAATAAAGAGTACTGTTTTGCAGGAACAAGATCTTATTGGCGAACGTTGAGAGCTTCCGGTTACGCGTTGAGTCATTCTACCACAGTTATAAGCAACGTTCTCGGTTATTGTGAGCATCGCTAACAAACGACTGTCGAGCAAAAGGTCGGTATCTCTGGCGATGTAGCGGAACAAATCTTCAGCAGGACGACGATCTTACGCCCCGTTATCAAGGCGTCGCACAGTTATCCGCGCTTTACAGTTAGACGCCAACGAGACCGTTTCACTCTTAATTAAAAATCTTTTTAATTAGTCACGCGACGAAACTGGAAGTACTGGTAATGTTTACCGCGTCGAAAATTGGAACATAAAGACGAGTAGCAGCAACATTATTTTTTTTTAACAATTAATATATTCAAATAAAAAAAAGAGGAGATTTTAAATATCCTAACAAAAAATAAATTTGGAATTCTCTATTTTGATATACATAACGCACACATCAATTACGCATTACATATATTATATGCATGTATATTTTAGTTTTAAAATTTAATTATGTATATTATAGTATTTTTTAAAATTTAATACAATTTCAAAAAGCTATGCAAATAAAAAAAGATTATATTAAGATATTAATAATTTAAATTTAAACGTTTATACCATAAAAATTATACAATTAATGACTCACCGAAATTGTAAATTTATCTATGATTTAAATTCACTTTACAGTCTGTAATTTCGATAATTAAATGTTCATTATTACATTATTGTATTACTGATAAATATCAAAAGAAATGTAGACACTAGTAATTAGTTACTAAATTATGAAAATATTTAAATAAAAAAACGTGGTATTATTGAATTTAAATGTATTATAAAAAAAATTAGTTCTATTAACAATTCTGTATAATTATATATTTTCTTATAAATCTATTTATATAAATTGGTTAATTAATGGTTTGGTTAATTAATCTCAATTTGTATAGTTAAATTAAGGCAATGATAATTTGACTAAATTACGAGCCATCGAATTGTACCCATATCCATTCATACATGAGAAGAGTGTGTGTAAAATGTGGTTTAATATAATTATAAATTCCTGTTAAAATTCAAAACCTATATTTGCTCACATTAAATGCAAATTTTATCTTTTGTAATTATTATACTAATGTAAATTTAATAGTTATTTTATCTACATCAGTACGTGATTAAATATTTCGTCGTTTTTTAACATATCATTTTTAATATATTGGTTTAATTAGCTTAATTGTTTTTAATTATTTTAATTGTTTCTTTGTCTCTTTCTTATTCAATATATTATTCGATAGAAATCTTAAAATATGTGTTTATAAATTCATTATATTAAAATTATATCGTAATACTAATACGATATTTGCAAAAATAGTACTTGGAAAGTTTATAAATTTATATTATAGATGTGCATAATATATGTGTGTAGATAGAAGGGATAAATTTTTTTTTAAATTTTCAAAACTTGCAAAAACTTACTACTTAAGAAGGAGATTGTATTTTTTTTTAATGCAATCTTCTTCTTAATAAACAATAATGCGTTTTAAAAAAAATGCAATCTCTTTCTTAATAAATAATAACAAACAATATGATATCATTCTTTGAAATAAATTGAAACAGATAAAAAAATTATATATTAATTAAAAATTGGAATAAAATATTAATCTACGTTTTTTATGTCTTGCAAGAAGAGAAAATGCATTAAAATTATCAAAAGGAAATTAATATAAAGTACTTCGATAAAAGTTACCTGTTGTCTGACGAATGTCGTTCACTGTTCGGAGTGTCTCTGATTACTACTGCACAGTAGTCCAAGAGTTGCCGGTTTACCCCGGCTTCATATCTGCATACCGTTTGATTGTCGCAGGAAACACACGCTTACCCCTCTACCAGAGAGTTAACTACCGTTCACAATTGCTCATCAGTTTTAACTGTAAGGCTTGTCCCGAATGATAGTTAAACAGTCACGTCAGCGAACAAAGACAATAACTGTGAGTAAAATAAAGGCAGTACGTTACTAAATTTTTATTGCTAATTTGCAGAAAAATGCAGATATATAGACATCCAGAATGATAATAAATTAATTCTATCATGTAAGATAATCAATTTTGCAAATTTTATTAGTTAAGAATCGCTCTCTTTTTTTCTTTGATAAAGTATCATGCATTAATTTCTATAAATCGTTAGTAATCGAAATAAATCTCGCAAATTAAGCCTTAAAGATTAAAGTATATAAGTAACTTTATTCTTTATTTATCTTCGTATTATTTTCTTCGACATTTTAACTTATAACTTATTGTTAATTAACTAGATAGATTAATTTAAGTTCCTTTATATGAGTATTAAAATTTTGTAAAATTCATTCGCAGTAAAGCAAATCTTTATAAATTTAAGTTGGCCATAAACTGTAAAATAGTTTCTCTTTTTCTTGTTTTGTTTCTTTCTCTCTCCTTTACTATTGCATATATTTTATATATTCAAAAAATGTCATCTTCTCTGTACATATTGTCATTTAATGGAAAGCAGAAAAGAAAAATCAATAAGAAAGAAGGGCAAAAAGAGGCCGATAAGAAAAAAACAGAACATTTTCATCGACATAATAGATTTCTGACAAAACTATGTCCGTGCATATACATCGGATATTGAATGCAGTGTGAATTCTACGTTATCCACTAGATTCACGTCTGCAAAAGATGACTCTGCTAGTTCGAGAGACGTAAAAGTTTGCTAATGTACAAGAAAAGATATAAGAACGATATATATCCAATCATATAAAAAATGATTTTTATGAATTATTTTGTTAATAAAGTCTTTTTCTATTTAATTATAAAAAGAATTCTAATTTTCTTTTTTCAAAACAATATTGATCCGTGTACATGTAAAATATAAAATATTAAATAGGAAAAGCTTGTTGGTCACGTACAGAGCAGAATCGCATTCGAAATTCAAGATTTTCGTGTTTTAAACATTTGTCAGGAAATTTCTCTGTCGCATGTACAACAACGGTTTCCCTTCAATGTAGTCACGTAAAATGTAGCATTAGATATTCTTGGACAAAGAAAACATAATATGGATTATACAAAGTGACATTGACGCGAATATTATTTCTTAATTCAAAATAATTATAATACACGATATCGATTACATATTTCTTTTAAATAACATTTATGCGTTATTAGCATGATCTTTTTGATAAAAAACATACCGATATGAAAGCTTTAACACAATGATATCGCATTTTAGAGAAAAAGAAATAGGTTTCTTCTTTATTTTACAAAATATTACAAGTCAATCGAATCTTTTAAAATAACGCATCATAATTTTCTATTCTATTTATAAAATGATAATTCAAGTAATAATAGAGTTTGATGAACGAAAGACTGTAAAAAAATTTTTACAGAATAAACGCATTAAATAATTGTGAATTGATTAAATATATAATCGCTAATTCTCTAGCAATATAACAAGCATCTCGTGACATAAATATATGAATACGAAAGAGTATCCCTGGGAAACAACATTTTACTCGTATACAGCTGATTCACAAAACAAATAAGATCACAATACGGGGGGCACATCATTATACAGCTACTAGACTGTAACTTTTAATTGGAACAAACGGACTTATTAAACATAACGTTGAGGGGTTAACAGGGTGGTGAAATCTTTGTGTAACGAGCCTCTTGTTGAAGACGAATAACCGCGGAAAGCGTCGTAATGTCTCGCGATATCTCGCAGTAATTAGGTGCCGCATGAAGGGATGAACGTGCTCGCGAAGAAGCGAACGTGCCGAGAACTATGAAATTCCTTTCCCTTTGGCATGTCGTTAAAAACTAGTTTTAATTAGAAATTGTACGCGTGTTTATTAGTTATATTAAAAACTAAACGGTATTATTTTTCATTTCTATCTTCATTAATAAAATGTTATAATACTGGAACGTTGAAATAAAAAAGACACATTTGTGTATTTCAAATTTCTTAAAGATTACATAACTTTGGGAGATATTATCATGGATAAGATTGTGGAGTGCCAAGTTGTTACATTATGTAAAATGGATAGAAGAAGAAAGAGATTCTTAGACACTTTAAAAGACGTAATATATTTTATTTAGACATTAATGATCCATAAAACATTGCTTATATATGGGGCTATAAACAAATAACTCTCGCCGCTACAATCTAGTCGTGATATAATAAATATTATCTTGTTCGTTTGCACAGAGAAAAAAACGCAGAAAGAGAAGCGCGTCAGGCTTCGAAAAAGCTCGACCAATTTTTTCCGGCTGTCGATAATGTCCATTTTTTCGTAATCGCATTTACATTTATGTGAATTGTACAGGATGTTTAAAAAAATGAGATGACTAGATCTCTGATATGCATAAACTACAGGGGCTGTCGATGGCAAGTCACTAATAAAGAAAGAGAATAAATTAATTAATAGTAAAATTATTCTTCTAAATATCTATTATTTTATTATTCCTCTAAAACAACATAACAATTTCTACTCGTATGTATATAACTGTTTTGATTTTCGTAGTTGTTCTTAAACTAAGAATTAAATAAGAACTAGAAGTAAAATCCGGACTAAATGTAATATATAATGAAAATTTTTTAATTCTCTCTCTCTCTCTCTCTCTCTCTCTCTCTCTACAAAAGGTTCAAAAATATATAGTTACATTTATAAATTAGTACATGTTTATAGAACTCATTTTATAGAACATCAGAAATTAAATCTATTAAAGTTTATATTCGGAATAAAGTAAATTTAAAAGAAAAGAAAAATGAATTGCTTAAGTTTCAAATATAAATCTAGACTATATGTTTTCTAAATATTTTTAATAATATAATAAAAATAAAAAGTTGTGAAATTAATATAACAACCGCTAAAATAAGATCTCCTTTCATTTTCTGTGTACTATATTTCCTTTTTAAAATAAGCAAATATTTAAATTGCGTACATAATTGGTAGACAAAAATTTAATTTAAATAAAAAAATAAAATTTTAAAACAAATAATAGCGAAGAAGTGGAATTATTCCTTTAATAATAATTGAAATTTAAATTTATATTATGTAATTTTTTTCAGTTATTAGTTCGCCATCGACACCATTGTTTATCGAAAGATATGTCCTTTCAGGAATAATTAAAGTGATAATCTATTTAATCTACATACACATGTATGTGCGACTGTGCTACGAAAAGAGGTAATAAAACATTTCTTTGTTCTCTTAACAAACAAATTTGCCAGTAATAAATTATTTATTTACTAGTTATTAATAATGCGATAATTATATCAAAGACATTTATTAGTCTTCATTAAGACCAAGATAATTACTGATTATTATCATCAAGATAATAACTGGTAAATAAATAAATGTATGTTTGCATGACTAAGATTTATGGCAAGTTAAACTCATTGATGTGATTCTGTTTAGCTAATATTTTGTCCACAAATATCTTCATCTTCAACATTTTTGCCATCAAAATGACAAAAAGCACTTGATTTCATATTATTGAGAATAATAATAAACTTATATATTATATAGAGAATTTTTTAAATATATAAAAAATTATTTCATACACAAGAAAACATTTTTGTAATTTACAATTCCGTTAGATTTAAGATTTTCTTACTTGTTAATAAATTCCAAATGTTAAAAGCTAGACAAATAAAATTAAAAATTCATAAATCTCAAAATTGAAAATTTAAATAATTTAATTTTAAAATAAACAAATGCACTTATAAAATTTCAAGGGATTTTAAATTATATAGTCTCAAAATTTAATGAGATTTAAAATTTTAAGAAATTTAAATATATATAAAATATTTGAAAAATTTCATATTATTAAAAATTTCTTAAAAAGGTTAATATAATTTCGATCAATACAACAGTTTAAAAAATTACATTGATTCATTAAATGATGTCAAAAATTTATCTATACAAACCAATTAAATTTTATATTAATCAACATTATTATACAAATAATCTTGAAGTAATTTAAGTCAATCTGAACTTATAAAACATTTTGCTTTTTAATTTATCCTTAATGAAATTTTGAAACAAAATTACAAATAATACGAAAAAGTCCAGAATAAAACTGATTTTTTTTTCTTGGGAAAATGATCGATATTCGATCAGCCGGCATAGACCACGGGATCTAGCGATCCTGAATAATTTATTAGGCAATTAAGCTATATACAAACAGGTGCGTAATCCTTAAAGGAGATCGATATGTCTCGTTGGTTGGCCGGGGAAGACCGTTCCGAATATTCTTTGAATCTTCTCTTTTAATTATTGTTATTTTTCGTTTATTCTTTTGCCGATAATGAACCATTGGTCAAGGCCATTACCGTTCCAGAAGTTGTTCTCGAGCTCGTATCAGAATTCAGTTCCAAAGAAGAGTCCTGTAACATCAGGGAAAATAATTTTATTAATTATCATTATCATGAGAATTATAAGAAAGAGATTAGTAAAAGTCCTAGCATTTCTGAATTAGAGGATTTTATCACCGATATTCTTTTATTATCTAAACTTGAAAAATGTAAAGTTTACATATTGAAAAATTCAAAACTGACAGTCACTATTCATCAGCGATCCTTAGTAAAAATTGACGATATGATTCATCGCGCGGAAAGAGAAAGTATCGCAACGACATTTCTGTCACCGTCGTTGTCCTGGTTGTCGTTGGCGCCAACAATTTACGACTCTTGTTAATATGCACCCGAGAAGAACGATTTTCTATTGTGGATGACTGCTTTTAACTGCTGTATGACGAAAACGACGTCTGTCATTAGAGCTGTCATACTGAATCCATTACGATCTTTATGCTCTTTACGATTCTCATGGCAAGACACATGCTCTCAGAGACTATGTACCATCATGTTATTTCCGATTGTGCATCATGCCGAGAATCTTTTCATCAATAGGAAAAAAATTGTGTCTCTTCCTCATATATATATTTCTCATTGTTTTAATTATAAATATTTCTCCTTATTTTTATTGTAATATAATAAAATATTTTAAGACAATAAAATAAACAAGTGTTATTTAGAAATAAAAATACGAAATTTTTGAAGCTCATAGTTATAGTTTATAGTTTAATCAATTTTTAAGTAATTTCCGCGAAAAAAGACAGTCGTCCTTTTTATTTAATTTTTAGTATTTATACTTGAAGATATCTCTGCTGATTCTCGTGAAATTGTTACATATAAAATATTATAAATGTCGAATAAAAAAATAAAATTAATAACTTACAATGCTTAAAGTATGCATGATGCATGCCTGCGTGGTATTCTCGACCTGGATCAATTCGTCACAGTCCTCATGATCCAACCCGTTTACGTCAGATCGAATCTTGATTGGCGACAGAGCCGCTTCGTTGTCCGTTGACTTGCCACTGTCTGGGGACGGTATTAACTCATGTCCATCAAGTTCCTCCTCCTCCGCGCGTTCTTCGCAATCCGTAGCCTTGATTTCCTGTTATAGATTCCGTAGATCAATACCGTTACACGAGATTATCATAGACGAGAGACGAACTGATGATTAACGAACATATCTTTCGATCATTCGTCCTTGTGAAAGAATGTGTGTAGTCATGACAAAAAATTATAATGTGTGCTGCTGAGGAGTTGTTAATTAATATGTGCCATACTATATAATACTAGGAATTTTATCCTTCAAAAGTTTCCCATGTTTCATTCAAAATTAGTTTGATTAAATTTACTATCTTATTATGTATATTTTAAATAATGATGTTTGCTTGAGAGACATGACTAGCAACAAATATATTTAAATTAGAGATGTCAATTAATGAGATCATTCTGTTATAATTTTGCTTTCTATTTTTTTTTCTACATAATGCACATTTTTTATTTTAATATTTTTTGATAACATAATATTAATATTGTTGTATATATAAGAAAAATTGCTAGATAAAGCCTTTTGTTCCATTATTGTACGTATATAAGAATATACAATAAATCGCGGAAACAAATAATTTCTGCGATACTTAACATGAAAAGTACAATTTTAGATTTTGTTGTCTGTCGATGGGAAAAACTGTTAAGGGCGATGGTGACGAGTGGCGGGAAAATGCCATCACCCGAGGGGGCGCGGAAAAATATTACTTCGTCATATGTTTCTCTGTCGATACGTCAACCCCAGAGTTAGCCTCGATGGAATCGACGTGTTTCGCGTCGGTCACTGGGGTTGCTTTTGCCGAGTGCAAGCGCACCTCCCTTACTTCGCTTCTGTACAACTTCGTGGAAATCGTGCACGTCACGCGTTGTCGGGAAGATTGTCTGCGCCGTCGTCCACGGATATATCTCGTGTCTCAGCCGTCGCGAAGCATCGCGATGCCTCTTTGTTGCCTCCTCGGATCTTGTCGTGACGACACACCGATAAATGTGACGGAAGACTACGTGTCGTTTTGCAGAAAGAAGAGGAAACGAGACAGAGGATGAGGGAGAGAAAGATGGTGTTGATGTGAAAAATAAGTCAAATGGCAAAATCGTTGTTTCTGTAGCTGAGCTTTAACTCGCATTTATATTCGTTATTCGTTATGTACCTGCAGACTCGCATTAGTCCAGACAAATTAAATTATGATTAAGAAAATAGCAGGAATAATTTCGAGATATTATAAAATTTAAACATTCTCTCTCTCTCTCGCGCGAATGTAAATGAAACATATATACTGAAAGTCTTGAAATACTATCGGTGTAAACTCTATCGATTATAGTTGAGAGAGATACATAATTCACAAAATATATGCGTTGCATCTCTTTCTTAAGATATGCAGTAAGAATGCAAACATTTCGTACATAAAAAAAAATAAATTTTGGAACACGATTCACTCAAGAAAGTTACATAATCGATAACAATAACAGTCATCGGTATCAATACTGGTCGTAAATAATGTACTCATTAGTTGATAACAAAACACATATTATAATTAATGAAAGTGAGAGAATGTTACTTATTTAAACAAATCGGCCATCGCATCGAGCTGAATAATGTATCCGCGAGAACGCAAATATTTCCGTTAATTCCACGTTTTAATTACTCGAAAAATGCGCGCGCAGCAGTAAAACAATTTCAAATATTCGTTAATTAGTTACTAACCAATAGATTAAATATAATCTGCGGGCAAGGAATCTTTTGAGAGTTGATATATTGTAATATATAATCCCGTTGATGTTGTGTATATATATTGCAATATTGCATTAAATCAATACAATTATATTGTCGAAATTGTCATTAAAATTATCAAATACAATAGTCTATATAATCACGCACAAACAATAGAAATAAAATAAACATACATTTTTAGTCGTATACAAAATTTCTTTTGTTACGGACATCGTTTTAAGGGTGAACTCTCCTACTTGTTCGTTCCATCCTTCGCAATGCCCGAGAGGCGGAAACTATTAATTCTTCAGTTCAGGTTGCGCGATTTTGTAAAATATTGCTGCATGACGTCGGCGTAAATAATAAATCATAGATAGGGAGTATAAGAGAGAGATAAGAGAACTAACCTGGAAATCCTGGGGGGAAGGCGACGACTCCTTCGGTTGGTCAAGACTAGGACTCCGCGACGGGCTCGGTGCTCTTGTGCCCAGCTCGTAAATGTTGATCATGTGGGCTGCCTGGGCATGAACCATCAATTCCCAAGCACTTGGAAAAGATAACTTGCAGAGGACGCAGAGCAACGCCGTCGTTGAATCTCCTGTTTGTGTGTAAGTGAAACGTTAATAAATAAGTTAGAAAAATACGGTTGATATTTTTCACACAGTGAACTAGAACGAGATCAAAATGAGACAAAATTCAAAAAGTGAGTTTCATGTCATGCACAACGAATAAATTTTAAATTACTCGGTAGATTTTTAGACAGAGTCTGGAATGAGTTATATAAAATTAATATTCCTGCGTTGAGGCTGTCAATTTAAGCTATTGTTATTTGAAAGATTGCGGCAAATTTCTCGAAATTCAATTTCGAGAAACACATTCATGATTTATTTTTAACTAAATTTGTCCCATTTTTAGTCAATTTTTAGTTCTTTATGCAATAACGTGATTCGAGCCGCCATAAGGAAAGGTAAGTTTGCGCAATGTAACACAATTACTTTAATATAATTTAATATAATTAAAGTATTTGAAATTGTTTGCAACAATGATAATAATATAAATAAAACACAACATTTAAGTCACGTATTGAACGTCACGTATGATGAATACACTAAACAATACGCGATATAAAAGATTATAAGGTAAATTTAATTGAATATGAAAAAAGAAATTTAATTAATTACGTCGGTTAAATCGAGATTTAATAAATAAATAATCTATATGATCTACTTCTATCTTGATTCAAATAAAATATGAGTTTTGAATCAAATTAGTTCAGCAATCTTTCACAAAAATCTTTATAAAAAGTTGCCGATTGTTAATTATGATAGACGAAAATATAAGTGGCCGATTAAAATCGACGGTAGATAATTATACTAATTCTGGATCTTCCGGTGGGATTCGGAGCGCGTTTACGTACCGGAAGGAGGCGCCTCGAAGTTTATTTCGAGTACATACTTGGGGCGGCTCCGTTGAAGGTGTGACATTTACATGTGAACCGCAGCTTGCAGTAGTTCCGCTTGTGCTCCAACAGCTCCCCGAGTTCCGTGAACATCTCCCTGCAGTTGCCGCAGATCAGTATATCTGGATTGCCTACGACATACCTTCAATTAAACTCAACCTTCATTGCTCGACGAGGCTTTGGGATTCCGCGTTACAAGAAGATAAATTATAAACTACTCAAACAATCGTTATATCTCCTTTAATTACATACTTTAATTACATACTTTAATTGCATTCATCAACAAAGTAAGAGACAAATAAAAAAATTGCATTATATTCTGTTAATTTTATATTTAATCTTTTATCAGATCAAAGAGAGCTATTAAATTGTTCCGTGAGAAAATTCTTCTCATTGTTAAAACTAATAATCATAATGCGCGATTATTTGAACACAATAGGTTCGATTTTAAAACATTTAATACGGAAGTGAAAAACTTTATTGGCACTGTACACGTCGTAGACAATAAAGACGCTTATTGCTTTGAACGCTGCACTTACTATACACTTTCAATTGATTCAAGTCGGGTATTGTGCCAGTGTTTGCCGTCAATTGTTGTTTCTGTAGCTTCGGATGCTGTGCTCGTGTCGGTGGCATCAAACGTGGCCGTTTCAACGGTGGTGCCAAACGCGGTGGAAACGCGGTAGACGCATAATAACTGCAAATAGAAGAATGTTTTGAAAAGTAGACTATTATATATAATATATATATATAATCAGATTAGTACGTACACAAAATACATATCCACATACATATATACACATATTTATTGTGTAGGATTTTATAATTTTTTGTTGCTATTCAGGGAGTTTAATATTTTTCTATTATGAAATGTGTATGCTTTAAATATTAAATTTATTTATTTATTTTTATTCTATTTAACGTTTCACACTTAAATAAATATCTGCAATTCTACATCAATAACTTAAGAAAATATATAACTATAAAATATTAAATTATTTTATAAATGAAAGCATTTTCTTAAGTATATTTGAAATAAATGTATAAACGAGCGATTTTACAAAATCACAAAATTTTGCGACAAGAATTTTTTTCAAAGACTTTTCTTTTACAGTATAAAACACACCGCAATAGTATTGTATGCAATTTTATTATTTTAATTTAAAGAAACATTTTTTGTAACATGTTAGTTCGTGTTTTATTTAATAAAAAAATATATTTTTCAATATAATATTTAATAAATAAAATACATTTTTTGAAGATTTATATAACTTAATTTTGTTTAGATTTATATAAAAAAATTTGTATTAATAAAATTTTAATTCATCAGTATCATTATTCATACTTTATATTATTAAAATTGTGATAAAAGGAAAACGTGAAAATAAAAATTTGATGATATTTTATTGATTGTTGTGTATATTATAATATTAATTCTTTTAAATAATGAAAGTTAAGGATAAACCATAACTATAGATAGAAATATAAAAGTATTAGAGTATAATCAAAAGTATAATATTTAAATATTATTTTAATAACAAATTATGATACAATCATTTGTTTGTCATCTGTTATTTTCAATATTTCAATTAGCACCATTGTTATTTATCATTGTCGTTGTCAAGTTTTGCAAGAAAATCGTCAGAATCAAAAATGTTGGCTTTAAGAAAGCTAATGTGATTGTTCCTTTAAAACTTCGAAAGTGAAGGCGTACGGTAAAATAAATTAGGTTTGAATAATTCAAGATGTATCTAGAGAAAGAGAGAAAGAGAGAAAGAATAATGCGGTTCAAGCAAATTAAAATCAAATTAGCTCTTAAGATTTCTCGTTTGAAGGTATCACTTTGTCAAGCTGATAAATGTCTATTGTATATTTGGATAAAAATATCGAGAAAAATTAATATCATAATCAAAATGTATTATATTATTTAATCTCTTAAAAATTGTTTATAGAAAATTTTGATAAGAACCGATTTTTTCCGAAGAATAAGATAATAATTATTTCATTATTACAATATTGATTCATAATCCATTATTATTAATTACTGAATATATTAACGAATGCATATTATACATCTAAATATGAATACATCTAAAATATGAATACGATGGATCATAATACGCAATTAAATTTTGCTCGAGCGGATTTCACTTTATGACCTCACAACGTGAAACGCACGCGTGTGATTTTACGCGATGTCAGAACTGCCGCTTGCCATAAATACCGGCAATTTGCAAGCTTGCAAATTGCCTCTGCTCCTTTTTATTACGAAGCGAACGGCATTTCTGCGCAGTTTTGATTGGATTCACAACGCCCGGAATATTTTGCGTTTTGAAATTTCAAAAATCCTGTGAAGTTCCCTTTTTGGTGAGCAAATTATATTTTTATAAAACAGAAACTTTTTAGAGGAGTTTAAATTCTTTATAGTTGCGAATTAAAAAAAAACTCATCATATCTTTTTGTTTGTAGATTATATATTCATTTTTATCTGTCTATATATCCATCACGCGTTTACTTTCTTCGTTTAGTTTACTTTCTCTTCGTTCTTTTTGGATCGATCATTTCTTTGATGTATATATTTAATCTTTAAATATCAAATATATGTTGTGTCAATATAAAATACATCGCTCACTCAATCTGACATATACAATTCATACAATACTTGCCAGATATATCTTATACTTTCAAAAATATATAATATATTAAGAAATGATCCATTTATAAAGATAATTTAATTTTAATATTAAAATATTGAGACTGTTTGATATATATGAGTAAAAAATTTATAAACTTAAGACCATAACTATAAGACCATAAATAAATATAAATATAAATACAAATATAAATAAAATGTATAATATTTTAAATTTTAATTTTGTTCATTTATAATGCATTTGTTATGCAAGAGTTGCAATAGCGTTTCAGTATTAAATACGCAATACAAGTACGAATAAAAGTTGAACGTTGTCTATGCGTTTACACGCCTTATTCACTAAAATCAAATTTATACCATATATGCATAGCAATTCAGTCATGTCGCAACAATGCGCAGAAAAGTAATCAATATCTAGTCCTCCATTATTGTATCGGCTACGCAGCATCACAACGCCTCGCACACAAACAACAGTAAAGTCTGAATCCTGACAATAAAAGTATCATGTTACTGACACATGCCAATGTTTATGTCGTTGTTGTCGAATACTGCCGATTTGTATTTATTGGAAAATTTTAACATTTGATTTTCTGGTGGAAATATTGAAAAATTACAAAAATGATATCTTACAAATTAAATCCTAAAAGTAAAAATACGATACACTTCTTACGATACACTAATCTGATACATTGTTAATAATGTATATTATTATTACAATACAATAATTTATATTATTTCGAGATATATTTTTCTATGCATATATATTGTTACATGTTATATTATGCATTTTTTATTCTAAATTTTACGTTTCTATATCAGATTCATATATCTTTTAGATTTTAATGGGCATTTTGTTGGACTTTGTTATTTATATTTTTGTTGGACTTTGGTATTTATATTTTATAAAATTTATTCGCTTTCTTTTTAAAGAGAAATAAATAATTGACAAATATAGTTTGTTTTTACTTGTCATCAAAAAAAAAACGAGAGTGTTACTTAAGGATTAGACTGACGAATGTGTGTGAATTCGTGTTTCTTTGGCGTTGTTAAAAGTTATTTTAAGACGAGTTTCGTTCTATTTCACTTTCGAAGTCGCGAATAATAGCCGACGGTCGCGACAGGCGAAAAGGGATGATCGGAAAGAAGCAGAAAAAGACCGAAAGAACATCATCTTCGACGTTGTTCGATCCAACGTTCTTCGCTAGTGTTTCAACAGTTTGAACTCTCCTCCTGAAGTACCATCCAATTATCAACCAAGTCAGCTTTTGTTTTCACTCGATTCTTATAATTTTTTTTTCGATCTTCTTTAAAAATTATATTTTTAAATATTAATAACAATATTTGTGAACACATTTTTTCAAAAAAAGAGCAAGAGAGAGGCAGAAAGAGAGAGAGAGAGAAAGAGAGAAAGAGAGAAAGAGAGAGAGAGAATCAGTCATTACATACAATAAATATAATTTGTACGAAATTAATGAATTTATAATAAGAAAAGTGACTTTTTTTGCTCACACACACACACACACACACACAAGAATCTCTTTTAGAATCGCTTATATATAAATAAATTGAATATTTAATTTTAACTTTTACTTTTTTTATAATTTGAAAAATAGGTTTTAAAGTCTTAAATAATTTTCTTGCAACCTTTAAATCAGATAAATATCTAATGAATAATAGTATTGACAAGCGAATCTAGGTCATTCGCGTATTAAAGTCTAGTTGCATTAATATTACAGTCGGATATCTGTCCGTTTTCTATAAATAGGGCTTCTAATTGTCGTAATAGACGTGAATAGGTTAAACACATTATAAATCTATCTTATATAATTTCTGTTACATCTTTTAATAAAATTAAAAAAATTAATTTTATCTAATTGAATTATAATATCTCATGAATTTAAACATACAAAAATTTTTACAAAAGAGATATCCAAAAAAGATATGTATATATACACAAACGTTCAATCTCTTTATACAAGGTGGCTCGAATTTAAACTTTAGGAGTGTGTGAAGAATCAATAAACTAAGAAAAAAGTCTTTTAGAAATTTGCTCGTTACTTTCTTTTAAAAAAATTAAAAAAAAAGCTTTTCTTTTTTCCAGTTATTTATTACTCTATTTTTTACTTATTTACATTTATTTTTTCATATTTATTTCCTTGAGGTATCGTTCAAAATATATAAATATATGAAAATAAACAATTTAAATAAACAGAATGTAATAACCTCGTGTTATCATATTTATTTATAAATCTCTAATTCTATTTAAAAAATATTTTAACTCACTTTCTTTTCTTAATTTTATGCTCTACTATTTTTATTTCATTATTGTATTATCTCATTACTGGTCTACTATTTTTATCTCATCATTGTATTATCTCATTACTATTTTTCGATAAATCTAATTTTAGTGTTGTTTTACATTTTGGTAAAAACTTCTTTATTTTTGGGGGAGAATTTTCACCAAAACAAAATAAATTTCTAAAGAGTTTTTTTTTCAGTTTATCGATTCCCCACATGCTCGCAAAGCTTCGACATTTAGATTCCGGACATCCTATATAACATTTTATATTTTAGATTCTCCGCACTGTTTAATCGAGCGCGCTCAATCTCGAGCGGGACGATGTGGCCGTCGAAAAACGCCGATGCCAGTCGTCCACATCGTCGCGTCTCTACTTTATACGCGGCTCTCGGATATGCATGTATTCAGATTAGACAACGCGGAGGGAGAATTTGTCGGATAAATTCAGCCGGGGGTAGCGGCCGGGAGCTGGCTCGCTCCCTCTAACACACTGGATTTCATTAAAATTCATTCGGCGCGGCAAGCTGTCACACGCGCCACGCGGATGTACAGACGAACGAGTAAGCTAATAGGCTTACCGTGTTACTACAAAAGGCTCCGAGTCCCTTCTCTCATACGAGCGGATTGTACTGTGACCATACAAATTAAATATAAATAATGTATATGCGACGTGTGTAAAATGAATTAGATGACGCATGTCTGTTTGTTTGTCATAAACACTTACATATGCATTACGTATAGTGAAAATGCAAACGTGATCGTTAAAATGAATATACTACTATTAAAATCTGATAAATTACAGGTGGAAAACAACAATGATAAGAGAATCGTTCCACTGACCCAACTGACAAATCTGATAACTCGACATCCTAAAAAATCGATAATGATAACGATTCGCAATACATGTGTTCCGTGACATATGAAATTCCGATCATGTCGCGAGAAGTATTATTATCAAGTTGCTTTTCACTTCTTATTTTGAATCGTTTTAAAGTCAATAAATGCATTTTTCATCAGAAAGCAACAAAATATCGTCACAATACTCAGCGAGCAAAACCAGTCGGCTATATTTTACTATCGCAAGTATCACGATTTGCGCTCATCCCCCCGAAGCCATAAATAATATTTCTGTCGGTGGCCAGGTCGGCGTTTTCCCGCAATTATTACGTCTCTCATAACCGACGTCATAATTCTATACCGTAACGAGCCCATTCGTAACCCTCCAATCTCTTCTCCCCGCCAGCCACTTTTCCACTTCATTCTGACATTTTTTTACGCGCGTGCGACCTTTTAGGAGTGACAGCAACTAATGGCAGTGTTGCAACAAATGCGTAGCAAAGCAATAAATAAATATAACAGCGAAATGATAAGAGCGCGTTGACAGACATGTTGCGTATTTTTTTATTCTTGTTTATTAATGATTATATTACACAAATATGTTATACTTTTAAATACAATATTCTGGCTAAATTGCCGATAGGAATCTAGATAAATGTATTTAATATATAAGTGATTTTATGAAATAAAATAATTGAAATGGCGTTTCATGGCAATCTATTTTAATGTGCGTTTGTCGCTAAATTTCATTTAAAAGAATGAAGGTTCTAATCTAAATTTAAACTCAGTTGGGAATCCAAAAAACATACGAGGAATTCCAGAATTGTGGAACATGGTGACGTTCGAAGGCGAGCCTAAGGACGAAGGTTGGCCAATAAATCGGTGGATTTTCATCAAGAACTAACCCTCGGACGGACGTCGGCCAACGAGCGCTGTGATTGGCAGCTCTGACAATTATTTGTTTTCCACAAATCACACAGTGGCGGCGACGTCGTTCTTCTACCTTTTCTTCTTCGCCTTCGTCTTTGCTTTTTACTTCAAATTTTCTCGTGATTTTCACCTTATAGATTCTCAATTTGTCATTCTGTTTTGTTTTTCCTTTTATAAACAATTTCTTTTTTCATTAAAAATATATAAAGTTTATATTGGTAATTATTTTAATTCAATTTAATTAATTAGCATATTTAGACATTTCGCTTTAATTAAATTATATTCTAAACGTTATCGTAATATTTGAGCAATCTTGCTTGTCTCCATTTCGAGATGAAATATTTTAAGTTTGAATAGGGAATACGCGCTATTTATATACACTTAACATCCGCACACAAATGTAGAGAATAAATCAAATATTAAACGTGTTCTTAAAAATACATGTATCAATAAATTAACTATTTAATTTAAAAATTTCTTTTTCTCCATGATTTAAAAATTTTATACTCTGGAATTAAAGACAACGATCTTACTTTTTAATATAATTAAACGACATAATAATTTAAATTTTTTAAAATTTTCATTTCTTCTTTTCTCTTCTTTTTTTCTTGGTCTAAATAATATGTATGTATCTACAATTCATTTTGTACAGTAATGGAAAAACTGATATGTTACAAAAATAGTGAAAAAATTCATTCATAGTGTTTGTTTAGAATATTTCGTCGATGATATTATATAGACAAACATAGATAAACGCAAAATATTATTTCTATGTATATATGTGTGAATTATACATAAAACATTTTTATAACATTTTATAAAACTTTTTTAAACAAAACTAGAAAGATATCTATTTGTTATTTATTCCATTTTCCGAAAAAAATTATAAAATCCAGAAAAGTCATTACATATATATGTATATTCACGTGAAAAATAAAAAAATATTAATATAAATTAGAATTAATACAGATAATTTAAGAAAAATGTATGTAATTTCGATACGTTTCTGCACGCACAGAAATCGTGTTATTATAATCGATTTTGCATTACATCCTCCTCTTTTACCGCCCACCACATTTCGTCGTGCGAATATTAATGCCGCAATTAATTTCGCTTAAATCGCGATGGAATATTTCGGATTTTTCATGAAAGGCAAATTATGCGTACTGACCAACAATGGCGTACTGGTATTGAATTCCCTTTCTCCTCTTTTTGGGTAGACGCCATTAATTCAGTACGATGTTTCGATTAAATTGCAGTCTAAGCGCGAAGATGTGAAAAGCATTTTGTGCGTTTGACGCGCCGCCAATTACGCGAGACGTCAAAATAATGAAGGCGGATCGCGTTTTCCACGATTGCCAGCTGCCAATTATAGCTTTTCGCGGTCGTGTTTGTCACCCTTTTCCGCGGTGATATTAATAAATCATTATTGCTGAAATTGTTGTTACATTATCGCACGATAAGCGAGGCCAACGCGGATTTTGACGTTGAAATTTTCACTAAATTACCAATTGTACGCGTGATGCGTACAATACAATTACATAATAGAATTATCGAATGTCAAATTTACAAGAATATTTATTAAATTAATTAAATTAATGTATTTGTAAGAAAAATATTAATATATTTACGATATAAGTTTCTTTTTGTTTTATATCAAAGATAAGTTAATATATCCCTATAAAATAAAATTTATCATCACATTAATATTAATATTAAACGCATACGATTACACTAATACACATTTATATTTAGTATTTGTATGAAAAATATATAAAATGTTTAATTGTGTGGGTGCTTTATTGAATGAATAAAAATTGAAACTAAAAAATATTGAATATTTATATAACACAGTGGTTTTCTAAACTTTTATCGCCTATGGGATGTTTCCAAACATAACGAACGGTGTATTTGTGCGATTGATCGTCTGGGCGAACAAAGGGATGAGAGAAAAGTTCAGGAAGCGTGATGCAGCCATTTCCTTTCACGAGGGAAAACTTTCAGCGTTTAAATTCAGCTGTTTCTAAAGAAACGATTAAAGACATTGATCGTAAATTATCTTGGCGATCATTAACACTCGAAGATATTTCGTATAGATGGTAAAATTTAGAATAATTAAAAATTAATAACGATATTATTGCAAATTATACAAGAATATTACAAAATATTTATAGAAAGTGGAATTTATTATTAAGGGATAATTTGAGTTATAACAGTTATTTTATCAAAATATGTAGCAAATGAAAAACATTATTATATGGCTGTATTAATTTAAAAATCATTTCTTTTCGAATTAGAATATATTAACTATTCTTGTTATCAATGGATGTAACATATACGTTATCAAAGATACACTTATAAACATGTATCTCTAATAATATTTGCACGGTAAAGCTATTTTAAAAAATAGGATACTAATTGCAAAACTTCATTTTTATGATTAGTTTAATATATCGGAAATTACGCTGTACGGCGCAGATAAAGATCAAAGTGCATTGCCTATGACTTTTGCACATATAGATATGTAGATATATATTTGCATAAATCGGCACAGCTTGGAAAAACAAATTAAATATAGCAGCGCATCGCCAGTTTTTAGCTTTCGCAGAATCGAATATCGGATGCGTTTTGCATTTTTCAAAGAGATGATGCCATGTAACATCACTGGTGTAACCTGATTGGTCGCAGCGTCGATTTCAAAGTTTTGATAATTGACTCGCTCGCAAAAGCTCAACTGACCAATCCGGTATTTAGTTGGATTCGATGTTTTTTTTAAATATTTTTCGATATCGACGGCACCGAATGTAATAACATTAAACAAATATAAAATATATTAGGAAAAATAATACAATTCAACAATATAGTAAAAAAAGATAATGCAAAAATAAAATGAGTAATTATTCATTTCTCTTATATCTCTATCAGAATCATTTTATTTTTTCGGAAAATAATTATTTGTACTATTTTTAATTTTTGAGGTGACTCTAGTAAAGTTTATCTTTAATCTTCGTATATATTTATTCGCGCATGCTTAGTCTTATTTATTGTAAAACCTTATAAAAGCCATTACATAATAAGCGAATCTCTGATTGTTTTGTGATAATTCATTTTCGAATTGCATATGATGAAATTTATGTGGCAATAACGCTTAATTTGACGCAGATAGGACGTCCAAATTAAGGGATGCACGATCCATGCACTTAATGTAGGTATATCAATGGGGATCAAGCGTTTAGGCCGATGCCACGGTCCCGACATCGTGGGTCAAGGGATGTATCGATGGAGTGCGATTAAGCCCTCCAAGTCGCGACGGTGTCTTGAGAGACATTCGTCCTTAATTAATGTCCCTCATCCAATGTACAACACCAAGCGTCCTGATCAAGTGCCAAATTAGATATGACGTGACATGGTTTGTTGAGATAAATAATAACAGGGACAAATAAACACTGAAAAAATGATGAAGTATTGAATATTCTCTAAAGTATTGAATTACATTACAAGCAAAATAAAATGGCTATTATTTTTTACGAAATATTAAAATATAATATTCAATAATAGCACCAAGTTTATTATGACTTCGTTCATGCATTGTGCACTATTGTTCATCATTTATATTCATATAACAATAATACGCACATACGCCATACATTATCAAATTATAAATGAGTTCGATGGCTGGAACTATTACGTATTTAAAGGTATTTTGATTAAATTTATAATCTCTCGAAAAACTATACACACACACACACACACACACACACACACACACACATTTTTTATTCATGAGAGTTGATGCATACAGCTTTCTACTTATTTCAGAGAAGGAAAAATAATATTTAATTAACAACAAATTTTACAGAAATAGCACACTAATCATTTTGCGGTATACAATATAGAATTCCCTTTCCTAAAAAAAATTTTAAAAATTAAATTCCCAATATTTTAAGGGTTTGAAATTTTTTAATTAAATTTTTTATAATTTTCATTGCAATTGAAAATTGTTTAATATTTATGATGCATAGCATAAATGTGAATTGTTAAACGTAAGCATACTTCGTGAGAGCATACAATAACCATTTGGTAATTTTCATTTGAGTTATAAAAGTTTTTACAACGTAAAATTAAATAACTCATATAATAACATTGTATTTAGACACACACACACACACATATCTGTACAATATAAAAGAATATTATCATATAAGAAATTTTATGTACACTTTTTACACATAACATGATAACAATCAAAAAGAAGATTATCGAAAATCCAGTAATAAAGGAATTGTGTGCATTTGTCACTTATAATCCCCTCAATAAGACTGTTGTTAGACACAAATAATTGCGTCTGCATCTTACCACCGAAATCTATCACAGGATGCATTTGTACGTGCAATTATTGTTCGGTGCAAAACCGCGTATAACGGCTTTCTTGTATAGCTCGCAGTCGCGCATCTACCGGGTGACAACTAATTCCCCGCGAACCCGGTTAAGCCTTTCTCGCTAGTTCCTCCGCGTAATTAGAAGGGACAAACTCTGAGGTACGCTAGTCTTCCGCTAATTTGCATTGGTTTAACAGCCAGTTTCAGACTGCTTGGCATCGCGTTACGTGGCCATCCTCTAATTTGAGAGGGCGACAAGGAAGGGAACACATTAACCGGAACACATTAACACATCTTCTTTTTTTACATGGATATTTCACCAAAATTATTTGTTTATTTTTCACTATCCATTATGTATTATTTATATATCATTTATATATTTCACACTTGTATCATTTTTATATATGTATAATATATTATATATATATATATTTTTTTTTATTTTACAAAAAGAATTATAAAAAAATTATAAAAAAAATAATTATATAGAACATAATAAAGTATCTGTAAGTTATCACATTTTTTTATCCAAATAAAATAATTGTAAAATATAATCCGCTTCAGATTTAAATATTTTTATATTCATTAAAGCTAACAGTATATTTTATTAATACGATATAATCAAGAAACAATTTCAAAATATAAAACAAATTTTAATGAATTTTAGGAGGATATTGTAAAGGCCATAGAACTAGATTTTCCAAAATGTTCATTTCAGTCATATTGAATATATTGAGTGTATGTGAATGTCATTGTATATGTGATTAACGTATGTGCACTAATATTATAACGGCGTACCGTCTATTGTTGTTTGTTAATAAAGCCAATTACATAGCTCCTATTATGATTACATACGATTAATAATATCAGCTAGTACTTGCTAATAGTGCCAATATCTCGATTCAAACTGCTTTATTCAATGATTGTTATCATGACGCTGCTTGATATATTTCGAGAAATATCACAAGTGAATTAAAAATTACTGAAAAATATATTATTATTTGTATGAGTATATATATTATTATTAGAAACGCAATTATTCTATATCTCCTAATCTCTACATTAATAGATCGGAATAAGAAATGTTTATTGTATAAATTAGACAAAATTTTCCGTCATTATGCGATGATAAAGATAATTAAGAAGCCAATTAAAATTGTGCACATGTATATACTGTTAATAGTGTCAATAATTAAAACATTTAATTTTAGAACTTCATCATTTCCGGCTTTAGAATTGATTTCCTCTTCTTGCTAATTGAATGTTCTTTCTATTACATGAACTTCATATTCTGTTTTTGCAAATCTTATGTAATAACGAATTGTTATTGATAAAATTAAAAATAAAATTATTAATTTACGGGAATTATACGATAAAACGAATATGCACACGTTCTCTCTCAAAACAGTTATATTTCTTAAAAATCGTCTCAATTAAAGAAAAAAAAAGTATATTTAGATAACATCTCGCCCTAAAATAAGAAGTGTAAAATGATTAAAATATTATTTAGATTAGAATTAAAATAAGTTGAAGATAAGATAATTAACATATGCAATCTTAAATAAAGATAAAGTGAATAAAATTTTAATTATATTTGACAATACGTAAATTGCGATTTTAATGCAAATATAAAAAGAGAATTACGTACAATATGGTATAATCGAAATAATTATTTAATTCAATCATGTAATTTAATTTTTGATGTTGATGAAGAGAAAATATAATTTAAGGATCTAATCAGTAAAATAGCTTATTTAGAAAAGCAGCAGTTCGCTCATGAATGTTACGTGGTTGCTCGGTGATTTCAATTTAGATCTTCAGTCTAATTTATTCTATACCATACACTTAAGAAGTTTCTTATACATCATACATTTCATTTCATTTTCCTCAAAATATCAGGGCTTATCTTTGTATGCGTGATGTTTGATATTTGATATTAATGAAACCAGCAAGATTTTACGTGAAATATTTTTATATACATATATAATAGCCACTTTGTGCTTGACACGATCAATATTCTTATCCTCTTATCAATATATCAATATATTATGTATAATATATTATATAATATATATAATATATTATATCTTTTCAAAATATTAATAAAATTTTCTTATATTACTCGTTGTTATTTGTTTTAATCTAAGTTTTACATTTATTAATATCCTGTTAATATATCTGTCCCTCTGTTACTTTTTACTAGCCTTTTTCTTTCTCTTAGGCTTTTCCGATCTAAATAAATGATTTTATCTAAAACCAATCTGAATGATTATATTTATTATTGAGTAAATTATATTTAATTAATTTAATTAAATTATTAAATTACATTAAATTATATTGATTAAATCATATTATATTAAATAAATTATATTATGTATGATAGTATTATAAACATATCTGTCTAAAACAATTTCTCTGCTGTTAACACTGATATTAATAG